>NW_012267317.1:2547985-2563079 GCF_000151885.1 Dipodomys ordii | reverse complement strand
CCATCCATCCATCCATCCATCCATCCATCCATCCATCCATCCATCGATCCATCCATCCATCCATCTGTCTGGGTGAAAGAGACACCAAAAAGGAAGGAAAATTGTGTACTCAGAAAAACCTGTTAAAGGGGGGTTGTGTAGTTGTGGAGATGGGAGGGAAGGGATGGTAGGGGAAAAACAAAGGAGGAGGCAACAATGCTTGATAAGAAATGTACTTATTACCTTGCTCATGTAACTGTAACCCTTCTGTACAGTATTTTCACAATAAAAAACTTACTAAAACAAAGAAAAACCTGTTAAAGATTTCTGAATCATTTGTAGCAGTGGACTTCTGGGTTTGACCAGATATTTCAACCAAATGTGAATAAATAGTTTTAAAATAGTTTTATCTATAATGGAGCTTTGTAAATGCGTGTGGTCATGTCTGCCCATAATCCCAGCACTCAGGAATTTGAGGCAGAGCAATGTGAGTTCAGCTTAGGTCATGTAGTAAGCTCCAGCCCAGTCTGGGCTATGTGGTGAGTTCTTATCTTAAAAAAATTATTAGCTCTCTGAGGCTGGGAAGGTGGCTCAGTGGTAGAGTGCTTGCCTTGCATGCATGAGGCCCTGGTTTCTATTCCTCAGCACCACATAAACAGAAAAAAAAGCTGGAAGTGGCGCTGTGGCTTAAGTGGTGGAGCGCTAGCCTTGAGCTGAAGAGCTGAGGGACAGTGCCCAGGCCCAGAGTTCAAGCCCCAGGACACACACACACACACACACACACACACACACATGAGTTGAAAAGGCCAATCAAAGTTTGGGAGAGAATATTTGTGAAATATATGTCAGGGCTTTTGTGCAGAATATATAAAAAGTCTTAAAATTTCAACAATGAGAAGCCAAACAAATAAAATGGGAATCTCTCTCTCTCCCTCTCCCTCTCTCTCCCTCTCCCTCTCTCTCTCTACCAAAGAAGATACAGGAATGTACACAAATACAAAGACACACAAAATCACTGGAACTCTAGGAACAGTGATGAGGCAGGCTGCTAAGGGCAGGCTGGCTCCCTAAGAGAAGAGCTAAGGATGTCAGGCGCTGAGCCACGAGTCCCAGAAGCCCGGGGCAGCGGCAGAGTCGCCCCTCTGCAGCCCCTGCGCATCACCAGGCTCCGATTCTCCAGCTCCACTCTCCCCTGTGTCATCTAAGGTCACTTTCTTGTCACTTCTACCACAAAGCTATTGCTGGCTTGCTATTCTTAAACTGTCACTGAAGAGCTGAAGTCTGTGGGGAAGGTGTCATCTCTGGCCCCGCTCCATGGTCCTCTTCCACCATCCTGCTACTCCAGAGACAGGCTTGACCACTCGTGTGGCCCTCCGGACTCCTCTACGGTAAGCGTGTTTCCAGAGATCTTTTCCCTTAGCAGAGATCATTCCTTTCTTAACAGTATTTCTGGAGGTAGCTGCTGAAAGTATTAACATTTCCCCCACCTACCGATAAAGGTCAGCCAGAAGGGAGAAGCTATTTCCAGAAGGGATTGATTTAGGGAGCTGTCGGATTAAACTACCTTCAGAAGGCTGAGGGAGTGAAAACCAAGGCGATTATTTTTAGGAGATCTGGAAATGTAGAACTTTCTAGAAAACTCACCTCCCATGGAATTGTTGTGAAGATACCCAGAGATGCTTGGAGGGGCTGAGGATGGTAATACACCACTGAGAGGGCACACACCGGTCACTTGTTTGTCCAGCCATGCCCGAACAACTGATGACAATGTCTCTCTTATTAAGCTGCCTGTGGACTTCTGCCAAAGTGACTCATTTCAGGTGTCAGGCCGGAGTCTCACTGACAAGGTTGGAAAATGTGGTTTTGGCACAGAGAAAGAGCTTCTAAGGAATTACGCACAGTGTTTATGCTTCCGGCCAGTTCTGTGGGGATCCTCGAGGTGGCGTGAGGGGCAGAAGGCCAGACAGGCAGAGGGTGGGGAGCAGAAGGTGGCATGGGGATCCTCGAGGTGGGATGAGGGGCAGAAGGCCAGACAGGCAGAGGGTGGGGAGCAGGTGGCGTGGGGATCCTCGAGGTGGGATGAGGGCATGCACAAGCCTTGCATGCCACAGCAAAGGTGTGGGAGTGAAAATCCTTGAATTAGCTGTGGATTCAGAGAATTCTACTGGGACGATGCGTATGAAATGGGGCCAGCTAAGACCCAGGGGCTACCCACTGGATAAAGACAGGTGGGTCTCAGCATCTCTGCTCCTATGGCAAGCTCGGATCCCAGATTAGAATTCTTCCCTGCCACTGTCACCGAGGGGGTAATGACTTAAACGAAACGCTATCACCCTGACAGGTGCAGTCAGAGCACTTCTAAACTCCCACACCTCAGTATCTGTGGACTTGCCACCAATCTAACAGGGTCTTGAACAAGGTCACAGGAAAATAACATCCCTGATGGACTGCTGATGTCCAGTATCTGTTATCGTGGTTGACAAAACAAATCTGCTTTTATAGGCCATTTGCTTTTGAAGGTGAAAGCTCTTGGAAATTACATTTGGCTCTATTTTTCCTGTCACCCTTTCAACAGTGACAAGGAGTATGCTTGAGATGGGCGATTTCCTTGTCAGCTCTCTGGTGCTAAGTCAATCAGTCATTCCATCAGTCAGCCTGTCTCCCAGAGCTCGGACGATGGTGTTGGGGTCACCAGGGTCAGTGTAGGAGGAAGCAAAGTGCGGGAGATCTGCGTGTCCCACTAGTGGGTGGGCTGGGCTTTGATGAAAGGGTGAGGCTCGGAGGGTTTGGAGTGGAAGATGGAAAGACAGGCTGGGTGCGGTTAGCTGTGGTAGGAAGTGCTTTGGAAAGGCTGGGGGCCGTCTGCGCAGGTGAGCCTGTTTCCAAGCTCTGTTCATGGCAAAGCACTGGGTGGGGCTGGCAGGGTGGGCAGGGCTGGCAGGCCTCCCTGACCGCTCCGTGGTCTGAACTGATGCTGAATTGAAACAAAGGGACTTGGAATTCTTCTCCAGTGGGTGAGCTTATTCACACATTGCTCCAGAGATTGCTAATTGAGGCTAAGCTGTGGAAGATGAGTTTTACTTTGTAAAACACGACTGCCCACCCACTGTGAGCTAGAGATTTGAAAAGGCTTTTTTCTTCCTGTTCACAGATTCAACGGTGGTTTATATTTGTGAGAATGCTGTGTGACCTTTTGATCTGATTAAAGAAAAAGTTGATTCAGGGACTGCTAGCTGGATGTCAGAATCATTGTGCAGGGTGCTGGAAGCTTTAGGCTTCACACAGACACTGTGTTTCAAAGGGCGCTAGTGATGGCCTCTATTCTTGGACTAGTGCTTGGTAACCTAGTGCTGTAGCACACGCGTGTGCACACATGTGCACACACACACACATCAGCACAGCCCGAAGCAACCCTGCTCCAGAAGGACGGATCATTCCCTAATATACATTGTTTTAAGGTTGAGGTAAGGAATTTGCCCAAAATCACACCCGGAATGTTATCCCTAAAAAGTGTTTTGATAAAAAAAAAATCCTTTGTTGGTACTAGGGCTTGAACTCAGGACTCTGAATCACATCCTGAGTCCTTTCTGCTTTAGGTGTTTTTTAAAAATAAAATTTTGTTGTTTTATTATTAGAGTGTTGTACCAGGGGGCGGGGATAGCACATCCTGAGTCAGGTAATGAGTAGATTTATTCCTTTGCTTCCCCAAACTTCTTCCTCCTGTCCCTGCCTGAGAGTTTCACAATTCATTTTCCACAGTGTCTAGTGAATAGCATGATCACATTTGTTTACCCTTCCTCCCTCCCTTTTTGTGCCTCTCTTTTGTCCCCCATAAAATATAAAAACCCAAAGTATAAACAAACACCAGGGCTGGGAAAGTGGCTCAGTGGTAGAGTGCTTGCCTTGCATGCATGAGGCCCTGGGTTCGATTCCTCAGCACCACATAAGCAGAAAAAGCTGGAAGTGGCACTGTGGCTCAAGTGGTAGAGCGCTAGCCTTGAGCTGAAGAGCTGAGGGACAGCGCCCAGGCCCAGAGTTCAGGCCCCATGACCAACCAAAAAAAACCAAAAAACCAAACCAACAACAAAACAAAACCAAAAGAAAACACCACCACCACCACACTAATAGCAAACAACAACAACAACAACAATAACACCACCACCACCACCAAAAACCCTATATTTGCTAGCTGGGTATCAGTGGCTCATATCTATAATCCCAGCTACTCAGGAAACTGAGAAACTATTGCAAAATTTACTTCATTATTTATTTTTTGTTTTTTACTATGTCGTGTATGCACTGATGTCTTGTTTGTAAAGTTCTCAGACAAGATTTTTATTGGTTCACATACTTGTGTTTGTAATGACTTCATATAATTCTCCAATCCTTTATGTCCTTGTTTCTCATTTTCTTCTATCTCTATTCCCTTTCTACCAAATTCTAGGAAATATTATCTTTTCTTCTTTTTCTAGTAGTTATCTTTGCTCTTTGGTGTCTTGATCTGTTAGCTTCAACTGATGTATCATGTGTCAGCTGGTACAAATGAGGGAGTACCCCATCTCTGCCTTCCCATCTTTGCTCTTCCTGTCTTTCTGTTCATCATGTCATTTTTACATTGTTGGGCGCAGAATATTTATATTCTGCAGTCACTCACCCTCATGTTTGCTTTGGACTTGGTTCTACTGTTAGCTGCACACAAGGCTCTGCCTCAGCTTGTTTGGTTTAGTTTTTCCTAATCAATTGAAAGGTGAGCTGAAAGTCAAACTCTAGAAATTTCTCCAAGGAAGATAGCTAAGAGTGATATTATTAAAGTTCTCTCTTGTTAAAAACTTTGCCTGTAATCTTTATAAGTGAAGGACCACTTGGGTAGCTACGAAGCCCTTGACTTTTTGTGAACTCAACAGCCTTGTACCTACCTTTGATGTCTTCATGCTTGGAATTCAGCTGAGGCAGTCTGAGTCTCTCTCCCAGTCCCCCGACAAGTGGCTTTATCTTTGTGTCATGCTTACAAAAGATGTTTTTTGTATCTTTGGAGTTCAACAATTTCAATAGCATCTATCACAGGGTCAGTAATTCAGGCTAATTTCCCTTGGCGCACTGGATTTCTTATAACTGTATATATACATGTTTATGTCAAGGATGATTTCTTAGAGCATACGTTTCATTTGTTTTGTTCTTTTTGATTTTCTTAAATTATGCAAGCCTTGGCTTGCTTTTCCTTTTAAAAAACATATATTACATTCTCTCTAGCCTTTGGAAATTTTGTCTTTATTTTCATTCTGCTTATATGTATAATTTCTATCCCTAGATAATGTAATGACTATGCCAGAATCTATGCCAGTGGCTCACCTGTACTCATCCCTAGTTCATCATAACTTCTGTGGTGGCTTTAGAGTTTTCTCCAATGTATTTCCCAAGTTTGTCCATGAGCGTTTCATCTTTTCTTTAGCTAGGTTAACTGTCTGCCAAGTTAGTGCATGTCTGCTTGGTGTTCTTCCTTAATAGAGGCAATCTGTAAGACTAAGCAACGATCCTTGGGAAATATTAGGCTGCATTTTTAGCTGTTTCATGGAGACACACTGTGGGTAGGGTTACGTCTCTGTTAATAGGCAGGATGGCTTTTTTCTCTTCTCAGAGCATGTTTAAATGACTTGTATTGGTTGTCATTGAATGAGACCTCCCTGGACACAAAGGGCTTTCTAGACTTTCTCTCTTTGATCATAGGGGCAAAGAATTTCCTAAGAAGCTTTGGTCTCAATAATAGGACTCAATGTAGAGATGTGAACTGAATGTATTCTACAGAAGAACTGGATACATGCATTCATATATGCAAATATGCATTAAGTTACACAGGTGGTACATGCATTCATATATGCAAATGTGTATTAAGTTACACAGCTGGATCGGAGCTTCCTTTTGGTTATGATTTAGACTCAGTGAATAAATAATTCTTTTTGTATCCAGGAGGCCAGTTGAAGTGTAGCTCCTGTGAAATGTGCTGTTGCTTTAGACTCACTGAAGACACTCGAATGTTCAACTAGAGCGGTTTCCAGGAAATTGGTCTAAAACTTGAAAACAGGCAAATACTTGCTTCTATCCCCCTTTAATATCATGTCCAATCAGTTCAGATGAGCCCACCAGAGGATCATGGGACTCAATTGGGGAAAAACCATTGTATTTAACTAACAATCGATTAAAACCCAGATGTTTTACACCCCTGAAAAATTAACTCATAGAAAATGGATGAAGTATTCTTGTATGTGCTTTTCTTCTCTACCAAAGACAACTTTCAAAGACTTGTTTGATTACTCAGAGCAACTGGTAAGTTACTAAAAAATATGAGCTAAAACATCTCATTTCCCCTTGGATTCTGTACCTTCTGCTCTTTCCCTTTCCTTGGCTTCTCCCCCGGTTGCTTCTCTCTGCATTTGTCCTGGGCTCCCCACGGCGTTACTCACCTCTACTCCCCACAACTCTCTTCTTTTTAGGGACAGTCAAGTGGAGTGCACGACCCTTCCTTCCTATGAAGCCAGGTGGAGACTGCTTCCCAGGGCATAGGAGGCCCATGCAAACACTGGTTTGTCATTTCCGCAGGTAGAGCCCAAATAATAATGACCTCCTCACAACCATTCCGCTGCATCCCTAGACAGTACGGCCTGGTAGGGAGATCATGTATCTGTATGTCCTTAACTGTTCCCGAGGACAAGGACAAAATAAAAGTCCAGCAGTGAGGGATCAATTACAGGGGGAGTGGAAGTGCACACTGGACCTCTGCGATTTTCTCTGAATCCAGCGCTAGGTTCTAATCAATATAATGTATTTCTTTATTATTAAGTAGCCCATTATAATATAATAGGGCAATAAATACTGATAAAAGTGTTCCCAGTGAGTAATTCCTTTTGGAATAATGACTATTTGATTAGAGAATGATTTGGCTTTTAATTTATACCAGCACTTAATGTGTTCCTGTTAACTTAACCTTCTTCCCGTGGCTGGTGTGGCCCCCTGCCGGTGGCGATGAGTGGAGCAGGAGGGGACTCTTCCAGAGCCACTCCAGTGTGAGCCACTCAGTGCTCTGGACCATGGTGACGGTGACGGTGACGGTGATGTTGGGGGCCCTGCTGGGTCTGGCCAGACCCAGAGGTGGACAGCAGGTCGGGGAGGGTGCGTGGAGGGCAGGCTGCCTCGTTCTGCCCATCTTCTTTCTTCTGTTCATGTTTCTGTCTGTTTGTCCTACCTTTCTTGGCTCCACATACCTAAGATACTGAGTCATCAGAAGAACAAAAGTTTTAGCTGGGAGAGAGTCAGGGAAGGGGTGACATTGTTCAAAAAGCAATGTACTCTTTACCTGACCCCTTTGTACAGCACCTTTGTAACAATTAAAATTAAAAAAAGAACAAACGTCTTGACCCTGATCCAGGCACTGTCAGGGGGATACTGAAAAGAAAAAGTAACCCCCAAACCAGATCTTGAGGGAGAGGGGTCTTGGCAAACACAGGTGGGAGGCAGGTGCTGGCCTGGAGCTCACTCAGTGAGCAGGGCTGCCCGGAGCGAGCCGCTGTGGCTGAGCTGGGCTCTGATCCCGGCAGAGGGCAAAGTGTGCTACAGGGAGAGGAGGCCAGGGAGCTGGGCTGTTAACGTGCTGCTGATCTGAGCAGAGGAAAACCTCTGATGTGCCCAAAGGGAGGTTGGAGGGCAGGTTGCAGGGCCATGCTGGCAGGGCTGGAAGGCCTAGCTGGACGTCCCTGGATGTCTGTGTTCCAAGGCTCTCAGGTATGAGAAGACATTCTGAGTGGAAACGATGTTCCTCCCAAAGAGACACAGCTGTGCAGCTGAGACCTTCCTGAAGAGGTTCCTCTATGGAGAAGGGAGGCTCAGGCCTCAGAATGTCACCAGTGGCTGTAACTACTCCGAGCCATGGAGGCAGGCAGTGCTCCCCTCCCCTCCCCTCCCCTCCCCTGCGGTTAGGGTGGATGAGCCTTGCTGAGTGCTGTCCTCCTCCCTACAGTAACCTGTAGGCCACACGGCCACGCCCCCTGAGCCGCCACGGGCCCCAGCCACGCCCACCGGGCCGCGCCCAACCACGCCTACCAGGCCCCTAGACAGCAGGCCACGCCCCCTGGAAGCCACGCCCACGGGCATCCATCGTGGAGCCCGGCTGACACCGCACTGAAGCTACTCGAACGTGTAAGGACTGCATGCTCTGTGGGCAGTGTGCCGCGCGGGAATCGCGCATGCGCATGTGTGACGGGCAGCTCGCGTGGCCGCAGTTGGTCTCGCGTGGCCGCAGGTCTGGAGCATCCCCGCGCAGGGGAGCAGGGCGGGAGGAGGAGGGGAGCCCGGCCGGCGCGGCCGCCCCGGGGCAGGGGCAAAGGCCGCAGGGCAGCGCGCATGCCCAGTGCACCCGGAGCCCCGCCCGCCCAGCCGGCCGCCTCTGAAGCAGTGTCTTGTTGTCTCCCCGGGACCCACTGAGTTCGAGTGCTCTCCCCCTTGAGCCAGGCCCCCGGTCCTTCTGAAGTCAGTCTCTCTAATGTTGCTCAGGCTGGCCCCGAACCAGGAGCTTTCCCCGCGGGAGTGTCTGGGGTTAGAGGCGTGTCCACTGTGTGTGGCTGCAGAGGGAGGCCTGGTGATCTGTGACGGTGCCCCGCAGCTCGGTACCCCGCAGCTCGGTGCCCCGCAGCTCGGTGCCAGGCCCGACTTCACCCGCAGGCAGGAGCCGCGAGCCCGCGGCTGCTGGGCGTAATTGCCTTGCAAGTGCAGGCTCCTGCCTTCAGAGCCTCTTTCCAGTTTGTTCTTTGGTTCTATCCTCACCATCTATCCGACTCGGCCAGGAAATGCTCCGGAGTTAGCTTCCCCAAATCCTGATCTTGTCTCACAGCACGTTCACAGGTTCCCGGTGTTGAGTGTAGGCCTGTTCTGGCCGTCTCGGGAGCCAGGGGGCCTGAGGAGCATCAAGCTCTCCACAGGTCACACCACCCCGCTGGGCTCCATGCTGCTTTCCTCTGTCCTCCATGTTGCCCTGAAACTTGAACACAGAATTTGTTGTTTTTAAAATTAATTAAGGTGTTGCTGTTCTCCAATTTGGTTGAAGCATATGTATTTTAATTTAGAGGCAGTGACTTAAATTTGGTGTTTGGGTGTATATATATGTGTGTGTGTGTGTGTGTGTGTGTAAGTCACCGGTGTTGGGGTGACTGGGAGAACTGTGGAAGGCTTTTCTCCTTCATGATCCACGACACCTAAAATTCTCTTATCTGAGGCTAATGGCATTATGGTTTCAGGAAATCTCTTGGAGCATGCAAATTATTCTTTGAAGGTCAGGGCTCATGTGAAGGCCACTAACAGAGCTTTGCTCCAGGGGGCGCTCTGAAGGGTCCCTGAGAGACTCGGAAGAGCTGAGGCTTAGGACAGGTTGGTTTGAAGTTAAGTTGATCCTGGAGAGCCATTAGCAGAGATGGTCTGAATTAGGTGTCAGGATGGGCAGTGTTGGTCACATGAGGGCTATTCCCAAAGTAAATGAACGAACAGGTTCTAAGTCTGGACTTGATGCATCACCTTAGCTGTTCATGAGCTCTCTCAACTCAGACACATTTGGAAACGCGCACGTGTGTGTGTGTGTGTGTGTGTGTGTGTGTATGTGTGTGTATGTGTTTTAATTGTATGTAATGAAGATAACAGTATCTTCCTTATTAGTTGTAGTGGACATAAGCATCTTCTGCATTGGCACAAAGTCTGAAGTCACTTAGTGACAAGTGCCATCCTTCTTATCTGTTGAAATTCCTTTGCGATGGCTGGTGTATGGAAATTTGGATAGTTTGCCTGAGTCAGATTAGATTTGCTCAAGTTTCCATGGAACTTAGATTAGAAGTGGAATCACATCACATCCTGGCTTCCCACAGTCTCCTGCAAGGCATGGGCCAGCCTTTGCACGTCCCCCGTCCGATGGTCAGTGCTGTGTGCTGACCCCCTGTGCTGTGGTGCCCTGCTGTCTACCAAACATGAATCTCGGTGTTGCTGTGAGGGAATTTTGCAGATGTGGCTCACATCTGCAATCTGTGAAGGAGAGGATCCTGCGGGTGTGGGCACCCTCCAATCAGATGGAGGCCTTCAGAGCGTGTCCCATGACCGAGCATCATAGACTGGGTGACTTAAACAACAAGAATTGTACTTTCAAAATTCTGGCAATGAGCAGTACCAGGTCCTAGAGCTGGTTAGGCTGACTGCCCAGGGCTTCCCTCCTGGGCTGCAGATGGCTGTGCTCTCACCAGGCCCTCAGACGGTGGAGAAAGCCATCTTAAAGGACACCAATTCCATCACGAGGCCCTCCTGTGACTGCATCTGACTGTAGCCGCCTCTCACAGGTTCAAATACCCTCACGCTGGAGGTGAGAACTTTGAAGTATGGATTGTCTGAGAGGTGTGAAATGCAGAATAAACATTCAGTCTGTAACAGAACAAAAGCCCGCCCGTGTCCCCAAGAAGGAATTCAGCCTCAAGACAACAGTTTTGACTCCTGTCTATATTTCCCATCCTACAGCTTTCAGACTTCATGGGACTCAGTTTAATCTCTCTCTTTCTCTCTGTCTGTCTCTCTCACATTGGCTCTGTTTCTCTGGAGAGTCATGCCTAGAAGGAGATTTTGAGTCCATAATTTTCTGCTCTTCATAATCAGCCAAGAATGTTTTAAGTTAGCCAGACTCATGCAATTTCAAATGACTTATTCTTGGGGAAATCAGTGACCCTAGTTGCCAAAACTCATTTCCTTATGATGGGCTCTCAGCCTGAAGCAAGGCTGACGGATTTAGTTCTCACTAGCAAGGCTAATGGAGAATTGCTCTTGTCAACAGGAATGGTCACTTAACACTTTAAGGACCAATCGAATCGCTCTGAGTCATCTCTTTTAAAAAAATTTAAAATTTATTTAAAACATTTTAATTAATTTATTTTTAATTTTCTTTTTGTCAGTTGTACGGCTTGAACTCTGGCCTGGGCACTGTCCCCGAGCTCTTCAGCTCAAGGTGAGTGCTCTGCCACTTGAACCACAGTGCCACTTCCGGTTTTCTGGTGGTTCATTGGAGTTATACAAGTCTCATGGACTTTTTCTGCCCAGGCTGGCATTGAATTGCAATCCTCCAATCTCAGCCTCTTGAGTAGCTAGGATTATAGGTGTGAGCCACCGACACCAGGTTCTTTGTCATCTCTTGATTGAGGCTTCTGTGCTCAATCCTTGTGTTATTGTAGAAATCGGGAACAAATAAGTTAAAAAAAGAGGAAGAAGATGAAAGGCAAGCAGGAGGCACTTCCCCGGGACACTTTCCCTGTCATGTCATCCAGTGTCCTTTGGGCATGCGTGCCAGCCTTCCTCAGGTTAGGGCTGCTGTCTTCCTCCTTCTTCCTTTTTTGAAGAGACAAAGCCAATCATGACTAATAATATTAATTCTGCAGATGGTAGTTTGGAAAGCTCATTTCTATAACTTATTTCAGGTCATGCTTGAAGTGTTCCTGTATTGTAGGGAAGACTGTGTAATAAACCTTTGACATTGATACGTGATCTTAACCAGAAGCCTCTTCACGCCAAGGTGTGTCACTTCCCTCAGAGCGTGGAGTAAAGTGCAGTGGGAATGTTTCAAGAACGTGCTGAGGCTCCCTGGGCTCCCTGGGCCCTGCCTGCCGCCGCCGCGGCCTGAGACCCAGGGCTCTTCTTGTGTCTCATTCCACGTGGCCGCTGCCGCCCCGGCGGTATCTGGAGCACCCTGTGAGGGTTGCCACTGGAAAAGTTAATTTTCAAAAGTCATGGCCCCTATTTCCAGAGCTCCCTACTCCAGCCGCTTGAGCAAATGTCGTTCATTATTTATCGAGCTGAGCTGTCTTTCTATCAGTAGTATTGGACCTGGCCTCAGGGTGCTTCTTTGACAAGGGGCTCTAAGCATTTGCTGACCATTGATTAGAATTGAAAGTAGACTTGGTTCTTCTTTGCTGCTGGTCTTTACTGTCTTCCTGGTCTAAGCGTCTATCCATTGCAGCCACTGGTGGAATTCTTCCTGTCAGGGAATGCTTTGCCTTCCTTGTGTCCACCTTTGTGGTTCCTTGGGTTGGATTAAAATCTATCTCCTTAGTCAGGCGCTGGTGGCTCACGCCTGTAATCCTAACTAATTCAGGAGGCTGAGATCTGAGGATTGCAGTTCAAAGCTAGCCCAGGCAGGAAAGTCCATGAGACTCGTATCTCCATTTAACCACCAAAAAGCAGAAAATGGAGCTGTGGCTCAAGTGGTAGAGCCCTAGCTTTGAGCCTTGAGACAGCACTCAGACCCTGAGTTCAAGGCCCAGGACTGGCACAGGTGCACTCCCTCACCCCCCACCCCAAGTCAAAATCTTCCTCCTTAGATTTCTCAATCATTGGATCTAGTTCTCTCTGTGCTCAAGCCCTACAAACTGGAAAAGGTATCTGCTTGAGAGGCTGGAAGTTGAGTGAAATGCATCTCTCTCCAGATGGGTTTTAAACTGCTTATCTAATGGTGGCCATTTGCTGTGCCCAGCCAAGGGAGCCCTTTTCCTGCAGATGGCCATCTGTGGGAATGTTCAAACGGCCCTGGCTGGACAGTGGCTCTTCCTCCACACAGGGCCAGCCCCATCTGTCCCAGAGAGCATCGCGCTGGGGGAGAACCTGCGGCCAGGCCCTCTGGTGTGTGGCCGCCACGCTGGTGGATGTACCTGTTATCACGTGGCCCCTTCCAGCTGGAAGGGTGAGAATGGCTTCCCTGGCCCGTGCTCCCTCTACACAAGTGCCATTTTGACGAATAGTAATTTTCCCCACAATGTAAGCCGTTTTGACATGAAGGGTGTGCTTTTCCAAGGCACTTTGGAGCTGATCGTCTGCCATCAGCCTTTGACAAAGCTACACATTATCGGAAATACCAAAGGAGCAGCTCTGCTCTCTGCTATAACTCATGAAGCATATTAGGCACTGAGATTCTGCTGCCTCATTTTCATGACAAATGATGCAACAAGAGCCCAAAATGGCCGCCATGAATCTCAGGGCTGACTGTGATCGCCGTGGGAGAAGCAAAGCACAGAACACTTAACCTCCCTGCTCCTCGGGAAATGGCTCAGGTGAGGCTGACCCTGTGGGGCGGGCTGCCCTTCCTTCAGCTTGCCAGCCCCAGGCATGTCACGTGGACTGAAGTCTAGAACCAGGAATGCCTCCAGAAACCTCAGTTGCAGCAATTGCACCTGGCACAACGTGGAGGCGGAGGCAAAAGGTTGATTGACAAGCCCAGGAGTAAGGGGGTCCCATGACAGGGCAGTCACATTGAAGATGGTTCCCAGGAACTCTCGGGCATCAGGAGGTTTCTAGTCTGTCAAATGACAACCCCACTCAAAGCTGACATCAGCCTTGGGGGCCTCCAAAGACAGGTAGCCTCCAACTGCACAATCCAGAAGTAGATAACAGCCCAACATGGCCTCCGATCACAGACCCCAGCCTCCAAAACGCAGAGGGCTGTGCTTGTCATCCCTAAAGTAATTATCTATGTTCAGATGGTGTAAATGAGACATTATGTATGGTAAGAAGCTGGCTCATGTGGCTGATTGGCTTGACAGGTCCCAAATTGGCAGGAGAGCTCATTGTACAGTTCCAGTCTGGTTTGAAGGCCTGAGAGCCTTCAATGGTGGATTGCAAGCTTGATGTCCAGAAAGAATGCATGTTTGAGTTTGAGTGTAAGTCTGGAGGAAGGTAAAAAACCAGTGTTTTACCTTGAAGTCAGGCCAGCAGGAGGAATTCATGATTTCTAGCCTTTTTGCCCTGTGTGAGCCTCTGTTTGATTCCATGAGGGCAATCTGCTTTACTTAGTTTATAGATCCAAATCTCACTTACAGATACGCTCCCCATTCCCCATGACACGTCTGGGCACTCTGTAGTCCAGTCAAGTTGACATGCAAATTTAAGTCTTCTAAAGATTTTTCTGTCAAGAGCATTCAAATGCAAAGTAGTGTCTCCCGTACTTCTATCATGGCAAGTCTTCCAGGGGGTGGGTAAAAGATTTTTTTTCTGGAAGGAAAGTGAATTCCTGAAAGTAATGTTGCAGACTGTATTGAAGGGGAATATTTTTTGAGGGAGGAAGCATGTTTTAACATATTTTTAAGTCAGTGACAGAATAGGCCACCACCACCACTACCACATCAACAAGCTCACAAATCTCAGAGTTTGGAATCCCTTAACTTAAGTTATGTAGAAGTTGGTATCATGGAGGTGGAAAGACACACCTTTTCTTGTTAAAAACTTGTACGTGAGAGCCAGGAAAGGATGACCAGCCCTGTCCATTCCATGATGATCAGACCATTTATGTAGTGGCACCAACAAACGTGTTCATCTGTTGTGTCTAGCTATGTCTGTGTTCTGGAGATAATGACAAATCAGGCATCGTTCTTACCCTTAAGGTAGATGGAATATGTAAGACATTATAACACAACGTGGCAGGGGTCATAATGGAATCATGTGAAGGTATTTCTTTAAGGGAGATTTCTAACCTGGCCTTGGGGGGCAGAGGTCAAGAATGTTTTCCTGGAGAAAGTGACAGGTAAGTAGTCTCAAAGATGATGATGGTGAAGAGGCCCCACTCATCTCATTATGTATTCAGTTTGCTAAAGGGATAAGGAGTGACGGCCTGGCCGGAGGGCTGCCATACAATCTCATTCATGCCAGTTTGTTTGCAGGTTCTCAATGCTCCCAGTCACCTTGGAGGACTGAAGGGCTTCCCCTCTTCAGTTTGTATCGTTCCCATTCCATCCCTGCCCACCCCGCACACATGCACACTCAGGCACCCCATCGGAAGCTAACCCTCAGCACTCCGCGCGCACGCACACACACATGCACATGCACACGCACACACACATGCGCGCGCGCACACACACATGCACACGCACACACACATGCGCGCGCGCACACGCACACACGCCCTGCTCAGGCTCCTTCATGGCGGCTGTGCTCTGCGGCCAGGGCTCGGTCAGCAGCAGATCCTGGCCGCTTCTCCCACGGCAGGGCAGCGGCAGGGGAGACGGTGTCACCTGCTGAGTCCCTCGGGTCATCTGAGAAGCTGAGCCAATGCACCGAGGTGTGG
>NW_012267317.1:2544696-2546185 GCF_000151885.1 Dipodomys ordii | reverse complement strand
GAGGCGGTGCCCAGAGCGGACCCGGCCCCCGCACAGGGTCCCGGGCACCTTCGCACCGTCTGCCTGGCAAGCACAGCCGAGCGCCGTCCGCGGGCCGGATCCCGACGCCGCCGGCAGCTTCTCCTCCTTCTGATGTTTCGTCTCTGGACCTGTGAGGAACTCGGCCCTGCGGTCCCGGCGTGCTGTGACAGCAGCTCGGGGGCGAAGGCAGCGTCCGCGTGGCTGGAGGGAGTCCGCGGCGTGGCCTCCGCTCGCCAGGCCTCCGGGCGCCAGCCTCCCCGCAGCGGGGCCTGGGCGCGAGCCCTCCGGTGGCTGACTGCGCTCGGCGCCTCTGGCTTCCGCGTGGGCCCGTCTCACTCCTCCCCGTGTCAGGCCGCTGCGTGTTCCGGGGGGAGGCCGGCCCGGGAAGGGCGGCACGCCTGCCTGTCCGCTCCGCCAGACGCCGTCCCGTCGGCGCTGCGCCCTGGGCTGCGCGGCCCGCTGGGCTCTGGAGCTGAGGATGGGAGGTGAGGGGAGATGATCCGGCCTGGGGACTCAGCCTGGCGTGGGTCCCGGCGGCGGGCGACTCCTGCCGGCGCGGGGCTGGTGCTGGCGCGCTCCCCTCCGTCCTGCCCCTGCCGGGGTCACCTGCGCATGCCTGGGGAAAGGCCCAGCGGGGACCCCAGCAGAGGCGCGGGGGGGGGGCCCTCGTGGGCTGCCAACTGTTGCCACAGCTCCGGCTCCCTTCTGAATTTTCCACCACAGTCGGCTCTTGGCCTGGCCTGGCCTGGCCCGGAGACTGGTGGGAACAATCTGGAAAGCAGGGGGCACGTTAGCCTTTCCCCAGCCCCCTGCAAAGCTCACTGAGCTCACTAGATGTGGCAGAGGATTTTGTGTTTCTTGTGTTGGAGGAGACGGGATTAAGCAACAAAGAGCTTTTCCTTCCCCAAGATCCAAACTCATCACTAGAGGATAACGCTGCTCTGCCTTTTGAGGGTTTTTCTTAAAATGCCAAGTTCTTCCCTTCGTTTTTATTAACGAGATCAGTCGCCAGTGATCTCACCTTCTGTGGCTTTGCAGCCCATTAAATATCGGATGTAAAATCTGGAAGGGAGTGAAGAAAGAGTTAGCAGCCATGCCATTGCCGTCTAGACGTGAGACCCCGTGGTGGACTGAGCTTCGGAGGGCGCTGGGCGGGCTCCAGGCTTCCTGTTGGGTATGTAAGAAGGCCTCTCTGCGCTTGCCCTCCCTGCGATGGGGGCCGCTGCACTGGGACCCGGGCAGGACAGGAGGAGAGCTGCCCGCAGCTCAGCCCTTCCTCTCCCCGGTCCCCAGCTCTCTGTCTGTCACGCTAAACATGTGAACTGTGGGCCCTGTGCAGCTCTGACATTTTACTAGGGAATACCCAGGGAGGGGCGTGCTCAGGAAAGTTAGGGATTCTGAAGTCAGAGAAGGGAAGGGCACTGTGGGAACATGGCGGGGAGCATGATTCTTTTTTTTTTTTTTTTTT
>NW_012267317.1:2519058-2534836 GCF_000151885.1 Dipodomys ordii | reverse complement strand
CTTCGCTCTTCTCTGTTCTGAAATTCTTTTCTTCTCTTTCTTTTTTTGTTATTTCTCACCTCTGGTTTTTCTCTGAGTGTTCGTCTTTTTGTTGTTGTCGGTCTCTTGGGGAGATTAAGCGTTGGAACTCGAACTCTCTTTTTGGTTGGAGAGAGCTGTGGCGTTTCCCTACTGCCCCGTCGCCATCTTGGTCCCCCCTCCCGGAGCATGATTCTTGGTGATCAGTACTCCCAGCAGCATCGATCTTGTGTTTTGTATTTATGGTTGCCATAATACCAAAGCCAGGACAGTGAGACCCTACAGGAGGCGCTGGGCAGCCACGGAGCTGAGCAGTGTTCACTATGAGAGCCTTGGAGTCCTTGGGATGGAAGACCCTCTTCTCAAAGGTCACTGCAGGTCCGGCTCAAAGCAAAGGCCAGGGAGCAGGTCCCACTCCTACCCAAGCCCTGCAGGGAGCGGAAGCTCCACAGATCAGGGTGGGCAGGCAGGACGGCCACCAGCCAGACCAGGCCACGTGGCTTTGCTCATCTGAGCAGATGCCTGCATCCCATTCCTGCTGGCTCTTCTTAGCAGGTGCTCGGGTTCTGTTCCTGGGTGTCATTGTTGACTCTGAAGATGGGGAGCAGCCGCACCCTGCATAGCCGGGTGGTTCCTGCATAGCCGGAAGCAAGCTGGCTCTGGGCTGAGGCACCTGCTCACTGGCCAGGTCCGGCTGCAAAGCTGGGAGGCACACCAACAGGCAGGCAGGGGCAGTGTGCAGAGAAGGGGCTCACTGTGCCTGAGGTGAGCCCCAGGAATAGTGAGGGGCCCCATCAACAGCAGGGTCAGGGGCCATCTGAAGTACAGGTGTGAGCTGGTGAGTCTGGAAAGTTCTGTGGACAGGTGGCATAATGCCATGCTTGGGAGGGGGCTTGGAAGGAATGAGGGAGCACGAATGGAGAAGCTGGGGACCCAGATTCACAACAGTAGGTCTTTGCCCTTCTCAATTGCGTTCTGCCCCTACCTTGCCTGATCAAGGGTCCGAGGGCGGCACGCTTCCCGGAGCGCGCTGCAGAAGAACGAGTGTCTGCATCTTGCCATGGCCTGTCCCTGGCCTACATGCTGGTTAGCTCCAGAGACTGTAGTAGAGAGAGGCTAGCTTCTGACAGCCAAGTCCCTAGTTAGAAGTTCAATTCTAGGGGCTGGGAAGGTGGCTCAGGGGTAGAGCGCTTGCCTTGCATGCCTGAGGCCCTGGGTTCGATTCCTCAGCACCACATAAGCCGGAAGTGGTGCTGTGGCTCAAGTGGTAGAGTGCTAGCCTTGAGCTGAAGGGCTGAGGGACAGTGCCCAGGCCCAGAGTTCAGGCCCCACGACCGGACTCCTCCCCCCCCAAAAAAAAGAAGCTCAATTCTCTGGCAAGAAAGACTATGGGCAGCCTCTCCCTAGCTGGGCATAAAGTCCACGAGTCCCAGACTGTATGACAATTAAACCGTGGGGAGAGTTGAGGTGCATGCTGGGAGGTGTCCCTGACCTCTACCAGGTAAGAACGGACTGGAGTCAGGAGGGAGCCGGGTATGCAGAGTTACACACAGCCGTCCTGCACTGTCTGTGTGTCTGGCTGGAGCCGGGCTCTCCACTGCGTGTCCACCATTGTTCCACTGTCCCGGCGAGCACCGCCACGGGCCGTGCAGGGCTGGACGAAGCCGGGGCGGGTGGGCAGCGGGAGGGACAGGAGGCAACCTGACACAGCCGGGGATCTTTTCACTGGAACATTTCCCATTCCCCCCTCCAGGACATTATTCCAATTGGCCAATTACTTGCTGTAAGGTCAGATGGAATCGAGTGAAGAAACACTTGGGTGGAAATAACCAGCGGTAGCGTTGTTTGATTAGTATTCCTAAAGACCACTGATGAGGAGTAATGGTGGTAAATCACTAATAGATATTTGCAGCTGCTTTAAAAATTAAATCTGTTCCATGCTGTGTTTTACAATTTCACAGCCATCGTCAGCGCCGTCGGGGTATTCTCGGAAGACATTCCATGTGCACAATCTGTTCTCACCGCAATGGCCCAACATTTACAAACCTCCTAGGCACCATCTCTTTCTGAAACAGTGTGAAGGGGAAGCAGGAGAATAAGAATGGAAGGCGCTTCGCGTGGAGGTCTGTCCTTTGCCGAGAGTGATCTAAGAAAGGGGTCAGCCATGCGCAGTGTTTTCTGGAGAGATTCCTTCTATCATTCCTTGAGGCCTACTGTGAAACCTTACTGAAAATGTTTCTTCTTGCCACGTCCCAGTGGCTCATGCCTGTAATTCCAGCTGAAATCCAGACAGTTGTGACCTGGGGCTATCCCAGGCACAAAAGCCTGTGACTCTCCAAAATAATCAGCAAAAAGCTGCATGAGTAAGCACAAGGCCCCGGGTTCAAACCTGTGAACATCTGGAGTTCTGACATTTGTCCGCTAGTGTCTGTCTAATCTCTAGCTAAATGGCCATATACAGATGTGTAAGGCATGGGAAAGGCTCACATAATTAACAAGACAGAGAAGTCCCATGGCCAGAGGGCTTGCTATCTCCCAGCGGTAGAACGGGGGCAGTTTGCGATAGGAGGCTAAAGTCCTGGGAACTGGGGTGGGTGGGCTAGGGTGCTGGTGTGAGTCTTAGGATCTCAGGTCTCAGAGCCAGGATCTCCTGGGAGTAAGGGATGGGAGGGAGAGAGGGGGAGATAGAGAGAGAGAGAGACAGAAAGACAGAGACACAAAGACACAGAGAGACAGAGACAGAGCAACAGAGATACAAACAGAGACAGAGAGAGACAGAAAGACAGAGAGAAGGGAAAGAGAACAGGAGATGATCAGAGGAAAGATGAGGAGATGATGCTGTGGCCTTTCTCTCCTTTTGCTGAGCCCTCTATGGTTTGCATGTGCTCAGTCTGGGGTTAGTGGTGGTGTTGAATCGTGGTACTTCATCCACTTATTCACATGCACTGTCTTCTCCAAACATCCCAAACATAGAAAACTCAGAAATCCCATTTTCCACTAGCTACCTGGGCATCCCTTAGTCCAATCTAGTTGAGATATAGAATTAATCATTCCAGGCACTTAGTCCTTTTGTGTTTTTTTATCAATTATTTGCATAAAAGGGATATTAATATGTTCTTATGAGACCATTGAAAGATGTAGATGCATCTGCAGGGTGTCCTGTGCAGCCCTTGCTATGTGATCATTATGTGGTTAAAGGCAGGTAAAAACGACCATGAAGACGAAGACCATGAAAAAGATGCCGGAAGGTGAGGAGGAGGCTGACCTCCTCATTTGACCTCATCAGTCAGGTTGGATGATCGCCGGCAACTGGCTTCTTGGTGAAGGGACTGGGCAGGCGTGAAGCCTGATCGCCGTGACACACCCCCATCTGCACAGCATGTGGCGTTTTCACAGTGGATCCTGTGCAGCTCAGAAGTGATGTGAGGGAGATGGACGCAGAAC
Organism: Dipodomys ordii; assembly: GCF_000151885.1. Taxonomy (NCBI): domain Eukaryota; kingdom Metazoa; phylum Chordata; class Mammalia; order Rodentia; family Heteromyidae; genus Dipodomys; species Dipodomys ordii. Next base: position 2,531,374 of record NW_012267317.1, on the reverse strand, counting down.
GTTTGCTCACTGAGTGAGGGTGCCCGCACTGCCCGCTGGGTCCTGATGCACGGACCTGAGGTCTGGCTTGCTTGCATAGCTTCCTGACTGTGCCCCGCAGTGAGCTAGTTCACCTCCACGCTGCTAGCCACGCTGCGTCCTGGAACACAGCGCATTCTCTCCTTGTCAGCCGTTTCAATCAGAATGATGAAGCCAGATTAAAACTGTTTAAAATATGATAATGGGCTGACAGGAGATTAAACTGGAAATGAACACATGGCTTTGCATTGAGCCTGGTACGGGTCTCCAGCATGGCGCGTTATCAGCGCCCGCCCTCCCCCCAGATGTCCCGCCCCTCCCTGCCTCTGCTCTCACCGTCCACCCCTGAGCCATGACAAGCAGAGAATTACCATGCCACCTCCACACAGTATCTCCCTGTGGCCCCCACGTTGGGCCTCCCCTCCCCCCCAGCCTAGTGACAGATTGTGTCTGCAGGGAAAAGTGCACAGGACACTCAAGACAGCCACGAGCCATTTCTCACATGCTGGGTTCATTTGAAAAGCCACAAGAATTAAAGTTTCCTGAAAAGGCTCGAAAGATGCAAAAAAGCAGAACATACAAGTAATCCTGGCTACTTAGGAGACTGACATCTGAGGATCGAGGTTCAAAGCCAACTCGGGCAGAAAAGTCTGGGAGACTCTTATCTCCAGAAAAGCTAGAAGGAGAGCTGCGGGTCAAGTCTGGAGTGCCAGCTTTGAGGGGAAATAGCCAAGGGTCAGGCCTTGTGGGTGGTCAAGGCCCAGGACCTGCACATGCATGCGCACGCGCGTGTGCACACACACACGTGCACACACACACACAATTAAGTGTACTTTTCATACATTAGGGGATTTCCCTGACCATCATGCTGGCCGTCCAGGGAAGGGTTTTACAGCCAGTGGCTTGGCCTGCACATGTACACCCCACTTTGTTTTGCTTTGCAGAGCAGCTCAGTGGGCTCCGCCAGTGCTGAGCCAGCTCTGGACGAGATGTGTGCCTTGTGAAGGACCTTCTGCGCCCACAAAGCCCCCACGTTCTCCTCTTCCTCCCTCCCACCAGGGCTCCTGCAAGCCTGAGGCTTCTTGCTTATTCCCTCCCGGTTCTCTAAGGCTGCTATGTGTCACGCAGCGCTCCCCGGCAAGGCGGGACTCGTCTCCACGGGGCAGGACCTCCGCACCGTTCTCACTGCCGCACACCCCGGCTCTGCATGGCTGACGCTGCTGTGTCCTCTCCCCACCCCCCACCCCGCAGATCGGGGCTCTGATGGAGGAGGAGCAATTTCTCCGCTCCCTATTGAGGTCCCCTACGCATCAGCCCGGCGCCTGGCACAACTTCACCAGACATCAAGATCCATTCCAACCACCAAATGTCTCCCTCAGTTGTGCAGTATGGGATAAATATTTTGCTACAAAGCAGTGAAGTTTGCAAATGAATCCGAGTAAAACAGAAATTAGAGGGGAACATTGTTCAGATCCTGGTAGGAAACAGATGGCACATTCCGAGTGGGTGAGGAGGAGGGTTTAACAAAGGGCTGATTACAGGACATGTGGGCAGAGGCAGGCAGCTGACGCGGGAGAGCAGAGCCCCAGGACTCCCCGTGGTGGGCCTATGCCACATCAGGCCTGGACCTTCAAGGGCGAAGAAGAGATATAGTAGCAGAGCCCAGAGGTAGAGGAGGGAGGGAACAGGTAGGGGGAGCCTGGAGGCTGCGATGGTTGTGGTCTGGTCTTTAATTGTGGGATGTGGCAAGTCCACAATGACCCCCAAGAGGTGGAACCACAGGGAGAAGCATTCTGTCTACCCGCAGGCTGCCAGAACCGGAAACCTGAAGGCAGCCTCCACGGGCAGCATCCTGGGGCGTGGTCAGGTACAGGGGCACGCCACGGGCTGGCGTGACTGGAAGGTATTCAGCAGCTAGCTGTAGCTAGTCACCGTCTAACACCCACTTTTTGCTAGTCAAGGTGAAGCGTTTGTGTTCTGAAAGTGCAATTTTAGTCACCTGACAAAACATGGCAACAGATCCCTTCTGCCCCACGTCTCCATTTGCTGCGTCCTTCAGACTGGGGAAAACAAGAGCAAACCTCTCATTCCGCTGGAATCTCGCCTTCGCCTTGTGTGGCTGGCTGAGAGGGGTAGCATGGTTGATTTCCAGCGCCCTTCCATGTCCCCTCGTCCTGCTCTCCAGACAGACACACCCCCTCCTGTGGTTTTCCCCGCGGGACTGAATCCCAGGCTGCTGGTGTTCTTTCCATTTACAAGAACTTCTGGACAAAGGAAAGACTCAGAGGCACTTCATGAGCTCTGTAACACCCACACTCAGTCTTCCTGTCTCCACTGGGAAGCAGTCTGCCATGAGGACTGGTCACCCTGACTGGACTGCCAGCCTCTTCTCTTCCCTGGCTGCACAGCCTTGAGCCTCTCAGGGCCAGGAAATCACTCAGGGATTATTTGGAATCCTACAGGAGGCTTTCCTGGCTCAGCACCTCCCCTCCTGCCTGCCTGCTTTCTGAATTTGGTTTTGTATTGGACCCCGCCCCTCCCCAGGTGTGACTTCAGGTTGGCTGAGGCCTCTCCTCACCCTGCAGCTGCTGCTGCTCCAGTCATCAGAAGGGACGCCCGTGGTCCCTCCTTTGCCGTGTCCAGGTGCTGCAGATTGTGGTCACGTTGCGTGGGATGCGTCGGCGGTGGGAACGCAGCCAAGAGGCCACCGTAGGGCTGCCACGCAGCACGGCAGTTGGAGATGCGTGATCCTTTGGTTTGGAGGGCCTGCCGAAATGGCTCACGGCCCTTTTCAAACAGGTGCTGGTTATTGCTTGAGGAAGAGTGGCTTGAGGGGTTTCCCGGGGTCATTGTCTTACTCGCTCTGCTGCACACTCATCATGGGCCTTGGGGGAGTCCCGTGGCCGGGCTCAGGGGTGGGCGGCTGGGACTGCAGCCTGAATCTGCCCCAGTGGCTCTTCCTCCTCATGTCTCACGAGGTGCGCATCTGCTAATCATGACTACAGCCGGGGCTACGATCTGAATGTGTCCACAGCAGAGCCATGCGGGGCTCCCGCTCACTTTCAGACAGTGTCCGATGGCCATGCTGTGATGCCCCAGTTTCCTCACTGGGACCATGACAAAGGGACTCTCTCCCCGGTCCCCGCGGGTGAGAGAGTTATAGGGTGCGGGGGAATGGAGAGGAGTCTTGTCTTTTCCTTAGATTTCCCTTCCTTATGATAAAAACAATCATCCAACCACTACAATTGCTTCTCTCTTGGCCAATTAAATTATGACACACACATATACACACACATACACACACACACACACACAAAAGCTTATGCTTTCATTTCTAAGCCTCCTTCTTGGAGGGCTTGCATTAGTAAGAAGATTGCAATTATCTGGCTCCAGATTGCCTCCTCCATCACGCCACTGTTCACCTAGCACAACACCAAGTCTCCCTTGTCATTCTTCTGTAGCATGAGAAGCTCGAATATATTTTAATTTCATATTATTATTATCATTAAGTAGCTGTTCAGAGAGATTTCAAGTGAGAAAGTCGATTTAAAGTATAATCATCTTAATCAATGTCACCCCTGCAATCAGTCTCCCCATTTTTCCCAATCCCATTCATACACTCAAGTTACCTGCTTCTGTTTCACTCCAGTGGGAAGCTCTCTTCCTCCTTCAGAGGGGGCTAGAAACAGTCCTTCCGAGTCCTTCTCATCAGCCCATCTGCTCTTCAACAGATGAGCAACAACACAGGTCAGTGAGCTCCAGATGTGTGGTGTGGACGCCAGGGAAATCAGAATCTACACGATAAAATAGAGGAAGATCAGAAGCAGCACTGTGGCTCAAAGTGGTAGAACGCTAGCCTTGAGCAAAAGAGCTCAGGACAGAGCCCAGGCCCCAGGTTCAAGCCCCATGCCAAAAAAAAAAAAAAAAAGAGCAAGAACCGATAGTCCTGCCTCATTATATATGTAGACACCCTAAGAGTCAGGGCAGTCAAGGCAATTAAGTTAGCACTACAAACTGATGGTGTTTCCGGCAGTTTCTGCAGTTCTAAGAAACCAATATGGAGGAAGGACCCAGGGCACAGACACACGGAGTCTGGCCGGAAGTTTAGGGTTCTAGCAGCTGGGCATACCTGCCATGAACTCTATAAGGCCCATGAAATCATTTGGTCCGGCGCTGCCAGGACAACCCCAGCTGGTACTCAGCTTTCAACAGATCCAGGAGCTTTGCTGAAAGCAAAATTCAATACATGCAAAGCCCACGAGCAATGCAAATACCTGAATGGCCCCCACAGACAACAATGCTCCCGCCTCTGCTTCTCCCCAGTCCTCCCAGCCCAGGAGGACTCTGCCCCACAGAACCCATGGCTGTGCTTCCTACCACCGGCCCCAAGGGCTCCTGACCACGAGCGACAATGCACATCCTGGCTCCTCTAGCCCGTAACTTCCCCTGCTGCCGAGCCAAGAATGGCAAATGTCTCCCAGCCTGCTGAATTCCAGCACCCATTCCCTCTCAGACAATTAGGAAAAGGGGAAGCCCGCAAGGAGACAACCTACCAGCAGCCCTCCTGGGACAGGTCGGCTGAGAGACAGCAGGAGTCACGTGATTCATGGAGGGATTATTATTAGAGAAAGACGTTTTCCTGACTATCCAGGTGGAGCATTGCAGTCAGCACCCTTGTGTCTTATCTTAACCCAATCATGGCTTATTAGCTGTGACCACAGAGTGCGTCATCCAAAGCCCACTGGCGGCCAGTCCGGCCTCCAGCCGCCGCCACAGGACTCCGGAGCGCAGGCTCCTCGGTCAGCCCCGTCACTCCTCTCGGTGCGTACGTCCATGAGGTTCTCGGCATTCCAGCATCTGTCATTCCATCGACCATGGGCCGCCCAGCTCCTTGGTGTCTTCTGCTATGATGCTTGGCCCAGAGAGGATGCCCACCACTTTTGGGCTTTGGGGAGATGCTCCCCTCCCACTGGGCCTTCAGCCAAACCTCACCCGAGAGTCTTCATAAGCGTGACCCCTCTCTGGGCCAAGGCCCATCCATCACCAGCTTATGTCCCTCCAGTAATGGGATCCGTGCATTCATGTAACCAGAAAGCAATCCAATGCTAGACTCCTATCTTGAAATTCTGCTTTATATGTAAATCAGGTTGCCCGAATGCAAGCTCTGACTCAAAGAATTTTGTGCAGACAGCTTAGTTTAGTGGCGATGCCAAGAAAGTGACAGCATGAGTAACGTGATTAATGGAATATAAGGAGAGTCGTTCTGATTACCTCTGTAGACACTGGGACTCAGACTCAGCCTCAGAAACCATAGAGAACTCCGTGGAAAAACTGGGAGAGAGCGAGGGAAGGGGTAACACTGTCCAAAAAGAAATGTACTCTCCACCTGACTTATGAAATGGTGGCCCCTCTGCCTGTCACCCTTATAATAACAATTCTCTTTTGTAAAAAGAACTGGGCAGTACACAGCGGGAAGGCGGGCTACTCACCAACTTCCACCCACCCAGGTGTGAACACTCGTCTGCAGCGCCGTCAGCTGTGGACGGCTGGGCGTGGCTGAGCAGCTTCTGATCTGGGGCAGGGAGGTGCCATGGGAACGGCTGTGTGTCTGTGCCCCGGGTCCTTCCTCCATATTGGTTTCTTAGAACTGCAGAAACTGCCGGAAACACCATCAGTTTGTAGTGCTAACTTAATTGCCTTGACTGCCCTGACTCTTAGGGTGTCTGCATATATAATGAGGCAGGACTATCGGTTCTTGCTCTTTTTTTTTTTTTGGCATGGGGCTTGAACCTGGGGCCTGGGCTCTGTCCTGAGCTCTTTTGCTCAAGGCTAGCGTTCTACCACTTTGAGCCACAGTGCTGCTTCTGATCTTCCTCTATTTTATCGTGTAGATTCTGATTTCCCTGGCGTCCACACCACACATCTGGAGCTCACTGACCTGTGTCGTTGCTCATCTGTTGAAGAGCAGATGGGCTGATGAGAAGGACTCGGAAGGACTGTTTCTAGCCCCCTCTGAAGGAGGAAGAGAGCTTCCCACTGGAGTGAAACAGAAGCAGGTAACTTGAGTGTATGAATGGGATTGGGAAAAATGGGGAGACTGATTGCAGGGGTGACATTGATTAAGATGATTATACTTTAAACTGACTTTCTCACTTGAAACCTCTCTGAACAGCTACTTAACGATAATAATAATAATATGAAATTAAAAATATATTCGAGCTTCTCATGCTACAGAAGAATGACAAGGGAGACTTGGTGTTGTGCTAGGTGAACAGTGGCGTGATGGAGGAGGCAATCTGGAGCCAGATAATTGCAATCTTCTTACTAATGCAAGCCCTCCAAGAAGGAGGCTTAGAAATGAAAGCATAAGCTTTTGTGTGTGTGTGTGTGTATGTGTGTGTATATGTGTGTGTCATAATTTAATTGGCCAAGAGAGAAGCAATTGTAGTGGTTGGATGATTGTTTTTATCATAAGGAAGGGAAATCTAAGGAAAAGACAAGACTCCTCTCCATTCCCCCGCACCCTATAACTCTCTCACCCGCGGGGACCGGGGAGAGAGTCCCTTTGTCATGGTCCCAGTGAGGGAACTGGGGCATCACAGCATGGGCATCGGACTCTGTCTGAAAGAGAGCGGGAGCCCCGCATGGCTCTGCTGTGGACACATTCGGATCGCAGCCCTGGCTGTAGTCATGATTAATGGTCTGATTCAAGGAATGCCATTCATCTTGTAGTTGCTTCTGCACCTAGCAAGTAGTCATACTAATACTCGTGCCACAGGGTGATTACAGCGTGAGTTTGTATCTGTAGCAAATATTTGCTAACAATGCATGTGTTACATTCCAGGCACACATGCCAGGTGTTCCTGTATGTATTCTTCCACTTACAACTCAAAGGTCCTGTGAGGCTTGTCCCCTGTTCCTCTCTCTGATCATTTTTCTTATACATTTTAGCTTTCCATTTATCTATCCATTCATCCACACATCTGCTTATCCCTGCAATCTCTTCATCCATCAATCTATCCACTCACACTTAACCATCTACCCACCCATTGTCCATCCATCTATTCATTCCCATCCATCCATCCATGCACCCACCCATCTATCCATCATCCACTCACCCATTCATCTATCCATCCATCCATCCATCCATCCATCCATCCATCCACCTACCTGTATGTCTATCCGTCCATCCATGCATCTACCCATCCATGCTTGTTTAAGAATGTTATTGAGGGGCTGGGAAGGTGGCTCAGTGGTAGAGCGCTTGCCTTGCATGCCTGAGGCCCTGGGTTCGATTCCTCAGCACCACATAAGCAAAAAGAAAAAAGCCGGAAGTGGCGCTGTGGCTCAAGTGGTAGAGAGCTAGCCTTGAACTGAAGAGCTGAGGGACAGCGCCCAGGCCCAGAGTTCAGGCCCCATAACCGGACCCCCCCAAAAAAAAGAATGTTATTGACTTACATTTTAGCAAAACTCCTTACCTAGGGACAGTCAGAAAACTGGCACCCAGAAACAAGCAACCCTTTGAGTAGCTCTGCTGTACAGCAGTGCTGTATCATTTTACAGGAACATCATGCTGAGCCCTAAGGAAATGTGTTAGCCATTCTTTGACTGCTAGAGTCTAGGAGAAAAAAACTTTTATGTTCTGTTGCCCTCACAGACCATTCTCTTTTCTTCTCTTTTCCCCCAGGGTGAGGTGGTTGATTTATCTTAGTAGTAGATCCTATCAGATGGTGTCTGACAACATATATTTGCTCTTCCCAAATGTCTAATCTTTGTCAGTTGAGAAATATTTGAAGTGCTGACAAGGCTCTTATGGACAGCTCACCTACCCTTGCCGGGTGTGTAGGATTAATTCTTCTTAATTATGTAGCACTGCACCATCATTCACGTTTATTGATGCTGTCTGGGCATGTCTAGAAGATTTATAGCTATCTATATTCATCCTACCCAGAAGAGACCGCAAATCACTTTGCTATCTTTTGAATGTCTTTTTGCATGAGACAGATGGCATACAATTATTACTGAAAGCTTTTAAATAAATAAGTATTTGTTTCTTCAAGTGTCTTCTCTGGGGTCCTGAAGGAGAGTTTGGGAATTGAGATAGGCTCATGAAGTTCTTTTCCCTTTTCCCAGTGTAGCTGTGTTTTTAGAGGAAACTCATTCTGTAGTCAGCGTGTTGTATTTCTAGTCCATGAGTATTCTTCAGAATTATCTACAAGTTACTGGGCAGAACTTAATCATTGTAATGCTCGTAGTCTTTGTATTGCATATCACCAAGTATGGAATGATGGCATGTTGAACAATCAGAAATCAGAACCCTGGCTGGGGAGAGGCTGGAGCTCTGGTATTTCTGGTTGGAGCTGGGGGTGTCTTGCTCTACTCATCTGGCTTGGTGTGACTTTAAAGCTCTATGTGTGACTCTTACACTCATTTTGGCTTAAAGGCCATGCATGTGATCCTCTCTCAATCTAGAAAAAGGCAGGGACCTGGGTGTGGAGGGACAGGAGTCCATCCTGGGCACCGGTCTGATGGTCATCAGTGGGATGCGACCCCAGCTGTGGGAGGGTCAGGGAGTGGGTGGTGATGGGACTGGCCCATCCAAATCCTCTAGTGCTGAGCGCTGGGGTGGACCCCAAGCCTGGTCCTGGGCTGAGCTCTGGAACACATCGCGTCTCACTAGGGACACTTGAATTCTAGTAGACATCATTGCGCTCACTCTGGATATGAGAAAACTGGGACCCAGAGAGGTTTGACACTGTAACAAAGATGATATGATTAGCAAGAAGGAGTCAAGGTTTAGCCTTAGCATTCTGGGTGAAGACTCCTTTCTTGCCTTAACCTTTCCATAGAAAAAGACTGGGGAAGGGACCTGCAGAGCTCCCTGCCATTTCCCTCGAAAGGCATGTGATGTAGCAAACGCCAACATCCTGGCAAAGCTAAGCATGCTGGTTTGTCAATTATCTATAACCCTCACTATGCAAGAAGAGAAAGGAACAGGTAAATGGTTGCCATACTCTGGGCTTCTGGGGCCTCTGAAAGAATCAAGCCAGAAGAAAAGTAAGAGGCAATTCCACTCTGTCTGACTCACTTTCTGGTAGAGGTCAGAGGATGAGGGCGTGTGACTGGGTGAGTGCCCGTTCCTTCCCCTCCTGCTCCAGCCTTTGTGATGGTTGTGAAGATCTCTTTGGGTGCCACAGGCTCTACCCTTTGGACTAGAGGGGCCTGCCTGTAATCTTGTACAGATTTCTCTCTCCAGTAACCTAATTCATAGCAGATTATTAGATACAGGCTGAGCATCCTTAAGCAGAAAATCAAACGTGAAACTTTTGGAATACCCACATGATGCTACAAGTACCTGACTTCATGTGATGGGTGGAAGTGAAGATGCAAATGCACTGAAAATGCTACGTAAAATCACCTTTGGAAAGGGCCAGGCTGTGGCTCAAGTGGTCCAGCATCAGCCTAGCAAGTGTGAGGCCCTTCCCACAGATTTCCAGTCAGCCCTGTACCGTGCCTCCCAAATCCTAGATGTATTCCAAATTTACCTGGTCTTCGATGAAATCATTCATTTGTGCTCACTGTAAAATAATTTACCGGACAGAGGATGGACTCAAGTGCTTGTCTAGCATGTGTGAAACCAAGTTCAACCACCACGAAACAACCACAATAATGACAAAAATTCCCTTCATGTTACATGTATAAAGTGTTATAATACATAAACAAATTTTGTTTTTAGACTTGGATCCCACCCCAAGATCTCTCTCTCTTTCTCTCTCTGTATAAATATATATCTATATATCTCCATATATATGTGCAAATGTTCTGTAAGCTGAAGAAAAATCCATAATACTTCTAGTACTCACTTTGGCTTAGGACTTCTTAACCTGCAGGAATATATGGAGACCTGGTTTATAGGACATGATCAGAGTCTCTACTCATCCAGACCTCTACCCGTAATATGGAATGGCAAAGTTCTCTCACATGATAAACTTTTGTACCATGTGTTGAATGTCAGCAGGTCTTCTGAAGACCGTGACTGTTTGCTGAGCAGGCAAAGCCATGGAGACGTGGATGGACTTGTTCTTTTTTCTCAGTGACTGCAGGTCATTGACATGTTCCAATTCTGTGGTTTTTTTTTTTTTTTTGCCACTTCTGCCTCTTTTCTGTTACATCTTTTAACAGCACTTGCCACCACCAATGGGCCCATTTTATTTTTTTGTACATTCTCCCTCTGCTTTTGGATAGCAGTGGTTACTATATTAATTGAATTTATGCACCAGTTAAAGCCATAGATTCTGTCAGGGCCTGTGCGTTATTCTACCCTTCCTTTTAAAACCCACTTTTGGACAAGCATTATGCAGTTATCTCTTAAATAAGATGAAAGAACGGATAGAAATGGAAATAGCTGCTCATTTGAACACATTGTTTCCAAAGAAGAAAGCAAGGTAATTACCTCAACTGTGACGGCACAAATCATTATTTCGTGACTTGTCCACCTTCCTGCTAGGCGATAACTCCCAGAAGGAAGGCCCTGGTGTTTACGTTCCTCCTCATTCCTACCTCAACACGTTTATTCATGGCTACTGTGTGTCAGGTGCTGCTCGGTTACTGGCAGGAAGGAAGCCCTGGCTCTAAATGCGTTTTGCCTTCTCTCATTGAGGTAGACGTAACAGACAGACAGGTGTAAGAGGTCAGGGGTGACGAATGCTGGCAGGGGGCATGCAGCTCACGGGCAGTGTTCCAGGTGACGGTACTCTGTCCTTGCTGATCTTACAAAGTGGTTTGTGGCTCTGGTACAATGGTCACGCCATCTGGAGCACCTGCTGTCTGTCTGCCCACGTGGGTGTTAACATAACGATTAGCGATAAATCAAGAATTTTCTTTGCTCAAACCTAAGAGCAGATTTATGGTGTGAGACCGTCACTGGCATTTCTGCATGGGGGGAAAGAGGAAATGAAATGTGGCCATATAGGGTGAAGCTAAAGTGTGGCGGGAGGAGGGAGAGGGGAAGGGAGGAAGGAGAGGGGAAGAAGTGGGGGAGGTAAGGGGAAGAAGGGGAGCAGGAGGAGAAAGTGGGGAGAGGGAAAGGGGCAGGGGGAGGAAGGGTCAGCTCCACACGTGCATGGGTGTCTGGCGCCGGCAGTGGCAGCAGGTCTGGGTGTTTGGGGAGCTCTCTGGTGCTCTGCGCTCTTCCCTACTCCCTTCCCCACTGTGCTTTCCCAGGGGCCCCTCCTCAGCAATGGCTGGTGCCCTTCGCCCAGGTCTGCCCCAGAGAGAACCAGGACTGCAGCAGAACAGGACTAAGACAGGCTTTAAGGTCAGTCTGGAGACCGAAGGCGTTCCACTGGCTAGCAGCCCTACTTCCTGTCCCATGTTTCTGGACGCCTTTGACTTGTGAAATGGGTGCCATTGTTTGGATGACCTCCTTGTCACACTACTGGGAGGCAGGGATTCTGTGGGGTCCTGGGCTGGCAAACACGGGGTACCCACCCCTGAGCTGGTGACAGAACCACAGCAGCTGTGGGCCCTGGGCTCGGGAAGGAGAGTGCCACCTGCCATGCACTTGCTTAGGACCAAGTGGACCAGGAGGCCCGGAGACGGGCGTGGCGAGAGGGGGCGTGCCCGGGCCCACGGGTCTGGCACGGCCTTGTATGACCCGATCCATAGCTAGTGACGAGCTAAACGAGGCTTGGGAGAGCAGACCTGGGGGAGGCTGCCGCGTGGGATCTCACCTGTGGACAGGCTGAGCCACCACGGCCTCCCAACGTGACCAGGTGCCAGGGTAGCACAAGTTACTGAGTCTGAATCTCAGGCCTCACGCACAGCCGTTCTCCACATGTGATCAACCAGGAAGGGCTTCTTGGGCCCGACGCTGTTCAGAGCAGGGCTGGGCGCTTGGAAATGGATCACTCACTTTCCAACCTGCACAGAGCCATTCAAGGCTGAAGTTTTCATTTTGCTTTACAACGACGCATTCATTTCCCTACTCTCCCACTGTGTGCGTTGGAGTGGAATATCTAGGTGTTTGTTGCTCACCAGGGATTCTCTGTGGCCTTCCCTCGTGAGCTGGACTTGGCGAGGCCCACTCCCAATGGGATTGGACACAAGTGAATGCTTAGGCTGGTTTTTTGTTGTTGTTGTTTTTTGTTTTTTATTGTGAAAATACTGTACAGAGGGGTTACAATTACATGGGCAAGATAGTGAGTACATTTCTTATCAAGCATTGTAGCCTCCTCCTTTGTTTACCCTTCCCATCCCTTCCCATCCTCCCTCCCCCCAACCCAATCCTCCCCCCCCA
>NW_012267317.1:2501648-2512767 GCF_000151885.1 Dipodomys ordii | reverse complement strand
GGAGGGGTGGCCTTCCCTCCTCTGCTCCCTGAGAAGGAGTGAGGACGTCTACTCACGCCGAGTCTTGGTTCCTGGGTTGTCTCTGGTCTGCGAACTGCAGGATGAAGATGTCTGCTCTTTGTCGGTTTTTGCTGGTGTTGAGTGGAATCCGCTCGCCCGCCGTGTCTGGCTCCTTCTTCCCGGACTCTCTGTGTTTCAGGTATGGCGTCTGTGGTCGCTGCCACTACCGCTACCGCTGCCGCGGCGGCTGCTGGCAAATGCTCAGGGCTGTCTCCTTGCCTGGATTTTCCCTCTCTGGCCTAACTCTCTGTCCTGTGATGGCACACTTGGTGTGATTCTCTGGCTTAGGATTGTTCACTGGAACTCTAAAATTGCTTTCTATGCGAGAGCTTGTTTAGCCTCCAGCTTCTCCTCCGCCATCTTTCCGGAACTCCTAGGCTGTTTCTTAACCTTACAATAAAAATACACCCTTCCAAAGTAACATTGGGTGGGTTACACTGATACCAGGTGTAAACGCTAAGGGCTGAAAACAAGCGCGAATTTTCATGAAAAGATCATTTTACATTTAACCATCACCTCTATTTATTTATTTATTATTGTCGGTTGTGGTGCTTGAACTCTGGGCCTGGGCGCTGTCCCTCAGCTCTTCAGCTCAAGGCGAGGTATTGAGCCACAATGCCACTTCCAGTTTTCTAGTGGTTTATTGGAGATCAGAGTCTCAGGGACTTTTCTGCTCAGGCTGGCTTTGAACTGTGATCCTCAGATCTCAGCCTCCTGAGTAGCGAGGGTTACAGGCGTGAGCCACCGGCGCCCAGCGACCTCTCTTCATTTAAACATTGTCAATGACCCAAATCTGAGCGCATTCCTGATGCTCTGGCCAGGGACAGTCCAGCTCAATGACATGTCCACTCCTCCAGTACAGAGCACCACAGCCGTGCAGGTGATGGACACAAAGAACGGGAGAGGCCAGAGCAGGTGAAGCATTTTATTCTGGCACAAAGAGGCTTGATTCGTAGTTTGGGGAAGAATCTTTATTCTTGATTTATGAAAGGAGATTAAAGAAAGGAACAGAGAAGTCATGCTTTATGGATTCACAGATAAGGGAATAAAGCAGAATACAGAAGAGTATGTAGTCACAAGAACAGGCTGTGAGTCCCAGGTCTACCAATTCTTCACTGTGCAAAGCTAAGCCACTAATGTATTCCCCTTGAAATCCAATTTTCTTATTTATGGAATGAATCTGGTGCTGTCTAATACTAATAGGTAATCCCTATTAATCTCGCTCAATTGGAAGGAACAAATGATACAAGATAAGGAAAATAGGCTTTGAGAATTATACATGCATTATCTGTTCTTTTTGAATTTTATTATCCTCGGTGGTAATGCTGGTAGTTTGGGGGAGAAGAGTTCCCCGGCCGAAGTTTCTAGTGAAGGCTGCGGTCGGCTTTCCTGTCCCCACGCCGGCCCGGGACGCCTCCTGAACCTCTCCTGTCCCCACGCCAGCCCGGGACGCCTCCTGAACCTCTCCTGTCCCCACGCCAGCCCGGGACGCCTCCTGAACCTCTCCTGTCCCCACGCCGGCCCGGGACGCCTCCTGAACCTCTCCGTGCCCGGTGGCTCTTCCTACTGCATCCAGGGTCGAGTTCAAGCAATTGAGTAACAGCCTGGGAAAGGCTTAAGGCAGGGACAGGCCGTTCCGCAAACACACAAACACCACCGCAAACCAGATTTTAATTCATCGTTTCACAGCCTGGGAGAAAAAAGAATGTTCTCTGGGGTGAGTGCCCTGCAGGAGACCGAGCAGCAGCAGCGTGTGGGGAGGGGGGGACTGGCGGGGTGAGGGCCGCGCAGGCGCACGGCTGGTCTCTCCTCTTTGGGGTCCCCAGTCCTGGGCCTCGGTGGTCCTCCACACTCAATGACATCTCTGATTGGCTCATCGGCGCCCCAGGAGAGCTTGCCTAGTGTCGGGGAGAGGCCACACACAGCGGGAATAGCTTCCAAGGCCTGGCCGCCCTCAGATGCGCCTTGAACACGCCAGTGCCCCCTGCACCACGCCACCCTCATTTCCTGGAGGGAACCCAGGCTTCCCCAAGGGCCAGCCCTGCAGCCCACCGTCCCCGCCTGCCGGGAAGACCGGGCCCCCGCCAGAGGTGGGTCCTCGGTCCTTTAAGCCCAAGTATTGCCTCTTCTCGTGGTGCTTTGGGATGACGGGTCCAAGCCCCTGTGATCTGGTGGCAGCCCGTGGCCCGCAGGGCTCCGGGGGTGCGGGGAAAGCTGGCTCCGAGGGCGCAGCAGCCTCGCACCACCGGGAGGAAGAGCTGCTGGAAAGCGCCGCAGTCTCTCCTGGAGGCTGCAGGGAGCCTGTGGGGGCCGCGTCCCCTCTCCTGCCAACGCAAGGGAGGTGAAGAAGCTGCTTGGGAAGCCCCCTCGGACTGTGCGTAACCACCACTGTGGAGAACTGCCGTGCCTACGCTGGCTCCCGTCTGCCACATGAGGTCCTCATCGCGCCTCCAGCACTACCCCATCCTGACCGTCCCAAGAGCCTACTGTCCACCACCCCTGCCCAGTGGAGGAACCGCCCCAAAAGCAGCTTCTCTGTGCCTTGCGTAAGGCTCAGTGCAACAGCCAGCCGAGGATTTCCTTCCATTTGCCTCTAGCAGTACTGCGCAGCATCAGGCGTAGTTGAAATGACCAGCCCTGGAAAGCGCAGGTCAGCCTCTCCAGCTGACCGTGCCCTTCCAAGGAAAAGAGCGTGTAACTCCCTCTGGAGTTGGAAAAAAAGGGTCATTCTATTTTATTTATTTATTTATTTTGGTCGTGGGGCCTGAACTCTGGGCCTGGGCGCTGTCCCTCAGCTCTTCAGCTCAAGGCTAGCACTCTACCAATTGAGCCACAGTGCCACTTCTGGCTTTTTCTGCTTATGTGGTGCTGAGGAATTGAACCCAGGGCCTCATGCATGCAAGGCAAGCGCTCTACCACTGAGCCACCTTCCCAGCTCCTCATTTATTTTTTTTTTAAGTTTTAAAATTATGTTAAAGGAGCTGCTGCTTAACAAAGCGATTTATGAGTACAATAATGATTATATTTTAAATGGCGTCGACAGGTTTACAAATATTAGTTCAACTCTTAATGTCCCATTTCTGAGTAAGTTTGGAAGGAATGTTAAATACTAACTAGGTTTATTTTGTAAGCTAATTGCATGTGTAGATGGCATTCCTGCATATTTACACATGTGGATGGGAGGAGAAAGACAGGGAAACAGAGTTGTCATCTCATGAAAATGAATGCAATTGAAATGAAGGTATTTTCAAATCCTAAAAGGTTGAGAATATCTAACAAGCCAGGTAGTTGGCTGGTTTATTTCCTTTGTGAAGAAAATCCTTTGTGTGGCCTTCCCAATGGAGATTTATAGTAAAAAAAAAATTAGCTTTGGAAGCTATATACCTGCACATTGCCATTATTTCTCTAGCAAAGACTTTCTCCAAGAGGAGAAGCAGGTCAAAGCGGCAGCGGGCATGTGGTTGTGAAGATAAAATTAGGTTTTCTTGTTACTGCTCCTAGAAATGGAGAGATCATATTACGTTTCATCTTTCCCCCATTACAGAGTCCAGAAGTAGATTGCTGCATCCAGGGTCCTGAAAAATGCCAACAAGTAGAGTCCCCCCACCCCCTTAGTTTTATGCCTTGGAACCAGCAGGTAAAGCAGTTAAAGAGCAGGTGCTGAGCAAGGAGGAATCGAGACACGACTGCACTGTAATTCTCTCTGCAATTTGTTGTCCTTGCAGGTTTTCTGACTCCCTGTCAGCCTAGGCAGAAGTACGAGATGAATCTATCTCAGTGGTTATTCTGGTTGCAGAGCTGGCGGTGTAAGTGACAGAATTGCGCAGGTGGACAGGTCAGCTATGAATGGAGAAGAAAGATCCGGAGAGAGCGTGTTCCATTCCCACACAAGACAACATCCTGGAAGGTCACTCTGCCGTGGGGCTGTTGTCACAGCTCCACTATTAACACAGGGTAATTGCACCAGGTCTCACTTGCCAGAAGAGCCCTGTGATCCGCCCCCCCCCCCCGGCCTGCTCTGGTTTTTCCTTGCTCTTGGCTCAGTTTTAGAACAAAGTCCAAGCTGGAGATTTTTCATAGGTGCTGACCTTTGTCAAAGCCATATGTGCAGGGAGCTTTGCGCTTGGCTATCTTTTGTTTTACTTCTTATTCTGTACACTATGAAGCACAACTATGCTCAGTTCTACTGGAGTTCCCTTTAAATGTGGAATGACTGGTTAACTGCAAGTCCCTGCAGTGTGCTTTAATCCCACGTTCAGTCAAGATGAGAGCTCCCTGTGCACATGGCCTTTTCCACCAGTCTCTTCTTCTGTACACATCACTCAGCGGAGGAGCGGGGTGCAGTCCATGTAGCCCCGAGGGTGGGGCTGACCGGGGATGGTGTCAGCTGATGCTCTGCCTTGCTCAGGTACAGAGAAGGATTTTGCATGAAAGCAGAGGTGCCACGGGGCTCTCCATGGCCAGGTGCATCCTTGCTGCGCTTGGGGGTTGGTTCTCCCTGCCTTCTGTGCTGCATATTTGCCTGATGGAAACCCACATTAGCTCTTAATGGTCAACACACACACGATCTGGTTCTATAGCAGGTAAAACCCACACGAGGCATTGAGGGGTCAGAGGAAAATGGACAGGATTACTTTCGGCTGGGGTGGTAAATCAAACAACACTGAGAGTCTATCTTACCCTAGTCAGAATGGCCGTCATCAAGAACACACACAACAAGGGGGCTGGGAAGGTGGCTCAGTGGTAGGGTGCTTGCCTTGCATGCATGAGGCCCTGGGTTCCATTCCTCAGCACCACATAAGCAAAAAGAAAAAAAGCCGGAAATGGCACTGTGGCTCAAGTGGTAGAGCGCTAGCCTTGAGCTGAAGAGTTGAGGGACAGCGCCCAGGCCCAGAGTTCAGGCCCCACGACTGGACCCTCCCCCCCCAAAAAAAGAACACACACAACAAATGCTGGCAAAGGTGCGAGAGAAAAGGAACCTTCACCCACCACTGGTGGGTGTAGTTAGTGCAGACACTAAGGGAAGGCAGTGTGGCGGTTCTTTGAAAATTGAAACATAAAAGTGCTGCTGATTCCACCATAGCACTGTGGGCATATGTAAACCTGCAATAAGAGAGCACTGACATCTATTAGTACAGCAGCACCGTTTACAATGGCCACACCGCTGAGCCAGCCGGGCTGCCCCATGGCACATGACTGAGTGAAGAAAATGTGCTCCATATATGGAACCATGGAGAAGAATAGAACATTGTCATTTTTAGGAAGATTGATGAAACTGGAGGTGATCATGTTACCTGAGCTGAGAGCAGAAAGACAAATATGGCTTATTTTCACTCATATGGGGAACCTAGTCCTAAAAAAAACTGTGTCACGATTATAATGGGGAGGTGTTTGGGGTAACCAGTGGGTGGGGGAGGGAAGGAGAAGGTGGGAGGGACGCACATGGCCCGCGTGTGGCAGTCTGGAGAGGAAGGAGGGTGGTCAAGAATGGTAATATAGATGGCGAATCTGATCAAAGCACGAGTTCATGTTATAAACCCCTGTGTACATCTGGTTTGTGCTAGTAAATGATTTTAAGAAAGGACCAGATCGGAGCAGCTGGGAGAAGAGGGAGATGGGAGCCGTGGGGCTGAGGGGAGCGCCTGGGAGCGGGCGGCTCACAGTGGCCGCTGCTCAGGACCCAGGCGGCCTGGGGGACGCAGCTGGAGCCCTCTCGGGTCGGAGCTGTGTGTCTGGGGGACACAGAGGCCCGAGCCCTCCCGGGTCAGAGCTGTGTGTCTGGGGGACGCAGTGGCTGGAGCCCCCCGGGTCCGAGCTGTGTGTCTGGGGGATGCAGCCGGAGCCCTCCTGGGTCGGAGCCGTGTGTCTGGGGGACGCAGCACCGTCAGACGCCTGTCTCCACTGTGCCAGAAGGCTGAACTGTGTCAGCTGAGTGGGATCTGTGATGCCTGTCCCCACGCTACGGTGTCCCAAAGGACCCCCTTAACAATGGAAATCAGGACTAGGTTTATTCCTTTGAGAAGAAAAGACCTAAGTGATCTGGTTGTTCATAAACGTGACTGAGGGCTACATCATGGAAAACCAAAGTGACATTGTAACTTGAAACCACTGGCCAGCACACACAGGCGTGTCTGCGGCAGGGCGGTGACTGGCCCCAGGTCCTGACAGCATGAGGACACTGGGGGGGGGCAGGCCTGGCTTGGAGGGTGGGAGTGGGGGTGGGGAGGCCTCTACCCCGTGGGGGTCATACCAGCGTCTGACTATACACAAGGGGATCAAGAAGGATAAGAGCAGTCAGGTTTCTTACTCAAGAAGAGACATCTGTGGGGGGTGGGGTGGGAGATGGGAAGGGATGGGAAGGGGAAACAAAGGAGGAGGCAACAATGCTTGATAAGAAATGTACTCATTACCTTGCCCATGTAATTGTAAACCCTCTGTATGGTATTTTCACAATTAAAAAAAAAGAAGAGATATCTGTAACTACAATAGGGAGTTCTAGCTACTTGAGGGGGGAAAAGCAGGTAAGATCTCTAACATCAGACTGAAACCGGAACAATTTGTCTTTCATATATTCTACATGATCTTCCTATGTACACATATCATATAGTATGCATATCACATAGTACTATCATGTCACGTAGTAGATACACAATTTTATGTGATTTATGTATTAAAATGTACACACGAGGGGACGGTGATGGGAGGGGTGACAGTGGTCATCATTATACTCATAAACAGGTAGAACTGAAACCCTTTGCACAACTACTTAAAGGTAATAAAAAAAAAAAACTAAGAAAATCCTGCCAAAGCAGGGGCAGATCAGGCCATAGGGAAGCAGCGAGGCTCTCCCTAAACCCAGAGTGGCCTGGATCTCAAAATGTGGTGGAGAGACTTGATGGCCAGCCAATCTGATCCTCACCTTTCTCCTACAATTGAACTGGGAGGTAGAACACTCCCGAGGGGAGGCAGAGGGCAGATGGAACAAAATATTTTTTAGTGCGGAAGAAGGTAGGATGTCAAATAAATGTGGGTAAAGAAATAAATCCAGGTGTGTGTGTGTGTGTGTGTGTGTGTGTGTGTGTGTGTGTGTGTGTGATGTGCATGTAACACTCAGGTATTCTCTAGCTCCATTTGTTTCGGTAGATTTGGACTAAGAACCAGAAAATCTACATTTTAACTAGCAAACCAAGTGCCTCTGACATAAGTCATTCAGGGGCCAGACTTCGAGTAGCACGGAACTTGATTGGTGACTGCTGGAACGTTCTAATAAAACACTTGCAGCTGCTCACAGCTGAGAAGTAGGAGGGAGCGCTCCGCCTGCAGTATAGCTCTCATTTATTTTTAAAAAACAATACCTAAGCAACCTGTAAAAAGCCATTTCCTCGGGCATTCGGAGACTTTAGATGCCTGGGTCTGGCTTACTACAGAAGACAATGCTGCAGGAGGCAGAGGAGTCAGGGAAGTTACCGGCGAAATCACCTTGCGATCGTTCCCCATCTCTGGAGACGGTTTCTGTTCCCCTGTGGAAAAGGGGGTGAGGACTGGGGACGGTGCTCCTCCTCTTCACACCCCCTTTCAGGTCTGTGTGGGAAGCAGATGGTCTCCCCAAGGAGAGATGGGCTGCAGAGAAGCTGCCAGAAGGAAGGAGGGAGGCTTTCCTTTTGAATATCCTCCCCATCCAAAGGGCCCCCCTGGGATGTTTTAAATAGATGCAGAATGTCTGGGAACTCTTCCAGCGCGCTTGCTTTTAAAGCAAGCACAGCCTGAATGAAGCTTCAATTGCAGAGAGAGACCTGGAAACGGTCTCAGTAGTCACACCTTTACCTTGGGAGAGGAGAGGAAGTGGGGGCGATGTTGAGGGGGAGGAGGAGCAGGAGGAGCTGCGCCCCTGTTCTCAGCCCCTCAGTGCTCTGAGCACATGGCGGTTTTCTGCTGTAGAGAAGACGCGGCCGGGTGTAACCTCCTCTGTGTTCTCTGCTGGGCTCGGCACAGGGCAAGCCGGTCCACAATTCCTGGGAGTCTTCCATAAATTCCGCCCATCCCTCGCTCCTGGATGGCTGAGAAATCCGTCCCGACCCTGACTGAACCGATTCCCAATTTTCAAGAGTTAAGAGCTCAGCCTGAGACAACTGAGCAGCCGAGCAAGTCCTCCGTGGGTCCGTCCCTAGGACAGGTGGCCTTGGCAGTGGAGAGACCTCAGCTGGTTCTCTGGCTTGTGGGGTGCACCGTCTGCCACAGGAGGGGACCAGATGACGCTTGGAGAGCCATCGGTGATGGTGATGGCCACAGGGGTGGCCCAAGGTGGAAGCCGTGACCCGTGGGTCAAGGGCGTTCCCAACTCATTCACTGTCAGGTCATGGCAATGGGGGACAGCTCCAGCTCTTGACAGGCCAGTCTGCTCTTGGTGAACCTAAGATGCATTGCGGGGTGACAGCCATGGCTTTAGTTATCGGGAGGGAGGCCTGATGGCTGCCGTGCTGGCCGTGTGTCTCCTGGCTTTGTGATTGCTGACTTACAATGTCCTCCTTCTCCTCCTCCCCCCTCCTCCTCCCCCTCCTCCCCCTCCCCTCCCCCCTCCTTTCCCTTCTTTGCTCTTCTTTTTCTTTGGACTGGCTCTTTTGAAATAGAATTCACAGATTATATGATTCACTGGTTTAAAGTGCACAACACAATAGTTTTTTTTTAAAGCATAGTCTACATAATTGCAACCATCACCAATGGCAGTTTGGGAAGCTATTTATTTATCTAATGAATTAATCTTTAAGTAGTTGTAGAAAGGCATTGCCTTTGAACAAGGGGTGTATGAGTACAGTGCCACCCCGTTTAGCATTCTCCCCCTCCCTCCCCTACTTACCCCCTTCTTTGCTCTGCTTAAGTTTATAGGCTGTATATCGGAATTTTGAGTGCATGCTCCCTGGCTCCTCCAATTCATTTGTCTACCCCCGTTCCCCCTTGGGGCCACCCCACCCCTGTCAAGCACCTGCTTCCTGGTGTTTATTTTGCTGAACTTCAACCTTGCCTTTCTAAGGGATGGCACAGTTCTCCCTTGAATCTGCCATGTTCTCCGTCAATATACTTGCATACCACCCGATGTGTTTACTTACAGCTTTGTAGCTAATATTAGCTACCACACAGAAACCATGCACCCCTTTTCTCATGTCTGATTCTGTTCACTTAATGTAATTTCCTCCAAGGCTTTCCATTCCTTTACAAATGGTACAGTACCATTCTTTCTAATGGATGAGTAGTACTCCATTATGTATATGTACAACATTTTCTTCACCCATTCATTCACTGAGGGGCATCTGGGTCAGTCCTGTGACTTGGCCACGCTGTGTGCCGCAGTGAATGTTGGCTCTACTGGAACCTGGTTTATGATCTTTTACATAAATGCCCAGGAGTGGAATCACTAAGTCACAGAGTAGTTCTATGCTAAATTTTATTGAGGAACTTCCAGAGTTGAACAAGTTTTCATTCCCACCAACAGGGTAGGGCTGGCCTTTTGGCCACCTCTTAGCCAGCACCTGTTATCATTTGTTCTCATAGTAATGAGAATTCTAACTGAGGTGAGGGGGGAATCGAATGTTGTTTTGACTTGCCAGAGATGTTGAGCATGTCTTCAAGTGTCTGTTGGCCATTTTTAATTCTTCTGAGAAGTCTCTCTTTAAGTCATTAGCCCATTGATTAATTGGGTGTTTGGTTCTTTGATGGTTTAATTTGTTGAGTTTTATGTATATTCTGTTTTTTTTTTTTGTTTTTGGTCGGTCGTGGGGCCTGAACTCTGGGCCTGGGCACTGTCCCTCAGCTCTTCAGCTCAAGGCTAGTGCTCTACCACTTGAGCCACAGCTCCACTTCCTATGTATATTCTGGACATTAGGCCTTTGTCTGCTATATAGCTGGCAAAAAGTTCTCCATTCTATAGTTGGTCTCTTTAGGTTGTTGTCTATGTCCTTTGTGGTGCAGAAGCTTTTTGGTTCAATGCAATTCTATTGACAAAGTCTTTCTTTGATTCACTGTGCTTCTGGATCTTTACTCAGAAAATGTCTACCTGTCTCAAGGAGCCCTAATGTTTCTCCCTCTCCTTCCTGTAATAGTTTCATGGTTTCACTCTTACATTGTCTTTGATCCATTATGAATTGAGTGAGGCTTGTTCAGGGGGACCTATGAGGGTCTAGTTTCAGGTTTTTGCATGTGGGCATCCAGTTTTTCTGGCACCATTTTTAAAAAATGCTTTTTATTGTAAAAATTCTGAACAGAGGGGTTACAGCAACATGAGTAAGGTCATGAGTGCATTTCCTATCAAGCATTGTTACCTCTGAAGAGCTAAATAACTCCATTTTAAGATTCACCCCACCAACTTGTAGCTGTGCTGCCCTCGGAGTAACCCCCAAAGAGAAAAATAGGTCTTGGAAAAACTGCAGGTTGCCACCAACCCTGCCCACCCTTAAGGAACAGAACAGTTGCCTAAGTGTTTCATCAGAAAATGGAAGTGCGGTCAGGGTGGACATAAACCCCCTGAAGTTGTGAACTTGCTTGTGTGAAACCCCCTGAACTTGTGAACTTGTTCAATACTATAAAAGCTGTGCTGATTCTATGCTCGGGGCCTCTTAGTGTCACCGGTTACCAAGTGCATGGAGGACCAAGCTCGAGCTTGCAATAAATGACTCTTTGCTGTTTGCATTGATCGTGGTCTCGGGTGGTCTGTGAGGGGGCATCCGAAAACTGGGTACTTCAACCTCCTCTTTGTTTTCCCCCTACCATCCCTTCCTTCCCCTCCTCCCCAACTCCTCCCTCCACCTGAAGTTGTAAAGTTCTTTTCAACATAGTATCTTGTACATCTCATTGTTACAATGGGTCAACCGGTATCCCTATGTAAGCATTTTGTTATTTCCCTTCCCCTCCCCAAATAAGAAAAATGTATATACAAGATGCAGGGCACTGGAATCAAATACAGTGAAAATAGGGGTTATACTCTGGGGGAGGGACATGCCAAAGAAACAAAAAAAATCACATAATACATTATAAATATGTTAAAAACAGTAGCAAGAAACAAAAAAAA
>NW_012267317.1:2482848-2501268 GCF_000151885.1 Dipodomys ordii | reverse complement strand
TCTTAGCTATGGTGAATAATGCTGCAATAAACAGTTGTGCTGGTAGCTTTACTATGGCCTTGTGATTGTTTGAGTAAATGACCCAAAGTAGGATTGCTGGGTCATAGGGGAGCTCTATGTGGAGTCTTTTGAGGAACCTCCATACTGCTTTCCAAAGTGGCTGAACAAGTTTACATTCTCACCAACAATGCAGTAAGGTTCCCTTTTGGCCACATCCCTTCCAGCATCTGTTATTATTAGATTTCTTGATTTTAGCCATTCTAACTGGGGTGAGGTGGTATCTCAATGTTGTCTTATTTGCATTTATTTTACGGCTAGAGAAGCTGAGCATTTCTTCATGTGTCTATTGGTCATTCTTATTTCCTCTTCAGAGAAGTCTCTCTTTAAGTCTTTAGCCCACTTATTTATTGGCACTTGTTTCTTTGATGATTTGTTGTTGGGGGATTTAATTTTTTGAGTTCCAAGTATATTTTAGATATGAGACCCTTGTCCATTGTATGGCTAGTGAAGATTTTCTCCCAATCCGTGGGCTTTCTATTGATCTTGCCCTGCAGAAGCTCTGCAGCTTCATGCAATCCCATTTGTCCAACCTTTCTTTGATTTGTTGTGTTTCTGAGTCTCTATTAAGAAAATTTCAGCCTGTGCTAAGGAGTCCTAGAGTTTCTCCTATTACTTCCTGTAATGTTTTCTGGGTGTCTGCTTGGACTTGGAGGTCTTTGATCCATTTAGAGTTGATTCTGGTGCAGGAATCTAGCTTTAGTTTTCTACAGGTGTCTAACCAATTTTGCCAGCACCATTTCCTGAAGAGGCTGTCTTCCTTCCATCCTTTTTTTTTTTTTAGCTCCCTTATTGAAGATTAGGTAGCTATGGGTCTGTGGGTTCATTTCTGGGTCTTCAGTTCTATTCCACTGGTCCTTAGGTTTGTTCTTGTGAGAGTACCAAGCTGTTTTGATTACTATGGCTTTGTAGTAGATTTTGAAATTTGGTATTGATATTCCTCCAGCACTGTTCTTTCTGCTAAGGATCATTTTTGCTATTCAGGGTCTTTCATTGTTCCATATGAATTTTTGGGTTGCTTCTTCTATTTCACTGAAGAATGTGGTTGGAATATTAATAGGTATCACATTGAATTTGTAGATAGCCTTTGGAAGTATTGCCATTTTCACGATGTTAAACTTCCCAATCCAGGAGCATGGTAGGTTTTTCCACTTTCTTTTTTTCTTTCTTTTTTTGGTCAGTCATGGGGCTTGAACTCTGGGCTTGGGCGCTGTCCTTGCACTCTTCAGCTCAAGGTGAGTGCTCTACTGCTTGAGCCACAGCGCCACTTCTGGTTTTCTAGTGGTTTATTGGACATAAGAGTCTCATGGACTTTCCTGCCCGGGCTGGCTTTGAACCTCAATCCTCAGGTAAGCCTCCTGAGTAGCTAGGATTACAGGTGTGAGCCACCAGCGCCCGGCGGTTTTTCCACTTTCTAAATCCTGCTTTAATTTCCTTTTTCAGGTTTTTAAAGTTTTCACTGTAGAGGTCCTTCACTTATTTAGTTAACTCCTAGGTATTTTATTTTTTGTGGGGCTATCACAAAAAAGTTGCTTTCTTAATTTCAGCTGCGCTCTTCCCATTGATTTTTGAGGGTTAATTTTATACCCTGCTACTTTGCCAAAGTTTCAAGAGCTTGAGTAATTTGGGGGTGGAGTCCATGGGATTCTGTAAACACAAGATCATGTCATCTGCAAAGAGGGACAGTTTCATTTCATCTTTCCTTATTTGGATCCCCTTTATGTTTGCATCTTCTGTAATTGCTGTAGCTAGGCATTCTAATACTAAGTAGAAGAGATGTGGAAAGAGTGGACATCCTTGTCTCATTCCTGAGTTTAGAGGAAATGGCTTTAGCTTTTTGTCATATTAATTGATTTGCATATATTGAAACAGCCTTGCATCCCTGAAATGAATCCTGTTTAATCATGGTATTTTTTAAAAAATGAGTTGAAGTTGGTTGGCCAAAATTTTGTTGTTCTCTTTCTTTGATGAGTCCCTGCCTGGTTTTGGGATGAGGGTTTTGATGGCTTCATAAAAAGTTTGGTAGCAAACTTTCACTTTCAGTTTCATTGAAGAGTTGGAGGAGTATTGGTGTGAGTTCTGCTTTGAAGACCTTGTAGAATTCTGCTGTAAATCCATCTGATCCTGGGTTTTTCTTGGGTGGGAGGTCTCTTATTGCTGTTTCTATTTTAATGTTTGATATGGGTATGTTAAGTTGGTTTAACTCATCTTGGTTTAGTTTCAGCATGTCAATATTTGTTAGGAAATCATCTATTTCATCCAGATTCTTAAAACTATTAGCATAAAGGTTTGAGAAGTATTCCCTTATAATGTTCTGAATCTTGGTTGTTTCTGTGGTGATGTTTCCATTCTCACCTCTGAGTTTATTTGGGTGTGTTCTCTTCTTTTTCTGATAAGATTTGCTAAGGATCTGTCAATTTTGTTAATTTTTTCGAAGAACCAACTCTTTGTTTTGTTGATTCTTGCTAGTTTTTTTTTGGATCCTAATTCATTTAATTCTGATTTAATTTTAATTATTCATCTCTGACTACTGGATTGGGGTTTAGCTTGCTGCTCTTTTTAAAGGAGCTTCAGATTTCTACTTAAATTGTTGGTTTCAGATCTCCAATTTTTTGATGTAGGAACTCAGAGCTATAAACTTGCCTCTGAGTACTGCCTTTTCTGTGTCCCAGAGGAGCTGGTAATTTGTGTGTTCATTTTTGTTGAATCTCATGAACATTTGAATTTCCTTTTTTAATCTCTTTTATGACCACTGGTGGTTCAACAATGTGTTGTTTAGCATTTATGTGTTACAGGACTTTCTTTGGTGGCTTTTGGTGTTGAGTTCTAATTTTATTCCCTTGTGGTTTGTGAGAATGCAGGGCATAGTTTCAATGTTTCTGAATTTGGACAAATTTGCTTTGTGACCTAAAATGAGGTTTATTTTGGAGAATGATCCATGTGCTGCTAAGAAGAAAGAGTATTCTGATGCTGCTGTGTGAAACATTAGGTAGATGTCTGTTTAGTCTAATTGGTCTATGCAATTGTTTAGATCTGAGGTTTCTCTGTTTCTTTTTTTTTGTTTGTTTTTTGTTTATAGGTTGTGGAGCTTGAACTCTGGGCTTGGGCTCTGTTCCTGAGCTCTTCAGCTCCAGGTGAATGCTCTACCACTTGAGCCACAGTGCCACTTCTGGTTTTCTATTGGTTTATTGGAGATGAGTCTCACAGGCTTTCCTGCCCAGGCTGGCTTTGAACTGCAATCCTCAGGTCTCAGCCACCTGAGTAGCTAGGATTACAGGCATGAACCACTGATACCTGGCTTTCTGTTAAGTTTTTGCCAGGTTGATTTATCCAATGGGGATGGTGGTGTGTTAAAGTCCCCAACAATTAATGTCTTTGGACCTATGTGAGATTTGAGGTAAAGTAGTATTTCTTGGATAAATTTAGGTGCTCCATTGTTTGATGAGTAGATATTTAGGATTGTAATATCCTCCTGAAGGAGAGATCCCTTAATTAGTATGTAGTGACCTTCTTTATCTCTTCTAATTTTAATTTGAAGTCTACTTTATCTGATATTATGATTGCAACTCCTGCCTGTTTATGGGGACTGTTTGCTTGGCAGATTTTATTCCAGCCTTTCACTTTCAGAATATGTTTTTGTGGGTAAGGTGTGTCTCTTGAAGGCAGCAGATAGAAGGATCTTGCTTTTTGACCAAACTAGATAGTCTGTCGCTTAATTGGAGAGTTAAGTCTATTAATATTGAGAGTTAGTACTGAGAGGTGTTTTTACTTCCTGCAATGTTATCCACCTTCTTGGGGACTGTGCCAACTGGGTTCTTCCTATGATTCTTGGATTCTCTTTTTGGGGGCAGTTTCTTGGCCTTTATTGTGCTCCTGTTGCTTTGTCCTATGTGTAGGACATCTTTAAATATCTTTTGTAGGGCTGGTTTGGTGGAGACATTGTTTTTCTTTACTATGGAAAATTTTTATTTGACCTTCCTTTATGAGGGAGAGTTTAGCTGGATACAGTATTCTTGGTTGATAGTTGTCTTTAGTGCATGGCATACATCATTCCATACTCTTCTTGCTTTGTCTCTGCTGAGAAATCTGAAGTTATTGATTGGTTTTCCTTTATAGGTGATTGATCTTTTCTCCTTGACAGCTTTATGGATCCTTTCCTTGGTCTGAATTGATCCTTTGTGGATTATAATGTGACGGTGGGATCCCTGTTCTGGTATGCTCTATTTGGGGTTCTAAAGGCTTCTTGTATCTGAATAGGCCTATCTTTTTGCATGTTTGGAACCTTTTCTGCTAGGATTTTGTTAAATAAATTTCCTAGACCATTAACTTCTGTCTCTGGGTGCTTTTCTATACCCATTATCCTCAGATTAGGCCTTCTGATGATGTCTTCTAGGTGTTGAATAGATCTATCATATTTCTTGGATTTGTCTTGAATAATTGTTCTTTCTAGGCTGTCTTCAGTCCTAGAGATTTGATCTTCTGCGTGGTCTAACCTACTGTCAAGACTTTGTTTTTTATTTCCTTTCCTGGTCAGCTTTGATGGCTTCAAATTCTTTGTTGGAGCTTTGTTTTAGACCGTGTATGGACTTCTTTGCTTCCTTAATTTGGTTTTCAGTGTTCATTCTCAAGTTGCTTAGTTGATTGGTTATGGTTTCATTGGACTCCCTTTCCTTATGATAGGCTCCATTCAGCATTCCATTTGTGGCCCCCTGGATTCCTTCAGCTGTTTGTGGATTCCATGAATGCCTTCATTGATCTTTGTCTATTCTCATCTTGCACACACAATTCCTGTATTAATTTTTGATTAGCTTCCTCACACTCAAGAAATTCCTGTATTAATTTTTGTAAATATTCTCAGCCTGGTCATGCAATTTCTGTATTAATCTTTGATGAGCCTCCTCACACTCATGAAATTCCTGTATTAATCTTTGGTTAACCATCTCACTCTCTATCATGCTCATACAGAGTCCTTTGCAGGCTTTCAATCTTTTCAATCAGCATGTTTACCAGCAGTGTTTGTAGAGCATTTTGGATTATTCACTAACTGCTCTGTTGCCTGATTATCATGCGTGGGAGTTGAGATACCTGGACTTGCCATTTTTGTGTTTCTCTGGCTTGTTCTGCCCATTTGGTATGAAAGCAAAACCAGGATCATGCTAGAACACTATTTTAAGGCAAGCATCAACCAGAACCCTCTAGTTGCACAGATTGATTGGTGCAGTCAAAATGAGTACAGACACAATCTAGTTCAAGAGATTCAATATAGTGCAACAACAAATAACTATAGATTAATGGATAAGAATGTCAAAGAGGGAGTCAGCAGACCAGAAATCAATAGGTTTAGGGAGAATTGTGGGGAGAAAATAAGATTAGAGGAATATGGAGAGGAAAAAGGAGAGAGGGAATTTATCTAAACCCTAATTTCAGAGGGGGAAACAAAAATAAGGAAAGGAGGAAAGAGATAAACAAGAAAGAATGAGGAAGCGGTGCTGTAGCTCACGTGGTAGAGCACTAGCCTTGAGCTGAAGAGCTGAGGGACAGCGCTCAGGCCCAGAGTTCAAGCCCCATGACTGACAAAAAAACACCAAAAAAAAAGGAATGAAAAAATAAAATTAAAAAATGAAACTTAAAAATAATATAAGTATAAAGAAATAATATTGATAGAGAAAAGGATAGAAGGAAAGGAGGGGAGAGATAAAAAAGGAAAAATGAAAAAATAAAAAATAAAAAATTTGAAAATGAAACTTAAAAATCATATAAATATAAAGAAATAATACTACTGTTAAAAGAGTTAAGGCTAAGAGTTTGTGATTTGAGTAATCATTTTCTTTTTTTTTTGAGTAATCGTTTTCTGAATTAAGTATGCACACAATGAAGGATAAGGTCTAATATTTGACAACGGGTATATATCTGGGGATGAGCAGAAAAACAATAAAGTCATGCAAAAAAAAAAAAAGACCAAAAGGTGACACACACACACACACACACACACACACACACACACAGACACACACCTAAAATTAAAATTATGGAAAAAACTTTTTAAAAAATTAAAAAAATTAGGTAGAAATAGTTATTCGATTTTTTTTTGTTGGGGGGAGGTCTTGTGTCTCCCCCGTGTCTGTAATCAGTCTCTTGGTGGAGTCTCTGGTTTGCTTGTGTTTGGTGTTTGGTTTTCCTGTGGCTTTCCTGGTTTCTTAAGTCAGTTTGAGCAGGCAGAAAGAAGCTCTGCCTTACCCAGGACCTTGTGATCCTCCTACCAGGCTAGTTCAGTGGGAGGGAGATTTGCTTTGAATATTACAAAAGAGGGAGATGGCTATTTCTTTTAGCTTGGACTTGCTGTGATGAGGCTAGGTTGTGGGTAGGGTTGAAGCCTATCAGCAATCAGTAGCTTTTCCCTGAGGGGCTAGTTCCTGAGATACTCACAGAGCCCAGCTTGGAGATATTCTCAGGATTTATGTTGACTGAGTTTCAATTATGTTTCTTTTACCCACTCCTGCGCTAGCTCTGCTGCCTGTGCTGCTGTAGGAGGGGCAGTCTCTGGCTCTGTTTAACCAGTGAAGTCACTCCTCCATGATCAGGGCTTCCTCTGCCTGGGAAGGGCAACTTTCCCCTGGGGGGAGCTGAGCTTGGCAGGTCAAGTTCCTGTGACCTGTTGAGTGGCTCCTATTGTCTTCTTCCAATGCTTGAGTTGCATGCTAGCTGCTCTGGCTGGGACTTTGGTAGTATTAAAGATGGAGTTCTTCTCCCGTGGTGCTCCCACTGCTGCTCCATGGAAACTAGTGAAGGTGTCTTGGGGTACTCATGCCTATCCCTTGGTTTCTGGGCATCCATGGTCTGTGACTGTGACCAGCAGGATGAGGATTTCTGCTCCTTGTCAGTACTTGCTGGCAGTGAGTAGAATCCACTTGCACACTGCCTCTGGTACCTTTGTCCTGGCTCTCTCTGTTAATATGGTGGCCAAGGCAGTAGCTACCACTGCCGCCACTGCTG
The DNA here is from genome assembly GCF_000151885.1 of Dipodomys ordii. Taxonomy (NCBI): domain Eukaryota; kingdom Metazoa; phylum Chordata; class Mammalia; order Rodentia; family Heteromyidae; genus Dipodomys; species Dipodomys ordii. The sequence continues at coordinate 2,494,218 of NW_012267317.1, read as the reverse complement.
TGGACACTGTCATCAGATCTGTCTCTTTAACCAAGCTGCCTGGAGTTTTCTTCTCTGGCCAAACTCGCTGTACTATGATGGCATACTTGTGACTCTCTAGCCTAGGACTGTTCACTGGAACACTAAAACTGCTTTCTATGCAAGAGCTTGTTTAGCCTTCTGCTTCTCTTCTGCCATCTTCCTCCAGACTCTGCCAGCACCATTTGTTGAAGAGGCTGTCTTCCTTCTAGCCTGGTGTGTTTGACTCCCTTATTGAGTACTAGATGGCTGTAGGTGTGTGGGTTTATTTCTGGGTCCCCTATCCTGTTTCATTGATTTTCAGGCCTGTTTTTGTGCTGGAACCAAACTGTTTTCACTACTGTAGCTCTGTAGTAGGGTTTGCTATTTGATATTGCTACTCCTCCCACATTTTACAAAATGCAAAGTACAGAGGGAAGCAGCCACAGTTGAGGAAACACCCAGCATTTCTTTTTGTTGTTTATGGGGGTAGGGGCCTTGAACTCTGGGCCTTGAGCTCTTCAGCTCAAGACTAGTGCTCTACCATTTGAGCCACTGTGCTACTTCCGGGTTTTTGTTTTATGTGGTGATGGGAATTGAACCGTGGGTCTCATGCATGAGAGGCAAACACTCTACCACTGAGCCACCTTCCCAGCCCACACACCCAACATTTCTAAAGGCAAGGGAAACTGGAGGGAATGGGCAGGGAGACATCTGTGATTGGATGTATACGGAGTTCCTCCGGGTCTGGGGTGGGGCTGGTGTCTGGCGTGGGGTGGGCTGGGGCCGGGCCTCCCCAGCTCCCAGCGCACAAGCTGTGGGCAGGGCTTGGAGATGAGCTTGGTTCCCCAAACTTTGCCCCAAATGGCAGCAGGTGTTTGGGATCCTGCCGGTCACCCCCTCTGGGCACGCGGCTGGAGTTTGTGGCCGGGCCGCTCCTTCCCAGCTCCCAGGGGTGCCGCAGGTGCAGCTGGAGCTGATGGAGGTTCTGAGCTCCCGGGCCCTGCATCAGTGATGGCTTGGGATTTACGGCCGGCCTCTCACCGCTCCTCCTCAGAAGCACTGCCTCCACAGGCCCGGGCCGGGCGGGGTCCCCACGGGTCCCCAGCCCAGCTCCATCCTGGGCGGCAGGCCTCTGCTTGAGCCCGGTGAGTCCCGTGCGCCCACCCAGGGTCCCCGCGCAGCCTCTTCCATGCCGCAGACTCCTGGTGGTGTCGATCCGTCCGTCTGTGAGTCACCGGGGGTGCCCTGGGGCCCTGGGCATTTCCTCCCGCACCCCCACCCCCGGCTTTGGAGAGGTTTGGGGTCGCAGAGCAACGCTTGCCTTGCCCAGCGGCTCCAGCCGCCCCCTGCCTGCCCAAAGGAGCGGCCAGGTGCTCTCTGCGCCCGGGCTCCGGATAAAGACCTGCGAGGACTCGAAGGCTTCCTTCCCAGTCGCCCTCAGTCGGGAGGATGGGCGCGCCTGGTTCTGGCGCGCTCAGCGGCGCTCGTAACAGAGGCCATGGACGCGCCCCGGGCTCTGTGACCACGGAGAGGCCGACGCGCCCCGGGCACTGTGACCACGGAGAGGCTGCCGACGCGCCCCGGGCCCCGTGACTACCGGAGAGGCTGCGGAGGCGCTCCGGGAACTGTGACCACCCGGACTGGCTGCAGACGGGCCCCAGCCACCGTGACCACCCGCAAAAGCCGCGGACGCACCCTGGCCAATGTGACCATCCAGAGAGGCCGTGGACGGGCCAAAGCCACCGTGACCACCAGGAGAGGCTGTGGACAGGCCCTGGCAACTGCGACCACTAGGAGAGGCTATGGACAGGCCCCGGCCACTGTGACCACCAAGAGAGGCCAAGGATGGGCCCAGGCCAATGTGACCACCCGGAGAGGCCGTGGACGCGCCCTGGCCACTGCGACCTCCCGTGCAGGCCGTGGGCGTGCCCTGGCCACTGTAACCACCCAGAGTGGCCACGGACGGGCCCAGGCCAAAGTGACCACTCAGAGAGGCCGTGGACGGGCCCTGGCCACTGTGACCGCCCACAGTAGCCACGGACGGGCCCAGGCCAAAGTGACCACCCGGAGAAGCCGTGGACGCGCCCTCACCACCGTGGCCACCTGGAGTCCCACAATAGATCCCAGCCAGAGCCTCCAAGTAAGCTTACAACAGTCGTGTAGTAGCAACCGAACTCCGAAGATATGTGTGGGTACACCTACAACCAAAGAAAGTTGGGTTTTTTATGTCTCACAGGATGACAAGGTGAAGACACCGGACTGGGAGTCCATATTTGTTAACACTTTGTAACAGGAACATGCCCGGATGCCAGCCAGCTGGAATGCCTTGGCCGGGGGAGGCGGGGGTCAAAGTGTGCATGAAGGAAAAGAGGGCATTCGCAGCCCTAACGCACAAGGCACATAGCTGAAAGCCAAGGGAGGAAATGCTAAGCAGCAAGGAGGGGAAGAACGCGGGGAGGGAGTGACTCTGGGGGTGCCTTGCACTCACACACTGACACGTTCAACCAAGCCCGGCTGCACAATGCTTTTGAAGATAGCCATTAGGAAAAGGAAGCAAAGAAGCATTACTAGTTGGGACTCGTGGTCATAAGTAAACCTCAATTTTAATTGCTTAATTAAAAAGGTTATCCGGTAGATGACTTAACCCAGGCTTCTAGGGGCAGATTCAGGCATGGCTGGCTGCAGGAACTCAAGTATTAAATCCAATCAAGATGCCTTCCTTCCCATTTCTCTCCAAGCTTCCCCTGGCTATTAGAAATGTTATTTAGCTTTCTGAGGATTAATAAACGGCAGAAAGGGTCTTGTCCCTGAAGGTTCCAACATTGTGTCTGTGAGTTGGGATCTTTCCTCCCGGGGCCTCTGGCTTTGCCTTGGTCATGTGGTCTCCTTTTTCTGCTCTACCGCTGGAGACAGCCCCCACCCAATCACGGAGGCAGTCAGCATGCTGTTGAGCAGGTGAAGGAAGGCTGGGTGCCGCGTGGGGAGGGTGCCAGCACCCACTCTCTGCAGCTGTCTCTGACGCCAGCTGCAGCACGAGGAAGGCGAGGGAAGCAGACATCGCAATGCTGGCGGGACTGCGCGTCTTCACGGGGAAAGCCTGCCTTCCAGCTGACGTGTTTGACTTCATCGTGTGGGGCCTATCATTATTTCCATGAAAGCAGCTGCTCCCACGCCTTTCACGTGACTCCCGGTTTGACTTACTGGAGGGAGCTGGGAGCTTTTCAAGTTGAATGTCTCACTGAGCATTTGATCCATTATTTGATAACCTAAGGGGTGGGTTCCACCTTACTGCGCTTCCCCCCAATTCATCACGTTCTGTTCTTTTGTGCTGTAATTTGGAGGCTGGCTGGAGGCCACCTGGGGGAGGCCACCTGGGGCTTGAGTCACTGCAGGCCTTGAACAGCTTGCTGGGAGGAAGTTGACCTCTGTTTCCAGTCCTCACTGGTAAGGGGGGCATCACCTCCCTCCCTCCCAGGGGGCCGTGAAGGTTTGATGCAGGTGGCAGTCACCTGCCTGGTGTCAAGTGCTAGTTGGAACTTCACCTTATGGAACATTCTCAAACCTAAATTCTGTGGGTCAGTGTGGGAGAACGAGGGAGGCTTGGGGTGCGTCTACCTGCGGTGGCCCACGAGTGACGTTATAAACACTCCAATGGCAGAAAAAAAATTAGGTTTCAAGAACCCAAGGGGAGATCTGGAAGGAGCAGATGGTTCTTTCCTGGGGAAAACAAAGGCCTGGTATTTTGTCCAGTGGGGTGTGCGCGGAAGCATGGCTTCGAGAGGAGGCAGGCCCTGGAGAGCAATCCAGTCCCAGCATACACATGGACTGTGTGCCTGCTGCTGCACAGCACGAGGAAACACAAAGGCGAGCGGGCAGAGGAGAGATTCTGCTCTGGGTCCTGTTCACCAGGCCGGGCTTGGAAACCTGTCTGCCTGCCTGCTAGCTGGAGACATGGCCCTGGCCCAAGCCCCACCCCCCGTGGTGTAAGGGAAGCCAGCAGGCAGGACTTGCGCTGTGATCCTGGCTGGGGCTCAGGCCATGGACACTGTGAGGAGGCTCCCGTAGTCTTGTTTCCCTCCACAAAAACCATGGGACTCCACTGTAACTCAGGGAAAGTCACAAGGAAGGCCTGGAGGACTGCGCATACATCACGGAATACGCCAGCGCTGGTGGCGGAGACAGGCAGGTCCTTCTTTCCTTTGTTCTTCCTGTGGCAGTCATGGCTAACAAGCCATTCATTGGCCCGTGGGGTCTGCTGAGCAGCTGTGTTTTATTCACAACATCAGCCATTGCCACATTTTTATAGCTTCATCATCAGAGCTTCTTATAGGAAAATGATTTTCTAGCGCCGTCAGAAATGGCACCAAGCAAGCTGGAATTGTGCACGCCACAGCTGCCCTGGCATTGGGGCTCTGCAGCTGCTCCCGTGAATGCGGTGTGGACTGGGAGGATGGGGAGCTGCTGGAGGGGAGGGGCTTTGGGGAGAAGGAGGCTGTCAATCTCAGCAGTTCTGGGGGAGCTGCTGGAGGGGAGGGGGTTGGGGGAGAAGGAGGCTGTCAATCTCAGCAGTTCTTGTGAGATGTTCACTGCTTAAAACACATTAAGAAATCCTACAGTGGCTTGTAGAGTTGACTTCTGAAGTTAGCATAAGGCAAGTGAAAAATGTCACTGCCATCAAATGGCAGCATAGATGCCAGTGACACATAGTGGTCAATTTATCCAACTAGGTTGTAAAGCTCTTGTTTTGGTCTTTATAATATGGATGGAATCCCTGGTTCACAGAAGAGTTACTTTCCAAGCACATCTGAATCTTCCCTTTGCAAAGGGAGACTGGAGTAAGTGCTGGGCATGCTGAATGCATTGCCAGCATATGTAATATGCAATAGGTAATGGTGAATTTGGGAAAGTTACTGCACTTCTGTCTCAGAGTTGGGTCTGATGAATATGCCAATTTCTGTTTTGCAAGATTTTGGTGAGGCTTCTACTGGAGACATTCCTGGGAGATGAAGTATTTTGTGTGAGGTAGCTATTTAGCAGCAGAGTCAGCAACCAGCTGAAGTTTGTTTTGTGTGAACTCGCTGTTGGGCACACGCATGTGTGTTAGAGGACATGAACCAGTGCTCGGGGAAAAGGTTGTTTGTTTCACTTAGTGGTCGGAAGAAAAGCTCAGGTGATAGAACTCTCCCCAGAAGAGCAAAGCCAAGTCAGAGGCCAAGCCCTACCTCAAGGAGGCTGGAGCTGGTGCTCAACCAGGGCCACCGGTGCTGGGGGAGGGGAAGTCCAGGTCACCTGTCATCACAGCAGAGAGGGTTCTGAATGGATGAGGACTGGAAATGCTAATCACCCGCATTACACAAGGTATCAAACAGTCACATGGTTACCTCCGAAGTATATAAATATAATTATGTGTCAGTTGACAACAGGAAGTAAGGCAAACACAAGCTGTTAACGTGCACGAATATATCTGTAAGGTGGATTCATAGAAGGAAATGGACAGAACATTGAGAGCTGTAAGGAAGGACCAAGTCACCCAGCAAGGCAAACCCATCAGAATAGCAGACTTCTCCACAGAAGTTAAATACCAAGCTTTAAAGACATGGAATGATATATTTTGAGTTCTAAAAGGAAATATCTGACAACTTGGATTACTATACCCAGGAAAGCTATCCCTTGTAATTGAAAGAGAAATGAAAACAAATACTAAGCAATTCATGAGCCAGAACCACAGGAGATATAGAAGAATCTTACACAGGAGAAGATAAATAGAGCCACAAAAATATGGGAAAGAGGAAGATGTATTAAAAGAGTAGATAAGCGAATTGGCATTAGGAAAGAATCACATATAACAGAAATCACAAAGCGGCAGGAATTACTGTATGTCTTTCAATAATAACTCTGAATGTCAACGATGGTCTCAATTTTCCAGTAAAACATAGTCCGGCAGGCTGGATTGAAATGAAACACACTTCCTGGACGAAGATGAACACAGATGTGAAGTGAGACATGGAAAAAATACTCTAAGCAAAGGGAGCTTGAAAGAATGCAAGAGTAGCTATACTCACATGCGACAAAACAGACTCTAAATCAACATTACAAGGAAAGGGCCACTCCTTATGGATAAAGGAAACACTCTACAGAGAGGATGCCTATTGTAAATGTGTGTGCAAGAATAACAGCACACTCAATTTCATCAAACAAGTACTAGTTGACATAAAAACAGAGAGACCCGAATACAACAACAAACAGTAACTTTGATATCCCACTGTTACCAATAGATAGGTCATCCAGGCAAAACAATCAATAAAGAGCTTTCAGGGAAAGCTCTAGGGAAAATGGACTTAACAGACATCCACAGAATATTCACAGCAGTTTCAGAATGCACATTTTTTTTTTCTCTCAGCAGTCCATGAAACTTTTTGCAAAGTAGATCATGGTTTAGGATGAAAAACAAGCCTTAACAAATGTAATGGAACAGCTGTCTGTATTTTATTAGACCACAATGGAATAAAGAAGACTTAAATTAACAAGATGTAGGAGAAAAGAGAGATCACAGCAACTACCAATGACATTCAGAGTTTCACTCGGAGATGTATAACCTTAAATTCTAGTAAAGTGGATATGTTTCTTAACACATATATTTAATCAGACACATGAAGGTATCAACCATGTAGTCAGAACTGTAATGAAGAATGAGATTGAAACAGTAGCTATGGATCTTCCCACAGGAAGAAACCAAGACCATGTGGATTCACTGAAAAATTACCAAACCTTTGGATAACTAACACTGATGCCCTTCAACCATACCAGAAAATTGAAAAGGAGAACTATGGAAATCATTCTGTGAGGCCAGTATTGTCTTTTTCTAAATCCAGATAAAGATAGCAACACACAAAGAAAATTACAGACCAAATCCCTGGATGGACACAGACACAAAGATTTTAAATAAAATACTGACAGATTGAATTCAACAATGTGTTAAAAAGCTCATACACTATGATCAAGTTGGTTTCATTCCAAGGATATATCTCAACATGTATAAGTCAATAGGCATAACACCTTGCATCAACAGAATAAAAAACAAAAATCATATGATCATCTCAATAGAGGTAGATAATGCCTTTGACTAAACTCAGCATCTCTTAGAATCTTTTTTATTGCTATAAAAGTGATATACAGAGGGCTACAGTTTTGTAAGTCAGGTAATGAGTATATTTGAACATTTCTTCATGATGAAAGTGCTACAGAAACTAGGAAGAGGAAGAATATACCTCAATATGATAAAAATGCTATATATGGAAAATTTATAGTCAGTGTTGTACTAAGTGGGGAAAAAACTAGAAACATTTCCTGTGAAGTCAAGAATGAGAAAGAATGAGAAAGGTGTTCATTATCTATGTTTTCATTCAATATAGTGGTAGAATTCCTGGCCAGAACAATGAGGCAAGGCAAAGAAATTAAGGGATACACATAGGAAAAGAGGTCAAATTATCTCTATTGCAAATGATATGACCCTATCCTTAAAAACCCCAATCACTCCACCAAGAGCTCCTTAAACATCCCTGGCAAAGTTGCAGGATGTAAAATTATCATACAAAAAATCAATACCTTTTCTTTATAAGAACAATGAAAGGCCCCGAGAAATTAGGGAAAAAATGCCATTCGCAACAGCCTTCAAAAACTACAATATGTAAAATAAACAACCAAGGAAATGAGAGACCTCCACAATGAAACCTGTAAGACAGTGAAGGAAAACATGGAGGATACGAGAAGACTGAAAGATCTCTTGAGCTCACAGCCCTGCAGAACCAATGTTGTGAAAATGAATGCACCACGGAAAGGAATCTACAGATCCCATGCAATGCCCACCACAAAATTGGAAAATCAATCCTGGAATTCACAGGAAGGTGTGAGCAATCCTCAAGAGCCAGAACAGCGCTGACAAAAGGAGCCAGGCTGAAGGTGTCGTGCTATCTGACTTCAATTATCCGACAGTAACCGCACCACCGGGGACCAGGCACATGTGCTCCGTATCCCCGAAACAAAGGGACACTGCTCCCACCGCCATCGGATTCTTAAGTAGCATTCCAAAACCATAGCTGGGAGGTGAGTGGAAGGGCCTTCTTCAAGAAACAACGTTAGGAAAACTGAATATTCACAGGTGGAAGATGAAAACTCAATCCCTATCTTTCCTTTATGAAAAAAATCACTGCTAGATGGATCAAAGATGTTCATGTAATACCTGAAACTTTGATACTAGTTTAGGAAAAACGCATGAAGCCATGGGCACAGTCAACGACTCTGAATAGGAAACTCTAATTACTCGGAGAGTAAGAGGAAGAGCTGGCAAGGGAGAATGAATGGCATTAAAAAGCTTCTGCACATCAAATACAAAAATTCTTAAGATGAAGAGGCGGCCCACAGGATGGGAGAAACGTACAGGTTATTCATGCGGCAAAGGAGTAACACCAGAATATGCAAAGACTTACAAGATCTAACAACAATAGAACAAGCTAGCTGCTTAATGAATGAGCAAACAAAGCAAGCAGTTCTCAAAAGAAGTACAAATGCTAATAAACACAGGGGGGAATGTTCAGCACTCTTAGCCAAACATAAAATGCAAATCAAAATGGCAGTGAGTTTCCATACTGCAGAAAGCCAGTGAGAAATGCTGCAGAGGGAGAGTGAACAAAGAGACCCATGTAATGTCTGTCACCGCCGTAGTCTGGAAAGAACTGATTTGGTCTGACTTTGATCTTGGGTCTGCTGGCTGGCCTTAGGTCAGAGGAGTTCTGCCAGATTCTAATCCTGTCTTCTACATTCCTCAAGTCTCTGCTAAGATTAACGTCATAACTAGTATGGTGAGCAAAACGACCTCTCTGCCCCGTGGTTTCTTCATTCCATCCTTTCTTACAGGATAGAATCTTAGTCTTTATTGAGGTCCAAGCAATCGGGAGGAAGAGTGTTTGGTCACCAGGCTGCTTGACTGACTGAATCAGAAGGCTGCGTGTCTAGTGTGGCACTTCCCGCTGGGGTGTGAGGCAGGGGGGAGGGCAGGGCTCACTGAGGCAATCGGTTTTCTATTGTCAATATACTTGACGTCCCCAGCCCCTCTCTCTTTTACTAACTCTGCCACCCACTTTCACCTCCAGTGATAATACGCTCACATTTCCAGATGTTCCCAGGGGGGAGACCTCACCTCATGTCAACGTCAGCGGGAGCAGATGCTCTGCTTGGGACGGTGGTGTTGTTTTTTGTCAGAATCAGAGCTTGGCAGCTTTTGTGGGATGTGCATGTGATTTCCTATTTCCTACACCCCTTTCCCCCTTTAAAAACGTTCTCCTGATCAGTGAGTGTGCCATAGTATAACAGTATATTGTTGACTCTTGGGCATTATGTCCGATGTTATCACCATTTCATTATTCCTTGGTCTGCGTCTTACACTTGCTTTTCATTGCAATGACCCTGAAAAATCCAGATATTGCCAGGGGTAGAGGTTTTTCAGTTAGGATGGTGGCATCAACTCGAGACCTTTTGTAATATGAGTGCTTTCCAAATAATGAAGTCTTAATTTTTTTCATTAAAACCAGCCACGGAAACCATGTTTAGTATCTCCAGACTTTACCCTCTGTCAGCAAGGTCACCATAACTCAAGAACACGGCATTTGTCTGTGACCTGTCTGTGCGAGGCCTATGTGCGCCCATGCTGCCCCATCCTCCGCTGATCGGGTAGCCTGTCACCACGCTCCTCACAGCCAGGGCTCCTGGGAAGTCACCCTTCACACCGCTGCTGGACTTTAAAGTGTAGCCCGTCTTGTCCTGCGGAAGCTGAGGCTGAATGTCAGGGCAGGAGCAAGTGTTGGAGCAAAGCAGCTCCTCTACTGTCAGGGAGGTGGGGGTAGGAGGGGTGGGGGTGGGGGGTGGGGAGGGAGGGGGAGGGCAGGGCTCCAGGGCTCTGTGCCTCTTTCCCTCCATCCATCCCGGCCCCTAGCCAGTGAGATGCCCCCGCCCCCTGCAGCAGGAGCCTTGGCCTCTCGGAAACACTGTGGCGGACACACCCAGATGTATGCTACATTAATACTTGAGGGGCTTCTGCACAAACCGCACTGGTGCTCAAGGCTAATCACTGCCTCCAGGTAAAATGATTCTGTGGGTGTACAGGCCGACGCCCCTCACAGGCCGGCCTCCAATCCCTGCCTCCTGCAGCGGCCAGCTGTGAGATAAAAAGCACCCCTGTGTTCGTGTGTGTGTGTGTGTGTGTGTGTGTGTGTGTGTGTTTAATAAAATTTGGTTTGGTGACAGCTTCTGAGCCTTCGTTTGTCCTATTCTTCTTGCCCAGAGCGTTCTTCCTTGTCTTTTCCTACTTGTCTTTCAAGGAGCGGTGTGAGCGCTGCCCCTGCCGCTGAGTGCTGGCTGATCTGGCCACTCTGCAGACGGAACCGAGTGGATTTCTCCACTTGACGCTGCTGCCGTCCGCCTGTACATTTACCACGTGTGTCTCACAACACGGCATCGGCTTGAGTGATGGGGAGGGGGAGGTAAAAGGGCCAGCCCGGGTTCCATATTTCCTGCAGAACTTCTCCAAGAAGTTGCAGGGTAAGTGTCTTTGTGTATTGTGTGAAAATTTAGAAATAATTTCGGCTTGCCCAAATCCAAACTTCCTTTGTGTTTTGAACTCTCAATATGTGTGCGCGCTTGCGCCTGCGCACGTGTGTGTGTGTGTGTGTGTGTGTGTGTGTGTGTGTCCTGGTCTTGGTGAGCGTTGGGAGCCGGAGTTGATGCAAGACTGTGACACAGTTGTTTGTGGGATTCGAAGCAAGAGATCACTTCTGTGTGTTCGCTGTCACAGATGTCTTTGCCTGCTCCCTTTATCTATGGTCTTCATTTTAATTTGTTTTTAATTGCCTATTTAACACACCTAGCAATTAAGGTGAAATGGCTCTTTTGACAAATGTGAGTGCTTTTAAATGAGTGCTAATTGCTTTTGTTAATTAAAAGCAATGCTTTATATTGTGTTATTGGTATCCCCTCATATGAAACTGGATTAATGAGTTCCTATCATTCCTTTGCGGTGGCTGGGACCCCTGGGCCTGCTGCTCCTGCAGAATGAGGGCAGGCTCAGGAGGGGAGCCGCCCTTCACTCCTGCTGACTTGGAAGGTTAGCCAAAGTCCTTGTGACTGTGTTCCTACAGGTTCCCCCTGGAGGGAGGTAACAGCCACAGATCGAGGGAGGGAGACTTAGTAATGAGAGTAATGACTGGGCAGGCACAGGGGCCGCAAGAGAGCTGGCAGCCAGCAGGAGCCTCCTTTGGAGGAGCTGTTTGTGGGAGGTCAGTGATGGTGGGCAGAGGGGCAGAGGGGGCAGAGGGGCAG
>NW_012267317.1:2466991-2477209 GCF_000151885.1 Dipodomys ordii | reverse complement strand
GATGGAGTTTCTGTTCGGAATTTATAACATGAGTAGCAAAAATGTTTGTAATAAAACAGAATTTGATGATGTTCAGAATTTGTGATGTTCAGTAGATTCTTTTGGCCTCTTCTATAACTTTTGAAAGAGTTAAAAGATGCTTGGTTGGTTTTTATTTTGTTGGAGAGAACAGACTAAACATGAAAATGGAACTAATATCATAAAATGTCTTTGTGATCAGATGTGTATAAAGCAGTTTACTAGTGGCTAGGTATGGCAAAGATCTGTGATTGCATTCAGTAAGAATGACAATCCACACAGCATCTGGCGATGAGATTACTGTGAACGTAGAATCATTTCTCTACTCTGTGAAGCTAGGCCCTCCCATTTATTATCATGGGTAAAATGGTTAACAACGATTCAAACGTCTGTGTCACGGGTTTTGTTTACAAGAAAGGCTATGATTTAATTTTTGAGGAATTGCTTATTTTTACAAAAGAAAATATAAATTGCTTCTCTCATGGGCTCACCTAATGCTGCAGTGTGGTGGGTCTGTTCAACACTCAACTCATGGTGACACTCCAAACACATGCCCGTGACGTGAATGTTGAGTCTTTGGTAAAAGTGTCTGAGCACTTTGACCTGCAGGGCACGTTGTTGAGTAGATGCCCAGTAGTATGGAGCTTAGCCTTTGATATTTACCAGGATGAAATGGGCTTTTAGGATTTTTCAACCCGGTCCCACACAGGTAGGCTCCTTTAGAGGTATTGTGCTGTAGTTGATCTAGCCTCGTTGTTGTTAACTTGGTGATCAGGGCCAAGCTGCAGCGATCTTGACCAAGTCATCTGACCTCTCTGGACTCAGTATGTTGCTGAGAACTCAGTGGTGACAGAAGCACCAAACGCTGCCTCTCCACACCACAATTAGTACTATTTTTTTTGAAATACAACCCTTTGTTTTATTTTTTAATTTATTTTGCCAGTGCTGGGGCCTGAACTTGGGGCCTAGACACAGTCCCTGAGCTTCTTTTTGCTCAAGGCTAGCATTCTACCACTTAAGCCACAGCGCCACTTCTGGCTTTTTCGGTGTATATGGTACTGAGGAATCGAACCCAGGGCTTCATGCATGCTAGGCCAGCACTCTACCACTGAGCCGCCTTCCCAGGCCTCCCCCCCGCACTACAATTATTAAGGGAATCTATCATCAGACAACCCAAATGTCAAACTTTCTAGGAATGTAGATACCTGTGACTCAGAGATGAGGGTAGACAGATCAGAGTTCAAGGCCCACTGAGGTGATGTTGTGGACCCCATCTGACAAACTCAAACGGGAAGGGACTGGGGCATAGCTCATGTGGTAGAGCCCTTTCTTGCCTAGCAAGTGTAAAAGAGCAAAAGCGTGCTAGCTTACTATCTGGGATCATAGCGCCAGGCTGAGGAAGGCAGAACAACTGTCCCATGCTGGGAGGCCTCAGCTCCAGCTGGGCCCCTGGCAGCTGTGTCAGCAAAGTGTGTGAAAGAGCACCAGGAGCAGTCTGTTGGGTATATACATGTATATATATATATATATATATATATATATATATGTATATGTATATGATATATATATGTCATATACACATATATTAACAGTAAAAGCCTTAGCTTGACACTGGTGGCTCATAGCTATAATTCTAGATACTTAGGATACAGACATCTGAGAATTGTGGTTTGAAGCTAGCACCAGGCAGGAAAGTCTGTGAGACTCTTATTTCCAATTAACCAATAGAAAGCCAGAAGTGGAGCTATGGATCCAAGGGTAGAGTCCTAGCCTTGAACAAAAAAAAGCTCAGGGACAACGGCCAGGCCCTGAGTTCAAGTCCTAGGATCAGCGTCCTAGGATCACACACACACACACACACACACACACACACACACACACACAAAGAAAATATGATCCTTAGAATAACCTGGCACATAATATTTTTGTCAATAACCACAGGCATCTCATTATAGAACTTTTCAAAGAGACATATCCTGAGTACTTTTCTTAGGAAAATTGATGTCTGTTGGTGAGTGCTCCTCACGGAGTTTCTTCCTCGTTGTAAATCGCCGTGGACAGTGGGAGCTGTATGACATGCTAGAGTGAAAATGGAAACTCATAATTCTGTTCCGCCAGCCAATTCATCAGTCCCACAGCCAGGGAATGTTTTAGTAAGTTGAGCAGCCTTCGGCGTGGGGTAACCTTGTTCAGAACTACGACTGCGAGGATTTGTATCGGATCAATGTGGCCTGGAGCTCCCACCTGCTGGCCTGTGCTAAAGGTGGTCAGGCCTCAGGGAAAATTATCTGAATGAATGAACATGCTCAAGAAAGTGTGAAGAGGAAGAGTCTGAATTGCATTCATTGAGTTTTTGAACGTTGGGTTTAGAGTAAAAATCAGTGCCTTTGGAAAAGGATTATGAAGGATTTGCATTTCTTTCTTGCTGAATGAAATTCCGCAAGTCATCTGAGATGCCACCATTCCAGACTTAACCCTGCGTCTGTCCCAGGAAAAGTCCTATTCGATCTGAGCCGATGCTGCTTTGGAGACTGTGATTTGGGGTCGGGTGCTGCCGTTGAAATAAACTTGCTGTCACCCATTTGGAGAGCATGGCAAGTCACATGACTGCTCAGGGCTGGGGTGGGGCTGAAGGCCAAGCAGCAGCTGAGCGCCAGGCCTTTGCTCCATTTCTGCTCTGCCTCCCTGCGCCCAACGAAGAGAAGTCTGCCATCAGACTCCAGGAGCGGAGAACTCCCCGGGGATGTAGAACGGTCCTGTTCCTGGCGTGGGAGACTGGACTAGGCCCCTTGGGAGACCTTCCTCCTCCTCTGTGGGAGATCGCACCTCCCTTCCTTTCCCACCTTCCGTGTTTCCCTCTGTGTTTTTGTGGCGCTCGGGGCCGGGCTGTAGACCATTTGTGATATTCCCATGATACCACCTTCCCGGGCTGCCACCTTCATGCGTAGGCTTCGTTCTCGTCCATGCCGATCATCTCTGAGGGGCCACATAGCTGTTTGTCTCAGTGGAGAATATGAGTCTCATATTTAGTAATTAATCTTTAGGCTAAGAAACTGCTCATCTGAAAGAGACTGAGAAGGCCCAGTGGCATGGGCGGGCAGGGGAAGTCTGGCCTCGCCAGTCCCTGTGTTTGGAGTCGGTGGGGTTGGATTCCAGAGGAGCTGTTTAGACCCTGATGGAAAAGAGAAAATGGAGTCAGTCTCCCTGCGATGGACAGGCAGGAAGGCTGGCCAGAAGGAAGCGTTGTCCAGATCTGACCTCGAAGGAGGGACCGAGGTAGAGCCGGACAGGCTTGGGCTGGCATTGACCTGGTGTCAGCCAACGGAGCTGTGGCATGGTTGGATTTCAGGGTGGGCTTCACTGTCTTCCCTCCCGTGTGGGCCAATCACGGGCCTGGTGCGGTGACGTGGGGTGAAGGAGCTGTCTTCCTTTCGGGGTGACTCTCAGAGAAAGTGGCAGGTGAGGACTGTGGTTCCCACAGCCATCGAGTCCCGGCTGGTTCCCACACGGTCTGCTGGGGAAGGGAGCATGTGCTTTGAGGAAACAACACGGGTCCTCTTCTAGCTGTGAAACCAGCTGCCCACGGCTACCGGGCCCCCAGGGAGGCTCCCCAGCGGGGTCCCCAGGAAGCCCCCCGGGGAAGCCTTTTGGATCTTGTGGCCTTGGCTTCCATCTGCTAGCACTGCGGCCATGTCCAAGCCGCCCTGTTGCTTTGCCTCTCTGAGCTGATGCCGGGGGGTGCTGGGGCATCATTTCCACACTGCCACTTGTCAGCGTTTTGTGATGGAATGGGAGGCCTGTGATCCCCAGAACAAATGAGCCACCTCGAATACTGCGAGAGGTGAGTTCGATACATGGGAGCCCGTAGAGTAATGGAGTTAGAAGAAACAGAAGATCCAGGAGTTTGGGTTGAACAACCTGTCAGAGGAGCAACCTGCGGTCTCCTCCTTCCCGGTGCCCCGGCGGGTGGGAAGTTTCACCTTCGTACCGAGCAGCACCTGCCGCGCCCCAGCCCTGCCCTGCTGTCCCGGCCCAGGAGGGGAAGGAGCTCGCTCCCCGCAGGAACCGGAAATGGTAAGTTCTAGCCTGAACAAGAAGAACGCGTCCTAGCCACGTGGCTTTGTTCTCTTGTTTCCCTGTTCTATTTAGCCAGAAGCAAACAGTATCCATGCACTCTCAGGAACACACCTGGGGCTTTAAATCTTTGGTTTCCACTTTTAAATGGAAGTGATCAAACCGACTTTAATTATTCCTCAGGTCATTCACTGAGGCAGAGGTGACTGTAACTACGGGGTTGGTATGGAGTGTCACAGCGGCCGATCCGCCGCTGGGGCTGTGTTGAAGCGGCCGGGGACTCAGGGTGCTGCCCTCCTTATGTAATGAGGAGCGGGCCCTGCTGTGCTCTGAGGGACACCTGTGCAAGCCACTCACCTGGGCCACACACCGTGGGGTGTTCCCTCTGAGTCATTGCCCCATGAGTGCTTCCGGCTGCCATGGCTTCTCCCCCGTGGTCAGGGACCAGCACACCTTGTGCTGCTCCGAGCCTCTTCCTATCTGCCACCCCCAACTCTCCATCTCGAACCCACCACCTGTTTTTCTCAAACAGCCCAACTGGTCACTTGTTTCCAGGTGCGGGCCTGTGTAGTTTGCAGGAGGCAGAAGGCGTCGCCTGGCGCTGGCAGTGTGTGCCAGCGGCCGGTGCGGCCTCTCCGCGATCCCTGTCTCTAAAGCCTTTCTACCTTGGATTGTCTCCACGTCTGAACACGTCTGCTTATTACTCCTGTTGTTTTTTTTTTTCCCCAGATGGGAACGTTGAATTGGAATTAAGCAACAGGAATGCTCCAAAGAGCAGGAGATTGGTTGACACACAGCAAATCTGTGTGTGTAGAATAGAATATTTTAATGTCATTACCAAAGTGACCAAACAAATCCTCCTCAATGACTATAATGACGCAGGCAGAAGCTCCCAACGGGACAGGGAGTGTGAGCAGGGGATGTGTGGTGGGTTCGAGGGTCTGAGAAGCCCCGGTGTCCAGTCCAGGCTGGGCGACCTAGCCCAGGGATTGCCCATTCTCCAGCCTGGAGGACACAGAGGCAGAGCAGAAGCTGCTAGGCCCCGCCTGCCTTGGGTGCTGATTCTCACTCAGCCCCGCAGGTGAGCAATTCTATTTCCCTGTGAATCGTGGTGCCCCAGTGAGCACCCACGGCTAACGCTGGTGATGGAAATAAAAGGAAATGAAATCAGGGAAGTCAGAGGTTCTTGGAAGGTTTAGACG
Source organism: Dipodomys ordii (assembly GCF_000151885.1). Classification (NCBI taxonomy): domain Eukaryota; kingdom Metazoa; phylum Chordata; class Mammalia; order Rodentia; family Heteromyidae; genus Dipodomys; species Dipodomys ordii. Next base: position 2,471,915 of record NW_012267317.1, on the reverse strand, counting down.
AAGTCTCCAATGCATCGAATGCCAGGTTCACTGAGGACCTTGCCCTGGGGTGTGACTGCACCTACCATTCTGTATGCTCGCCACAACAGGCAGAAATCCCTGTGTCCCAGGCAGCACACGAGCTGGCCAAGTGAGGAAGGTGGATGGTGGAATCGGGATCAGCGGTTCCCTGGTCCTCTCCCGGGAAATGTGGGTGAGGTGGCAGAGCCCTGCACAATGCAGGTGGCAAAGTCACAGAAGTCGCTGTGTGACCACCGGTCACGGCAGGCAGGGGTGGGCCACGGGTGTCTGCAGAGGCGCAGCCTGGGGGACACACGTACAGGACGTCCCCAGACTCAGACTCCGGGGCCACCGCTGGCCGGGGGCTCTGGGGGCTGCCAGTGCCCGGTGAGTGTGCCGCGTGTGCAGACCACACTGAACGCGTCAGAAGAAAGGCCTCACCAGAAACCAAGGTGCCTGATGCCTTCCTAACTACAGGAACAACTGAGCCCGCCTGGGGCTCTGTGAGGGCCCTGAGCCGGTAGAGGCGTTTGCAAAGGTGTTAGGCTCTGAGACAGGAGTGTGATTAGAGAGAGCACGGGCATTTGGGGATGAGAACGGTCCATGCGTCAGGAGGGGGCTTGAGGGGCAGCGCTGCCTGCCAGCTGTGGGGAATGTGACCCACGGTGGGTCCCACCAGGGACTTAGCTGGGGAAGCCATCGCCCCAAAGCCAGGCCTCTCTCGGGCCCACCGCAGGCCCACTGACGCAGGCGACAGCCACTCCGGCACTGTGGTCGGATGTAGCATCGATGAGGAGCAACACTCTGCCCCAGACGCCCCTCTGATGGCCCAGCCCTGAATCTCTGCACACCTCTGGACGCTGCTCACCCAGCCAGGAAACCAGGCTGCAGAGGGCCGGGGCTTGCCCGGAGCGTGAGGGAGGGCGGGGATGGTCTCCCACGCGTCCTCCGGGCATCTGGGCTCTGGGACTCTTTCTTATCCCTCTCCTCACACACATTTTAAATCCTGTCTACAACCTTTTAAAATGGATTTCCTTACGAGCTTTCAGACCTGCAAACAACGGCCTGTGCGGTCTCTGAAATTGCTTCCCGCGTATCCTGGAGCAGGAGAAATTGCAGCAAGCTCAGGTCCCCTGCTCTCCATGCCGGCTGCTGAACATGTGGGACAGAGGAAATAGCACCCATCAGTTAACATCGCCACACCAGTTACCAGTAGACTTGGAAAGCTACAGAAGAGGCCCATCAAACCCGGCACGTTTTCTGAGTGATTGATGATCCACTGCAGCTCCACACCGGAACTGTGGCCGTGGAGGGGTGGCGTTGGTACGCACCAGGCCACAGGATGTCGAAACCGTCAGTGATCAGTACTCAATGCCAGCACCTGGTGAGAGGGAGGCTCCGGACCACAGACCTCAGCTCCTCGTAGGACGGATTTCAGGCTTTTCTTTCTTGAGCGCAAGCGGTGGTTGTATTTCTTTGTGACGGTGCACTCGAACCATCATCCTGGAAACCTCTGGGGCAAACACAGATGATACTGTTCAGCCTTGCGCTAGGGAGTCCCTGTTTACCACAGCAGAGCCCACGTCTCTTCGAGGTGTTTGAACTATGCACAGACCTTCCTTCAATGCCTGCAAGAGAAATATCCTTGGGAAAAGTCACAGAGTCCCACACGTGCTCTGTTCATGGCTCTTCTCTGCAGTGATTCTGTGATAACAGATGTGTTTAGAAATCCATTACAGCGTGGGGTCCGTCAATGCTGTATTGTTTTGAGTTGCCTCAGTAGTGCAAACAATTTCACATTTCAGATGAAATTTCTCCAAACACACGCAGGCTAGAATCTCATGTCAAACATACCGACTTGGCAAATGAGATCCTACTGCTTCGTTATAAAATATTGGTGTGGATAAAAAATGTATTATTCATATCCACTCTTCCCACGGCTTCAAAACAGAAAATGATTTCTAGGGCCAGCCCTGGCTCAGCACGGGCTCGGCAGCCACAGTTTGGTCATCTGGCCGGCGGTGAGAGGTGGAGCTCGGCTCCCGCGGGGCAGGTCGGCCTCCTGTCCCGGTGCGCGGCCGGCCGTGGGGCTGTCTTACTTGACAGAGCTCTTCTCTGCCTCCTGTCTTATGGCAGGATGTGGCCTGGGCTGAGGTGCGTTTGGGCTGTTAAGAGGCCAAGCACCAATGCCAGTCAGGGGACTCGGGGACAGACGTTTGAGAATCGAGGCCCGACTGCAAGAGCACGAGAGGCCAGAACTAAGACAGGAGAGCACCGCCGCGGGACAGGCGCTGGAGCAGCGCTGCGGCTGGACCCGTCAGGGGAGCGTGTGTAAAAATCGTGCTGCTCTTACCCTTGGCCACACACTAGTAACACAATGTGGGTGGGGGGTCAGGCTCTGCGTGCACAGCGGGGTGTGACTCCTGGCTAAAACCACTGACGGGTGTCATTGTGAGTCTCAGTGCACAGGCCACACGCATCCTTGTCTTCTTCTTCTCCCTTTCTCAAAGTCACCCCGGTTTCTGAGGCCGGCGTAGACGGCCTCTGCTGAGCTTGGCTGTCCTCTCTCCAGCACCCCGTCGAGGCCTTAGAGTCTTCCACCAGCTCCTGGCGCTGCCCAGCGCATGGCGCCCTGTCCCCGGTGGCCAGCGTCTCTGGAGGACCCCGTTCCTCATTGTCACTGTCCCTGCTGCACACCCTCACCTTTGCACGCCGGTCTGCATTTCCCATCATGCAGTGTGTGTGCGTGGTCAGCATCCTGTAGTGCAATAGGACCCAGGTATGTGTTGGTGTCAGGGTTGTACGTGTGTGTGTGCACGCCCACAAATGTGTATACCCACATACACACAACAGAGAAACAGAAATTTTAAGGACTTGCTGCTTTGTGTGAACATATTGGCAGATTCAAATGTTTTCCTCACCAGCAATTGAACAGTTGGTCGTGAGCTGGTGAGGGACGGTGAGTCTGAACTCTGTAGGACGGGTCAGCAGGTTGGAAAGTTGAGCCAGAGCTCAGGTCGCAGGCTTCAGCCTGGAATCCACAGGACAAATTGGCAGGCTGCAAATGCAGGCAGGACCGGGAGGGTACAATCTCGCGGCAGAGTGCTTCCTTGGTTTGGGAATTCTCAGGTTTTGCTCTTAAGGTCTTTGTCTGATTAGACAGGACCCACCACAGAGTGTCGTTTCCGGTCCTTGAAGAGTGGATGCATGCCCACAAACACCATCGTCCTGGGTGCTGGAGACTGGGTCCTTTCTGCCCACACACATCTAGAGCACTTCCTGCTCCAGACAAAAGGTTTCCAGGGTCCAGCCCATTCCTCCCCACCCCCGCCCCCGCCCAGCCCCCTCTCCCAGGCCCAGGAAGCGGGGCAAGGAAGCAAACACCCCTGAGTGAAGGGGTTGCGAGGGACTCAGGGACTGAGGGAGCTCACCCTGGAATTCTCTCAGTGCAGGGAGGAGGCCACTTCCTAAATGTGATTTTAAACATCAGTCCTGAATCACTGAGAAGGCGGTGAAAGAGCTGCTGGTATGCTCAGTTTGCTGTTACTGGGTGGCGCAAGTTGAAATCGGCCCTCTGACTTTAGCCCTTGGATGTCCATTGTCTGAAACTGTCTGAAACTCAAACCTCTACTTTCAAGGGCAAACTGTGGCCTCGGCCTTAGGTCACCTTAGATGTCCCTTGGCCGTGCCAGGACCGCCCCCCACCCCATGGGTACTGCCTCAGGCGATTCCCACTCTTTGGTTCTGTGGCTTTCTAGCACCAACTCTGAGACGTGTCACAGGCCATGGCCAATTGTCCCCTTACCCGTACATCTGTTTAAGATGTATGTCTTCGTTAGGAAATGAACGTGCCCTACCTTCCGGGAGAAGAGGGACCAGTGGGGGCTCTGAGGCAGAATGGGTTCATGAGTCAAATGAGGACAGAGCGGCCAGGACCAAAGCTGGGGCAGTGAGGCAATGTGCGCTCTGCGCGTTCACGGCGGCCCTCTCCAACCACGATCGTTTCCCGAGGCTGGTGTGCGGGATCAGTGAGAACGGCGAAGCGCAGTGTGTCAGTCTGCTTTCCATTGGTGTTACACAGCGCCCCAGGCTAGGGACGCATAAAGAAAAGAGGGTTATTTCACCTACAGTTCTGCAGGTTGTAACGGAGCGGCGGTGGAGTAGAAGAATCCACTGCGTGTGTTGAGCGACTCAAGAGGAGGGAGAAGCTGTGGCTGTAAGGAGAGGGCTGTGATCCTTAGCACAGGACACCCCAGGGCATTTGCATCCAGGAGCTCAGCTAGTCTGTCAAGGAGCAAGGTCCCTCTGAATAGTGTTGGCAGGGCAGTGCTGGACAGGTCTCTGCTGCAGGGGTGGAGGGGAGAGAGGAGGCAGGGGGGTTGGGGGGGGCGACACTGGGCTTCCTTGAATTAAGCCCGCCCGCCCTTCTGGTTCTGAGGATGCTGGGCCCAGTCCTACTCATCCAGTTCATTCTGAATAAATTCCTCTTCATTTTACCACTGCCATTCGGTATTCAGGGGTGCGTGGCCACACCTGGTCTGTCAGGACCCCCCCCCCAGAGGTAGGTTTCTGGCCAAGAACTTTGGTAGCAACAATATTTCCTCAGTTTTTATGGGTTTGTAAATTTGTAAAAGTGTATAGGACATTTGATCCAGGTGTTTGAAAATCACTGAGTTATTTATTATTTTGTTGGTTGTGGGGTTTGAACTCTGGACCTGGGCGCTGTTCCTGAGCTCTTCAGCACAAGGTGAGTACTCTACCACTTGAGCCACAGCTCCACTTCCAGTTTTCTGGTGGTTTAGTGGAGATAAGAGTTTCAGGACTAGCTGGGCGCTGGTGGCTCACGCCTGTAATCCTAGCTACTCAGGAGGCTGAGATCTGAGGATCGCGGTTCAAAGCCAGCCTGGGCAGGAGAGACCGTGAG
>NW_012267317.1:2409938-2466883 GCF_000151885.1 Dipodomys ordii | reverse complement strand
AAAAAAAAAAAAAGAGTTTCAGGACTTTCCTGCCTGGGCTAGCTTTGAACCATGATCCTCAGATCTCAGCCTCCTGAGTAGCTAGGATTAGAGGCGTGAGCCACCAGCACCTGGCATTCACTGAGTTATTTTTTAACATCAATTATTTAAATATTTTTGTTTCTCTTATGAAACGAATCATAAGCAAGTCGCCAAACTGGTACCTGATGATTTATAACTGTTATTGTGTGTTTATACTGTCATTATAATATGCTGTTAAACGTCTATCTTAATTTTGCTCTTTTCCATCCATTATGACACAACCCCTTCCTGGGGGCTTGTCTTTCCTCTGGCAGTGTGAGGGGTAGCCGGCAGGCTCTGTGTGTCTCTGGCCCCTCCTAAGCCCTGCTCTGGGTCTTCAAGGACCCTTACCTTCAACTCAGCTCAGGTCAGCGCGTCTTGCTTTTGAATTGTCGGTGTTCTTGAGTCAATAGTAGAAATGTTCAGGGCTTACAAACGCCCTGTTTCTTTTTGAGGCACGTACGGTGACGGGCCATAGCTAGTCATGAGTGAGGGGAAGGGAACTGAAAATGGGGTCACAGGGCCTCCGAGAGAAGACCTTGTAGTAATGCCTTCCAGCTAGCCCAGATGGCCACCAAGCTCGATTTTATTCTCAGACAGCAAGCAAAAGCCTACGGCTTCCTTGCAGACCAAAGCATTGCTTTCTGGGAGTCAGTTCATGTGGCCTGAGGAGATGAGAATTACAGAGCATCCTGAGTGGAACAGAAGGGTCACTAAAGTGTCAGGGAAGGAGCAAGAGAGTGGAAAAAACGAGTTTCACATCCATCACCTCACCCACTCCCCAGCTCCCCGTCTTCCAGATGTCTCACTGGATAGCGTTTGGACATTTGTTTGTTGTTTGGGGTGTTTTCTGGCCTTTCACATTTACAGTATACAGGCATCTACCTTCACGTTCCCTCCTCGGTCTTTTATCTCCTACATTTCTCATCTGGCTGCTTTGTGCTGAGTTGGGGCAGAGCTGGGGTGGCAGGGAGTTAGAGAACTGTCTGGCTGAGGGTGATGGCTGGGACATTGATAAATATCATTTCCTGACATTAATAGATAATTCACAGCAAATCCACAGCCCCATGCACGCCCACAGCCCCATACACGCCCACAGCCCCATGCACACCCACAGCCCCATGCACACCCAGCCCCATACACGCCCACAGCCCCATGCACACCCACAGCCCCATGCACGTTCACAGTCCCATGCACGTTAACAGCCCCATGCACACCCACAGCCCCATGCACGCCCACAGCCCCATGCACACCCACAGCCCCATGCACACCCACAGCCCCATGCACACCCAGCCCCATACACGCCCACAGCCCCATGCACACCCACAGCCCCATGCACACCCATAGTCCCATGCATGCCCACAGCCCCATGCATGCCCACAGCCCCACATCCCCATGCACATTCACATCCCCATGCATGTTCATAGCCCCATACACACCCACAGTCCCATGCAGCTTCACAGCCCCATGCACACCCACAGCCCCATGCATGCCCACAGCCCTATGCACGCCCACAGCCCTGTGCATGTCCACATCCTGATGCATGCCCACAGTCCGATGCATGTCAATAGCCCAGTCCATGCCACAGACCTCAGAAAATGTCAGTTCCCAATGGACCATCCAAGGCCAAAACTCCTCACCCAGTGCATAGAAGGAGGAGTTAATGATGCATGGCTTGGACTCCTAGACCCAGTTTCCCAGGAATGGCCACCTCTTTGCCCGCAGACCCCAATGAAAGCTTGAACTCTTGGAACCCTCGGGGTGACCTTGTTGAGCCTGCTTCACCTCCCCTGAAGACTGTACTTGTATCTCACTTTGTAGTAATAAACCTCCCTCTGCTTAAGTCTGCGGTGTCCGGCCTCCAAAACATCTTGCCAAGAACATCTGGCCACCAACATGGAGATCAGGTGCACCTGAAGGGTCGTGAGAAATACCTTCTGCAGAACCAGCACCTAAAGCCCAAACAAGGGCTGCTTTGCAGCAGAGAGCATTAAGGAGGCTGGAAGGCAAAAGGACTGGAAGAGCAAGGGGTGGTTTCAGATGAACCTCTGTTATACTTTCACCCTCCCCAGTGACTCTGGAAGCATAGGCAGAAATGGAATGGCAGGAGTCTTGGTTCTGGAATGAGCTGTGGCATAGTGTTGCTTTGTGATCAGAGCCATTCCTGTTCGACATTGCCTGGAAAGGAACCACTGAGCTCTCATGGGCAGCCGGTTTGTCGTCTCAGTGGTGGTGTCTTAGTTCACGTTGGTGCCTCTAGTGTTGAGGGGCGCTATGTTTGCTGGCAAGCACCAGAGGCGCCGGTGTTTGAAGCATCTTCTCGTAGATGCGGTCCTTCCTGAAGATCAGCCTGGCCCGGCTCTGTGTGGCGCCCGGGGCCGCCTGTCTCTGTGTTGTCTCTGTCCATCGGCTGCGGTGCAGGCTCTGCAGCAGCTCAGCAACCCACTCACTGGGTTACAAAGGGCAACCCCAAGAAATGAAATCTATCTCTATCTGGTTGGCAGAGACGACTACAGTCTACTGAAATGAAATTGTGTGATATTACATCTACAGACCACAGGCAACTGCCAGAAGGTGACGATGTGATTTCCTCCCCTCACCCCCTGCTCCAGTGGCGTGTTCACCGCTCACCGGGGTGCAGCTGGTCTCTACCGTGTTCTTCCTCTTCCTAGCTCTTCTCACCTGCGTGTTAGGATCTGTGCTCTTCCCCTCCCTTGGAGCCTGTCTCTACCCAGCTCTCTCTACCCTCTGGGTGGCTCTATTCTCTCAGGAATCTTCCTGGGGACCACCGGCGGTGCTCAGCTGTCTATACCAGAGGGGAACAGACAAACGAACGAATGCCACAGTGGATAGAAACGGCCGCCACAGCTAATTCCTCTAGAGAAGCTAGGGGGAGAATGCAAGGTGGCCTTAGGAACAACCTCTGCAGGACCTGCCATGTTCACAGAGTCCACAAGGTGGCGCGTGAGCTGCAGCAATGACAGATGATTGGAGAGAGAGAGGAAGCAGCAGAGAGAGGGACAGCCAAGCACCGGCATGGCCCAGCCAGCCCCTCCCATCCCCCCTGCACCCTCCCCCCCTCAGTCCTGTACCTGAACAGCCTGGGTCTTGTTTGTGCCTCTAGACCTTTCCTCTCTGTCGGACAAGCCGGCTTCCTGATCAAGCACACAGCAGTTAAATCCCAGCGTACATTGGGTGTTATTAAAGCCCTTATATTAACTCCAAGTATCAGGAAGTATCAATGGGAACACTCGTGTGCTTAAGTCAGAACTTATACGTAGACCACACAGGGAAGTTCCACGGCGAAAATAAGACAGTCTTATTAGAAAGTGAGCCAAGGCGTGGTAATGCTACCCCAAGAAAAGACATTTGACTGCATTAGTCTCTAGGGGAAGCAAAGTAAAACCACAGTGGAATATCGCTAGCATACCTATTTGAATGGAGAAAATAAAAAAAATGTGATTTTTGATTACACCAAAGAAATGCCGGCCAGGGATGCAGAGGAGCTCCTCCACACACACCCCGCCAGCAGGAATGCTTGTTAAAATGAAAACAGAACAAAACAGAACACAGGACGGACGTGCTTTACAAACTAGCAGTTGCACGGTAGGGCATTTACTCAAGAGAAACAGAAGCTTCTTTTCATGCAGAAAGTTGAATACGAGTGTTTGTGGAAACTATTTGTTGGGTCTTCGTCAGTCTTTGGACAGACGGGGTCCGAGGAGGAGGGGTAAGTGCGGCGGCTCGTCTGCCGGTTCCCCAGTCTCCCTTAGCCCAGGAGACAATCAGAAGCAGCGGGGAGTCAAGTCAAGCAGGAACTCTTTATTAACAGGGAACATCCCCTTTTTAAAGCAAAAGACTGCGTGGGAGGGGAGGAAATGGAACCAACCAATCACTGAAAGGCCACACCTTATCATGCACCTAAACTTCCATGAGTTGTTTACACACTGAACCTAAACAAATCCAGCTCTGCCCACTCAACTTCCTCTCAGGGCCATCTTTGCTACTTGTGTTCCCCACAGATTTCCCCACAACTAATCACAGTCACTCCAGACTGGAAAGGACTACGTGTTCAGCAGTGGCTGTAGAGAAACACCCTGCTACAACTGCAGAATAGAATTCTACTGCGCAGTGAAGCAGCACGCTGGGAGTTCAGGCAACAACGTGAATGGATTTCCTTCGGCTGATGCTGAGTGTAGAAAAGCCAAGCTTGTAAGATAACTGGTGTATTGTTAACAGCTATTAAGACAGGTGTAGAGATGGATGCCAGCTGAGCGGTGTGGGGTGAGGCCGGGGTTGGGCTGTCAAGGGCAGCTGGAGTTGCTTCGGGATGCCGGTGAGGGGCAATGCTCTGTGGACTTGTACATGAGACAATATGTCCTTGGTGCTCTGTAGGTGCACACAGGTACGCTCGCCGTGGGAGAAGCTGGAGGGAGCTCTGGAGCATCTGACTGTGCTATGGCTGTGTGGCTCAGTTTCCCAACTTCACATGGCTCTTATGCTCACTTACGTACATTTACTTACTTGTACGTGTGTACTCACATGGAGTACGTAGGGAGGAGTATGGCAGTCAAGGCGGCAAACACACCCATCAGTCCGCGTAATTAATGCGCGTTTAGTGAGCGTACCTACAATCGACTGAGCAAATGTCAGCACACACAGTGATCACCTGCAGTCTTCATGCTGAGCACTAGATGTCTAGGTTTACCAATCGTACGGAACCTCAACTCTGTGCCCCTTGACTTGTGATCTTTTCTTTCAAAATAGAAAACAGGCATACACATGCGCGCACACGAGTGCACGCACACACGCACGCACACACGCACACACACACAGGATTAAAGTACAGTGGACATTTAACAAAAGTAACACACAGATTTGTGAGAAGTTGTGGAATGGTGGGAAGAACACTTGGGGGTCAAGCCAGGCTGGCTCAGGGTCTGCTCTGTCCTTGCTAGGAGGAGCCAGGTCACCAGAGGTTGGGTCTGTGCAGTATGTTCTGTGTTGATACCTGTGGGATTGCAATACTGCTTTATTTCAAAAGGCTGTTGTAAGGGTTCAACCCAGTGTTATATGTGAAGCGATTGTCATAGTACCTAGAGCTCAGGAAATGCTTCATAATTATTGTCAACAATAATTGATAATAATTAACTGAATATTTAAAAATAGCTAAAAGAAAACTTTGAATTTCTCAAAATAAATTAGTATCAATATACGAGATGATCACTGTTATCACTTTGATCTGATCTGATAAGTAGCATCATGATAAATAGCATAGATGTAGTGAAATATGGAGTCTAACATGCATGAGAAATTACTGTCAGTTAAAAATTAAAAAATCTAAAGGAAAAAAAACCCCAGAAGTTGGACATGATGATTCATACCTGTCACTTCTACTACTCAGGAGTGAGGGCTGGTAGAACTGCAGTCTAAAGACAGCCAAGATAAAGAGGAACAAGATTCAAGGTACAGGTGGGGCATAGTGGTTCATGCCTGTAATCAGAGATATGTAGTCAGCATACGTAGGAGCACATGGTCTGAGGCAAAGACGCAAGAAGAAAGGGCTGGAGGCGTGGCACAGGGGGTCATGCCTGCCTAATAAAAGAGGTCCTGAGCTCACAATCCAGGGCTGCCCCAAACAAAAGCCAACTTCCCCCAAACATGTCTAAAAATGTCAGTTCTTCCCAAACTATAAGCGATGGTCACTATGTTTATATAAACGCACGCTCGTGGGTGGAGGCTGGAGAAGCTGCTGGGGTCTCAGGCTTCAGATTGTGAAGGATGACCTCAGCCCCTCCTCCCCCCCCTCCGCCTCGCCCCTGCCCTGCGTGTAAGATTGTGAAGGATGGCCTCAGCCCCTCCTCCCCCCCCTCTACCCGGCCCCTGCCCATAAGATTGTGAAGGATGAGGTCAGCCCCTCCTCCCCTTTCTTTCCCCCCTCCCCCCCCCCCCCCCCCCCCCCCCCCCCCCCCCTCCCCCCCCCCCCCCCCCCCCCCGCGTGTAATTTTGCTCCGTGGAGCCACAGCCTCCTTGTGTGCTTGTATTCAGCGATGGGAAATCACCCACTCATTAGAACTTTATCTCATCAGAGTCATACAAAGGCAATTTCCAGCTTCCTGTCTCTGGGTTGCATGGAGATTTCATTGTCTGGGGTTCTTCTAGGCTCTTCTGTGGCTGCTGTAATAAAATTTATTTGTTTACCTGTAGTGATGAACCCACAAATGGTTTTCTGGAACTCTCTCTGTTGGATGATAACTTTTAATAACTTTCCTGTAACATCTGGGATTGTCTTGGTCATGATGTCTAGAGACTCACGTGGTGTGTGGATGCGTGGTTGCCGTCCACCGCACAGCAAACATCCTCTGATATTCTAGTCTGCTTTCTCTTCTCATAACAAAATACCCAAGGCTGAGAACGTAGTAAGATTAGGAGGTTTCTTTAGCTTGCGACAGTCAGCTGGCAGGTGCTGGTGTCCTGGTGGGAGGCCTTAGCTGCAGCCAAGCGGGACAGAGTCACAGACAGGGAGGCGGCCAGGAGCAGGGGAAGGGAGCACTCTCGGAGTGACATGTCGGGGGGGAGGGAGCACTCTCAGAGTGACAGGTCAGGGGAAGGGAGCACTCTCGGAGTGACAGGTCAGGGGAAGGGAGCACTCTCGGAGTGACATGTTGGGGGAAGGGAGCACTCTCGGAGTGACAGGTCAGGGGAAGGGAGCACTCAGCGTCCATCTTGCTCTTCCCATAAGCACTTGCTGTGGTGGGATTTCCCTGGAGCCTGGGGAGCAGTGCTGACCCTGCGTCTCCCGCTCTGAGGGAGAGGAGGGGGGGGAGCTGCGGGTCCTCCCTCTGACCCCCTGACCCGCAAGGCCGATGGGGGCAGAGTTGGCCTCCTCACATGTGGAAAGAGCAGCAGCTGGTGGCTGCACCCCCTCCTCCCTGCCCACAGGGGCCCCAAACCATCGTTCTGGAAGCTAGACTGGGCTTGTACACGCGTGAGTAAATATGGTGTGTGGTACACGTGCGTGTATACAGATGGACTAACTGGGATACGGTAGACTCAAGTGAGAACTCAAGTAGTGTAAATCCTTAAAATGCAAAGGCAAAGGCCAACAAGGCAGACACCAGGGGGCAGCCACTTGCTGTGGGTGGAGCCAAGGCTGTGGGTGGAGCCAAGGCTGTGGGTGGAGCCAAGGCGGGGGACTGCGAACAAGGAAGAGAAGAGGGGGAGAAGGCAGTCAGGAAGTCATTATATATCCTACGATATTAAGAAGAGTGAGGGAAGAGCATGGAAGGGGAGGGGAGGGGAGGGACGGGAGGGATGGAGGAAGGGGTAACATTGATCAAGATGCACTGTGTTTGTAAACAGCCTTGTTCAATGGTGACTCCTTTGTGTGACACCTAATAAAAATTTAGTAACTCCTGCTCCCCCCCAAAACTCCCCCTGCCATTCTCTATGTCTACACCTGGGGCATAGTGGTCACCCCAAGACTTTCTGGTTAGTTTCTCCAATCTCTGCTCAGATAATGAGGTGTTAAGCCATCTTTCCTGCTGGAAACATGGTTGGAAAAGCTCACAGATTCCGTGGAATTCTTCCTCCTGTTCTCAGACCCCTCTCCATGTGGATTTGCTTGGTGGTTTTATGTCTACCCCTCACCCCAGTTTCCCACCTCCCACACCCTCTGGCAATGTAAGCTCTTCTCCGCAATGGGTTGAACTTACCTGGAGAGCAACGCCACTGCGTTCCCACTCCTTATTCTCGTCACGTGGGACAAAACGGAACTTGCTCACCTTGATGCAAGTCACTTGAGTTCAAGCCATCGCACTGATGGTCAAGTGACGATCGGAGTTCATTGATCTGGGCTTGAGTTTTCATTCGTATTGGCTGCTTCTCACTGGACTAACTTGGAAGCACGTGGGGCGTTACTTTCTGAAGGCATGCAAAGGAGTCACGTTTAACGTTACATAACCAAATTCACGAGGGATGATTGGGCCTTCCAACCGTATTCTCCTCACGTAAATAATTCATAGTCTTAATTAAATATTCTCACTGAGGTTTTGGCCGTTCTCTTTTGATGTAGTTTAGGATGCCAGATTGCAAGGTTCGGAAGCAGTTTTACAAATAACATCTCTAACGGATCAGATAGATTTTATAATTATACTCTAACGGGAGAATTCCTCGATTAATTTGGCACTGGCCTTGGGTTTATTGTTTCTATTCCATATTCACAGAAAGTGTGTAGGACTCTTTCTCAACCAAACCTAGGGCACAGTGGGTACACCTGCTACCGCAAGCCACACAGGAGGCTGGGGTGAGGAGGATCCTGGGCCCAGGGCCAGCCTGGGCCACAAAGTCTGCGCGACTCCATCTCCACAGCAGGAAGCCGGCACAATCCATGCCTGCAGCCCCAGCAGCACAAAGAAACCTGAAAGCAGGTGGCTGTGGTTCAGACCCACAGACGGACGGAAGACAGGACCGATGACACAGGGCTGGGGAGATGGTCAGCAGGACTGTGCTCACCCCAGCAGGCACGAGGCCCTGAGTTCAAATCCCCAGTGCTGTCCCCCAAATAATAACCATCACCTTCTGGGTTTAAACTACAACACGATGTGCTACTCTTACGGCGGGCGTAAGTACTGCAGGCAGCAGGGAACCTTTACACTGGTTGTATTGAAGTTAGGAGAGTCGCCAGCAGTGAACCCAGCCCTAGCCCCGGCGAGTGGCTTATAGAGAGCATGTCCCCACGTCAGGAAGGGGAAGGATGGCAGATCATGGACAGCCTGCTTTCTGATGGAGCTTGAAGCCAGGTGCTTGGCTGACACCCACTCGTGCGGGGAGCACAGGTTGGAGTGGTGGCTGAGGAGTTAAGCTCAGGCAAGGTGGACATTTTACATCAGCTCCTCACGGTGCCCTTGCCCGGAGTGCGTGGGGCCCTGATATCTGGAGAGACAATGTATCCTCCTCCTCTGGTGCTTGAAACAGCACACACGTGCTAAGATTCCTTTACGTTCTTGGAAGAAACAGGCTCAGTATCATTGACGAACATCTCTAGCACCTGATGCTCAAGTATTCAAAGTGGAGCGAATCCCTGAGTAGCAGTGACCCTGCCAGAATGTCAAGTGCCGCACCAGGGCCTGCTGCAGCCGTATCTGCCCCACAGCCCGTCCTCCTGCTGGGAGACCGCTCATCAGAACTCGCGCTGCGCCCCGAGCTAGCATGCTGAAGTCAAAGCACAATGTGCCCTCCCACATAAGGCCCTGTGCTGGCCGGGCGCGGTGTGATGGATCGCTTAGCATTTATCAGCCTGGGAAGCTCCATGCCCAGAAGTGACATTTCCCTGGAATCAAAGCCTTTAACAGCGTACAGGAGTGTTCGTCGAGAGGGTGGGAGATCGATCAGGCTGCAGCGTTTCTTTGACTGGGGTGCAAATGCCGCTTAGTGTCCTGGATGATGATAAATGATGCTCGCTGGCGTTCAGCCTCTTGGTTATTGAGTCTCACCATTTCTTTCCTGCAGGACAAAGTTTTTTTTTTTTTAATGTTATCTGCTTTGAGTGGGAGTCATTGATCCTTTGGGAATTTGGTCAAAGCTATTGCTTTTACGTTCTTGCATGGAATTTTTGTTTTTTGTTTTTTTTTTTTTTTGGGTCCGGTCATGGGGCCTGAACTCTGGGCCTGGGCGCTGTCCCTCAGCTCTTCAGCTCAAGGCTAGCCCTCTACTACTTGAGCCACAGCGCCACTTCCGGCTTTCTTCTTTTTTCTTATATGGTGCTGAGGAATCGAACCCAGGGCCTCAGGCATGCAAGGCAAGCGCTCTACCACTGAGCCACCTTCCCAGCCCCTTGCATGGAATTTTGTGTGTAGTCCCTCCAGAAACCGTTGGGGTCGGGGTGCAGGTCAATGGCTGACCCTGTAGCAGATGCCCCCTGTGCCCGGGAGGTTTGTTGCACCATGTAGTTCCATGCCCTGACTGAGCTCTGTGGGTCCCACAAGCCGCGGATATGGAGGGTTGAAAAGGCCGTGTATGAGCATGGGGGGAAGTCTGTGCTCAGGAAGGGCAAAAGGCCCCATCTTCTCTAGGAGAGGCTTTCTCTGCAGATGATGTCCAGGCTTTTCCATTTCATTGCAAACGTTTTTGTGCGGCTTGCCTTCCTACCACTGCCTAGAGAGCGGCCTTGTCAAATTCACTCACAGCTGAGTCTCCGATGAGGGGATTTCACCTTCGTCCCTGATGACACTGAGCAGCTCTGACAAAGATGGCTGCTCCTGTCTTGCTGTTCTTCTTGGCCCTGGCTTGCCGTGGGCTCCCCCTGGCCTCTTCTCAGTCTCGTTTGCTGCGTCCTTCATCTGCCTGCAATACGGAGCAGAATCTTCTAGAGCTTAGAGCGGAGCTCTTATTTTTTCTCACTCAGCACATGCTCTGTGGGTGTCTTTACCCTGTTCCGTTGCTGTGAAGGTTCTTTTAGATTTCAGTGTCCCCAACTCTGGTAAGAACCATGGGAAGTTCTCCGTTTTCTTGTTTTGGTCTTTTGGTTTTGGTGGTATTGGGTTTGGACACAAGCCCCACTTGAGCGATACCTCCAGAGCGATTGTCTGCTAGTTATCTGGCAGTGGATTCTCATAGACATTTCTTCCTGTGCCGGTTTCCAATCTCAGTCCTTTGGGTCTCTGCTTCCTGAGGTTGCAGGTGTGAGCTACCAGTCCCTGCTGAGTACAGCAAGTTCTGACGTCAGACGTTTAACCAATTACTTGAATAGCTACATGGGCAAAAGCATTTTGAAATCCATGTGCCCACATGAGCTGCATCATTTCCACAATGCACCATTTTTTTCTGAGGTGAAGGAGGCTGGAAGAAAATCAGTTCAGGGTTGAGTGGGGGAAGTAACCAGTCATTAGCTACATATTTGCAGAATACTCTTGCATTTTAAACCTTTTTCCTTATCTTCATTATCAACTCAATCTGAAGAGACAGAATTATTTCCCAGGCATCCAGTCCCTCTGCAATCTCCATCTTGTTTGCAGTAGATCAAGTGGTCTTTGCTTCTCACCTGGACTAATAGAGGCCTGGTCTCCAGGGCCTTCTGGAACTCTCTCCACCCACCCTTCCATGAACAACCCGTGACTTTTCACAGCCACGGTCAGATCACATGGCATTGGTTATCTTCCAGAGCCAATCAAGGGCTTCTTATGGTGACAATGATAAACATCCTAACCCCAACGGGGCCTGTCTGGCTTCCCGTCTGCTTCCATCTCATACTCTCAAACTTCGAACTCTGTTGTTGTAAGGCTCTGGATCTCTTAAACCTGCAAGGCTCACATCTGCTTCTTGAGGTCTAGGAAAGGGTTCTCAACAGGACAGGATGCGAATTCATCTTCACACACATGCAGCCTATCTCTCAGCAAGATTACCAACTACCAGGATCAACCTAATGCTCTTTTCAACATCCTCACCTGTGCCTCGACTCCTTCATGTGTCTACGACAGTAACTTGGCAGCGATCAGCTCACTAGAATGTCTTTTAAAATGTCTTTTAAGCGGGGTGCCGGTGGCTCACGCCTGTAATACTGGCTACTTGGGAGGCTGAGATCTGAGGATTGTGATTCAAAGCCAGCCTGGGCAGGAGAGTCCAAGAGATTCTTATCTCCAATAAACCATCAGCAAACCAGAAGTGGTGCTGTGGCTCAAGTGGTAGAGCACTAGCCTTACATGCCTGAGGCCCTGGGTTCGATTCCTCAGCATCACATAAGCAAAAAGAAAAAAGCCGGAAGTGGCGCTGTGGCTCAAGTGGTAGAGCACTAGCCTTGAGCTGAAGAGCTGAGGGACAGCGCCCAGGCCCAGAGTCCAAGCCCCGTTACCAAACAACAACAAAACTACCTTTATGTAGTTGTACAAAGGAGCTGCCATTTAACAAAGCAGTTTATGAATAATGCACCTTGATCAATAACACCCTTTTCAACATTCTTACCCCTTCTCTCGCTTTCTTTTTTAGTATATACATTATTTTTTATTTTTTTGATCGGGGTCTGGGTGGGTGCTGTCCCTGAGTTCTTTTTGGCACAAAGCTAGCACTGTGCCTCTTTGAGCCTTGGCTCCATTTCAGTTTTTAGGCGGGTGATTGGAGATCAGAGTCTCATAGGCTTTCCTTTCCCAGCTGGCTTTGAACTGCGATCCTCAGCTCTCAGCCTCCTAAATAGCTAGGATTACAGGCATTAGCCACCAGCACCTGGATGAATTCTTTTTCTATTAGTTTAGAATAATTTTATTGTTCCTATTAATGTGCAGAAAAAGAACTGGCATATATTTTACCTAAACACTCTGGTACCCGTTCCTATAATTCCCATTAATTCCTTTATGATTTTAACCAGAATAAAATAACCTAGTTCCATCTCAGATTAACTGTCTCTTATTTTGAAATTAATAACTTAACGTTTACAAGACATGCTGAAGCTTGCTGGCTGAGCAGAGCTAAGCTTTGGTGCAACGTTCTTACCGGTGAGCTAATCAATTGCACTCACGTTAGTGAGGAGGCTTGGGGCAGAACTCAGCCAGACAGTCTTGAAATATGTGTAAGACAAAGCATGGGAACACGAAAAGAAAAAGAGCAGAAAAGGGCAAAGCTCCACAGACCAGCAGGCTCTGTTCAGGAGGAGAGTCTGGGAAGGGCATCCCAGGCTCCTTCAGCTCAGATGAGGAGCAGAGAAGCATCCCTTACAAGTAGGGGCTCGTTGAATATTAGGCAGGGAGAGGGAAGTGAGGCGGGGAAGACGGGCGGTGTTATTCTGACTGAGGAGTTTTAGGGTAGCACTGCATCAGTGTGGGCCAGGGACCTCGGCGTCAGATGCGGCCTGGGCCTCAGACTTTCCGCTGACACCTCGGAGTGTGTTCGTGCAGGGGAAAGGAAAGGGGAGGCGATTCAGTGAGGTCCACTGCAAGGACACCTCTAAGGTGTGGCTGTCAGGGAGAAAGGTAAATGCTTCCAGGTCAGGTCATTTTCCGTCAGAAACCCCTTGCATACCACCCGCGTGTTTACTTACAGGTTTGCAGGCTGCTTCTAGCTTCAATACAGGAGGGAGCCCATAGGACCTGTGTCTCTCTCGGTCTGACTTACTTCACTCAATATAATTTTTTCCAGGTCTTTCCATGTCTTTACAAATCGTACAATATCATTCTTTCTAAAGGATGAGTAACATTCTATATTTACACCACGTTTTCTTAATCCATTTGCCCATGGAGGGCATCCAGGCTGTTGTGTAACTGGGGAATAGAGCCGCAGCGAATGCTACCATGTCTTCTGGGCATCATCACGTGTCAGACTCTGAGATGAGTTCTGGGAATTCAGCAGGGGTCCGATGTGAGACTGGTCCTCCCATGGATTAGAACTGCCGCGCCCCAGCAGGGCTTACTGGGGACAGACTTGCCGGGGTGGATGAGACATGTCACCGCGAGCTTCCCACTCAGGGAGAACTTCATCATTCTAATGAATTTTGAAAATGATCACAAGCTGACTGTATTGCTTTGGATTACCAATTGATGAAATAGCGCCTTAGTTGCATGTGAGAATAAATATAATTTCCCAAAGTGCTAAATTCACTTGTTGGCTGTAGCTGGGAGAATCAAACTTAATGGAAACTAATGAAATTCTTAACTGGAATAGACAACAAGCAAGGTAAATAAACCCTTGCTGATAGACAGCTTGCTGATGGCCATCTGTGCAGCGTTCTGTCTGAAACTCAACACAACGGAAAAGCAGACCCCACGGGAGGAGAAAGCACTATTCACTCCAATACAGACTCCTCCGTGGGTTTAACACAACCGGGAAATGTGAGGTGCGAGCCACATCTGAGGAGGGTCCCACCTGCAGACACCTCGCATCTTGTTTTCCACCCTTTTCTGCCACACTTTTCAAGAATCTCTGGCTGGGTTCTGGCCCAAAGGCTCCTCACTGACCTGAGTGCAATTACCAACCTGCTACGCACATTGCATGGAAGCTTAGCTCTGCTCTGTCAGCAGGCTTAGGCATGTCTTGTAAATTTTAAGTTATTAGGTTATAAGAGAACGGATTCACACGGTTTATCTGAGATGGAACTAGGTTATTTATTCTGGTTAAAAGTCATAAAGGGATTTTAGGAATATGCGCCAGAGTGTTTGGTTAAAAATGTATGTTGATTCCTTTTCTGCTTGAGTAAAAAGACCAAGGCAGCAGAAACTTAGGCAAATGCATTTCTTCCTTGTTATCTAAAAGTAAATATAGTGATTGAAGCCAATACTCCGGGCCTTCCATGGCACCTCATTTAGTTAATTGTGATAAAATCCACATAGGATGGTTGTTACTATTCCTACTTTTTTGGACAGGTGCCATCCTGGGGGTGAATTGGTGTGACATTATATTTTCGATTTAACTATCCTGAATGATACTCACCATTAGATAGTGTATGTTTTTAATATGCTGTTGGACATTTTATATATTCTTCAAAGAAATATCTATTCAAGTCCTTAATGAAAGTTAATCAGATTTTTTTTCTTTTTCTGGTCAAAGTTTATGAGTCCTTTATATATTTTGGGTATTAATTTCTTATAAGGCATATGATTTATAAATATTTTTTCCTCATTTTGTGGGTTGCCTTTTTACTCTGTTGATAAAGTCTTTTAATGAATAAAATTCAAAAATTTCATGAAGTCTGATTTCTGTATTTGTCTGCTGTTGCATGTTCCTTTGGTGTCCTAGCAAATTATTCCAAATCCAAGGCTGTGAAATTTTGCCTCCTGTTTTCTTCTAAGAGTTTGCAGTTCCTTTGATCCATTTTGAGTTAACCTTTGCATATGGTATTATTTTTTTTTGTCTGTGAGTATCCACCTCATTTCATGACTGTGCCTTTCCCTTGGAACAGTCTTGGTAGCTGGGTTGAAAACATGGTTTGACTGGCTATGCAAAGGTGTATTCCAGGCTCTGCATTTTATTCCATTTGTCCATACGTCTGCCTTTATGCTAGAGGAACACTGTTTCAATTATTATAACATTTGAAATCAGAAAATATGAGACTAGTAGATTTACTTTTTATGCACTTTTTAATTGTTGGATTTACTTGTTTTTATTGAGATATTTTGGCTATTCAGAATCCCTTGAAATCCCATATGAATTTTAGGATATGTTCTTATGGGTCTGCAAAAAATTATTGGGAGTTTTGTAGGGGTTGCACAAATCTGTAGATTGAGCATTGACATCTCCATTCTGTTTTCCAATCCATGTATGTGGCGAGTTTCTATTTATTTATGTCCGTACTCAACAATGTTGTTACTATTTCAAGATTTTATCTTTACATATTCTGATCCTTAAAACATAATCCTTTGTTTTCTACATGATACAGTTTTATAGACAAAATCTGGACTCAGAAACCAAAGTTTCAAACAGTACTAAGTGTTGGACAAATAAAATAGTCTTTAAAAAATGCCCCAGTTTCTAACTCACATAGGAAACATTAGCGAAGTGTTGTTATTAGAGGAATGGTTTTCCTAGTTCCAGACGATGCCTCCTTTACCCAGCCTTCTTTTTTTTTTTTTTCCTGTGGCTCTGGGTTTTGCCTAGTACCCTTTCCATTTCACCCTGCGGGGCTATTTTGAACCTCTCTTTTAGGGCAGGAAATTCCTCACTTTTCTGTATCTAGGAGTGTCTTAATTTCTTCTCACTTTGGGAACTGTTTTGTTAAGGGATTTGTTGACAGTTGATTGTTTCCTTCTTGTAGCATGTTCAATATATCAGTCTATGGCTTCCTACCTGAGAAGATTCTGGTGAGAAATCTGTTCATTTCAGTGAAGACTACGCTATATCATAAATTTGTTCTGTCTGCACCTCTGAATTCAGAAGCAATCATTGGAGGTCAGACAACAGGTCTCTGATCTTGGAGGACAGGGTGCCCTTGTCCACCCTGATTCCTGCAAGTGGTGTGCAATACGAGTTGTGTGTAATACAGGGCTGGGAGGGAGGGCTGTGTGGCCACTATCGCACTAAGGTCTAACAGTGACTGAAATTTATTGTGATTTACCATCCAAGCCTTGCCCTGGGAGTGGTAAGCCTTTAGTAGATTCTAGAAGTTACAGGATAGTTATGTCAGAACTTGCCAGTGCCATTGTGGTCCAGCGGGAGGCAGGACTCTGATGTTTCTTGCTTCACCGTCTTCCCAGACTCCTTCTGGGGGCATCTGGACGGAGGGCCTGCGCTGTGGGGTCGGCACACTGCGGAAGCCATCACTGTGGATTCTAGCACAAGGACAACCTTCTCCGCATTTCCAGCAGCATGCCAGGACCCTACGCTGTGTGGGTCATAGTTTAAAAATTCTCCTTTGAAGGAAGAATGAGAAATTTGGAAACACAAGGCACATTATGGCTTTCTCTTTTACACAGCCTTTAAGCGATGTAAGGCTAAATCAGCTTTGTGATAGTTTTTGACCCCAAAGAGTGGGTCAAAATTTATGCATCTCAAAATTTGACTGTGTTTCAACATATCAACTCTGCCTTCAAATCTCAACTGTGCAGCCTCCTGAAAGGCACTCCGGATGAAAGGTGAAGAAGAAGAGGTGGACGGCTGTTCCCACTGGGGAGGTGAACACTAGACATGGACTGTGGCAGCATGTGGAGACTCGTGAGGGCTTCTGCTAAACCTGAGACTCAGACAACCTACCTTACAGTTACACAGCCCAGTACATTCAGGAGGCAATCAAAACAAGTGCTTTTATCGAAGCCTACAGAGAAAACTGGGTTAAATTAGGCAATTGATGCTTTGATTTGAGGACAGGATGACAAGCATCTATCTGTTTTTCCAGGGGGACTGTGTTTGCCTCATGAAGTCCATTTAGGCCTCTGTTATTAAATTACTTAAGTGAAGTCTTTAGGTCAGAGAAGCACAACTAAATAAAATTTGATTTCCTGCCCTATGACATGCGTTGCTTTTGTTATTCCCAGTAAACTCAACAAATTATGAAGGGTACTTCTCATAGGTAATGGTTATTTTTTACTTGAATTAAATTAAATGCAAATGTTCATTTCTGAGCATCCTCTGAAGGCCAAAGGACCATGAACCCTATTTCAAGCTTTGCCACTTGGATCATGAGTAATGACTTACTCTTCCTGAGGGTCACTGTCCATAAAAATTGGATAATATTCTAATTATTTCCTGGCATTGTTAGGGCAAATTGTATATTGAAGTTCCTTGAACATTTTAACCATTATTGGAAATAACTTGTCAGTACTATAGATACATGATACTATATACATTATAATGACAGTATGTGCCATTACTACAGGTACTATATATATTAAAAATATCCATTCTACCTTGAAGACAGTAAGATGACTCCAATGTCCTTTTGTATTTCTTGGTGCTAGAGAAAGCAAGGTGAGAGTGATTCAGGCACTAACAAACAAAACATCCACTAGCTGACCCTTCCCTTTATTGCTGACATGTGATTTGCTTTTCCATTCCCCTTCTCTGATTGCAAGCAGGTGCATCACCTCTATTTCTAATCTCTTATGATGCAGTATCTGCACAGATCATCCAACTTTGGGGTCTCTTCAGGCCTCCAGGGTAGATTTGCTTTCTTCCAGGTCCTGTCTTCCTGCTCAGTGATTCTGCAGCAAGAACGTCAATGATGTTCATATTGCAGGGAGTGCTGGGCAGCCGTTGTCAGTGCGAAGCCCTTGGCGGCTGGATGCCTCCTCTCACCTCACTCTCAGATCTCGAGTCCGCCTGCTCCCCGTCTCGCCTCCTGAGTGTGCCCTGTTGTTACTGCCACTGGGCCCCAGCCGTGCCGGAGGGTGCCACTGCAAGTGAAAAAAATCCAGTTGCCGCTTCCCTTCTCCTGGGCACTTCCAGCTCTCTTCTCCTCACGGTGTCCCATCATTACTCATCTGCAAGGGAGTTAGCTCCTCACAGCCCCGAGCTCTGACCCAGCTTCTGCACCGCTGGGGAAAGGTCAGGAGTGGCCCCTGCTCTGCCGTGGTTCCAGTGCGGTGCTGGCATGCTCTTCCCCACGGATCAACACGGTGCTGGCACCCCGGACTGCACAGAACCTTGAACTGCTGGTGTTTGTTTGTTTGTTTCTGGCTACAATGTTGGGGGTCTCCTGTGACTGTGAAGTTTAAACATCGGTGGTCATGTGAGATGCAAGTGTTTCGAGATTAGCAGAATAATGGTTGATGTGTGTACGTGACTGAGGTGGTGCCTGACCTGAACCTGCCTGTGAGTTTGAGATCTCCTGTCTGCATCGGTGGCTGGCAGTGTGCTGAAATCTTCCCTCCCAGCACACTGGACGAGCTCTCTCTACACTTCTCCTAAAGCCTTCAGACCAGGTGTGATTTGGAAAACAATTTTCCTGATTACTTTTCTATGGTTCCTATACCTAATATAATATCACATCTTCAGCATTATCCTTTAATTAAACATGATACCATATTTTTTCAGAACAATATATGAATATTCATGATACATGGGAAAACCTAGACGATAAATTACTTCATTTTAGGTCAGAGTGCTCCTAAAGTTTTGAAAAATAAAGAGAAATAAATTTTCAGATAGTTTGGACTTTGGAGTTGTGAATATGAGATTATTACCAATTCTCTTTAGTCAGGGGTCTCAAGAGAAAGTACATCTGTCTCTATCTTTTTCTTTTTCTCTATCGTATCATCTTTCTACCATCCATCCATCTTTCTATCGTCTATTATTTCTTTGTCTTTTATAACTATAGTCTATTTATTAGTTAATATGAAGAGGAGCTTTGTCTTTGTGGCAGGAAGCTTTCGGGTTCCAGAGTTCTTATCAAGGGACACAGCTTCTCCGCCCTCATCTGGTCTGTGGCGAGACCGTGTGATTGGCCGATGTACTTTTGCCCCTGCTCTGTTCAACACTGCTCTTTGTCCTCATTCATGGAGGTCATCCCTTCCTTCCTTCTCCATGTTGTGGTGACTGCTTGGTGACAGGATACTGCCCCTCGGTAGGGAAGCATTCTGGATTCAGCACTTAGGTCTAGGAGACATGGATTTTGTTGGCCTGGGAGAGCATCTGCACGGTGCTGTCATTCACTATTAGTTGGGTTCCAATTCTGCTGTGAGTTTTTGGCCTTTCCCTTCCATGGCAGACATCAGTCTGTGTGGCAGCTTCTTCACTCAAGAAACAGTCTACCTGCTCCTTCCTCTGAAGGCAGTTCTTCACCTTGCTTCTTCAGCATGAGATGTTATTGTTCAATTATCCATGCCATTTGGTTTATACTTACCATTGTTTACTAACATTTTCACCTGGATGAATCAACTTAAACATGTATTTTATCTAACCTTTAAGTACTCAAAGTTAAATATTTTGTTATTCAGTTGATCATGGGTCATCACTGTGACAAATGATCTGAAGAAAAACAAAAGAAGGTAAGACTTGTTTTGGCTTCTCCTTTGGGAGTTTCAGTTCACAGCCAGAGGACCATGGCTTTCACCTGAGTCAAGGCAGCTTCCTCAGAGCAGCAGGGCTACGTGATGGGTTGTGTGGGAGAGACTGCTCACCTCATGGAGACAAGGCTGGGTGGGGTGATAAAGGTCTCTGAGGATGGCCCCCATGGCCTACTGCTTCAAAGCAGGATTCTAGCACCTCACAAAATGGTACCTCAATCTGAGGAGTAAGCTTTCAATGCATGGGACTGTGAGAGACATTTCACTTTTCAAGCTAAAATAAACTATGTTATCAATATAAATTTATTATACTTCACCTTTTGCCCAAGTAGTTGGAATGAGCTGTGTGCTCCACACTTACAGCCCATTGCAGAACTCGGCCTTAAGTATCCAGCAGTCTCTCATGGCACCACATTAAGGGCACAGTGTGGCAGGTCGTTGCTCCTGAGCAGATCCATGTGTGTGTAACGTAGTAGATGAACGCAGTCCAATGTGGCAGTGAGGTAAACTCCGTGGGCTGTAGCCTGAATGGCCCCACTTCCCGCTCATCTCCTTTTGCTCATGGAGACCCCTCCAGGAGGCGCTTAACCACTGGCATATTCCCAAAGTGATTGTTTCTTGTTGGAAACACCTGGTTATACCTCCTTTCTCTCAACAGTATTGGCCCCTGAAGTCCTGTCTGCCTTGGTCATCTTGATCGCAAGTTTTTATCTTCTTGGGCCCATGATATTGCTGAAAGTGCTTGTTAGCTTGCCTACCTCTTAATAGCCTCCTTCTGCCTCGGTTGCTAAGCATCGTAAAAACAGTGCCCACAACATTGACAACTTGACCTCTTGTCCTTGACGAATTAGCAGTTCCCCAAATCCTTCAAACCGAAGGTTCTGGAATCCTGCCAGTATTTCCTGGCGAGAATGTGCTCTTTTTTCCTTGAGGAAGATCGTTACTTACTCTGAGCATTACCATCCGAGCTCATAAGTGCACTTGAGAGTTCACATGTGAATGTTTAATTTAAATGTGCAAATGAGGGGTGCTTCTCAATTCTGAGACCATTCAACAACATTTAAAAATTTTTCTACAAAACCCTGGCCCCATGAGATACTCTTTGAAAAGAGAAAATTCCTCTCTTAGTTTTAGTCAGCGTGAGGAGGGGAATTTGATGCGGATAGATTTGGCTACTTAGGTGTTGGATGATCAAAGATGTGAAGAAGAGGAGAGGAGAAGAACTCTGAGTTGAGCGGACACCAGAAGCTGCTGCCAGCCCTCAGTTAGTGGGTCAGCTGAGGGAGTGGGGGTGCCCAGAGCCATGCATGGAGCCCCAGAAGGTGGGGGTGGGGGGAAGGAAGCTGAAGCACATGGCCGTGGAGATGCAGTGAGGCAGAGGAGGGGAAGGCAACACTCCCTGGATCCCTCACCCTTCTACAGCACACCTCCTACCACCAGTGCTTCTCACTGGCTAAAGGTACCGGAAATCTAGAAGACGAGCGAATCAAGAAACAGGATTCTCAGTAGACAAGGCAAGTTGACGACACGTGACAACCTGTGATCAGACGGCCAGACAAGTTGTCCAGTGATCCTGTCTCTGATTTCAGTCCACTGCCTTCTCTTTTAGATCGGTGGCCCACCCACTGCCTTCTCCTACTGCGTGGTGGTGTGGTTGACAGGAAGGAGCCTGAGGATCTCTTAGATGCAACGCCATGTGCATGGAAAGGGTGCAGACATGTGCAAAGATAGCCATGGAGAGCAGGTCAGGTAATAACGTCCACCGTCCCCAGAGCCACCATGGAAACGTAGGGCAGTAAACAATGCCATTCGTATGCTACAAGGAGTCTACCAAGAGTATCGGCCTTGACAACAGGATTTTTGTGTCTGCCAGTCCTTTATAGGTGGAGCAGCAATGCTTCCCAGTAGGATCCATTACCAGGCCCAGGTGCCAGGCTAGGTTACATCTCTTCTTTAGTCAAGCAGAGATCTGAGTATTTCGTTTTATTTTTTAAATGGAAATTTCACAAGCAATGCTTTGAAATACTGGTGAACACCAACTATTCACGTTGAAGATTTATAACACAAACCAAACATATTAAAGAGCAGAGTTTTTCTGATATAAGGAAATTAGCTTTATTTGATATAAGCTTTCCAAACACACACACACACACACACACACACACACACACACACACACACACACACACACATATATACTCTGAACCTGTTTTTAATCAGGGTACATTATTAATTTCACCTGGACCAGTTTTTCTAGCCACATTGGGTTAGATCAACTCCCCAAGTCTTCAAATTTACTCAGGTTCTCTATAATAAAGCCTACAAATCCATGTACCTCTATCTGACACTGCTTTTATGTCTAGTCTTTGGCTGAGAGAATGTCCTGGATTTTTCTCCCCCATCACAATCTTTGCCAATATACAGGTCCAAAGATCTTTCCATGTCTTTGTCCATATCTCCAAGGCATCTTTATTCCACTGTAACTACATATATATATTTTTTACCTGAGTCCAAGAAGTTATATAATTATATTATTAATAATTATAAGTAAATAATTATATTATTAATTCTATTTGATAAAGTAAATTGATACTTTAAAAGTGGCACATTAAAAACAAAAATTTCAGGAGAAAATGAAGGGAAGTAACACTGCTCAAAATGAAATGTACTCATTATCTGACTTATGTAACTATAACCCCTCTATATATCACCTTTACAATTAAAAACAAAAACCCTACAAACCCCCAAAATTTCAATAATAATGGTCACTATGGGATGTTCTGATACAGGCACACATTGTGTGTGCAATGTTCAAATTAATCAAGCATACCTATCTCCTCAAATAGTTATCATTTTACTAGAGTAAAAAGCATTCAAAATCCCTTCTTCTAGCTTTTTCCCTATTTAATTTTTAATGTGTAAATTAAGCCCTTATGACCTACGACCGCTTTCCTAATTTCTCCTGCTGTTTTGTTAATAGTAATGGTTTAACACTGCCGAACATTTGCCATACTGTATGAACTCTAACTGAAGCCTTCCCTCCCAGCCATTTCTCCCAGCTGCCTGTGATCAGGCATGTGTGACTGACATTCCAGGGGAAAGTAGGCATATTGTCCACACCTTTACCCAGGCCTGCCCAGCAGCAAGGCAGCTGGGCTGTGCTTCAAACTCACTTTGACTCCACAGCTTTATTCTTACATGCTGGGCTATACCTTGTCTCTCAGAAATCATTCTCCTATTCAAAATTGCATAAGCATTTTGACTAGGACGGTTTTAAAACTTAGTTATGACTGTCTTTTAAATTTTACTGATGAACAAATCATATTAAGTGAGAAAGCCAAGCTCAGAGAGACAAACAGTGCATGTGCTATCTCATGTGTGGATGCTAGATCTAAAACGTCACTGGATATGGTAACCTATACAGGACTCTCGGCATTCACATACTAAGCCAGACTAAAAGAGGATACTTCGTATTTGTATTTTTTATTGTTGTTGTAGAGGTGATGGGTGTACAGAGGGGTCACAGTTGCACAAGTCAGGTAATGAGTACATTTCTTTTTGGGCAATGTCACCCGTTCCCTCATTGTTCCCCAATTTTTCCCTCCTGTCCCCACCCACAAGTTGTATAGTTCATTTTCAACAGAGCGTCTAGTGAACACCATTGCTGCATTGGTTCGTCTTTGTCCCTCTGTTTCCGTGCCCCTCCACTTACCTAAGGAGAGTGGTTTTAGAGGAGGAACCCAGAGGCATAATGCCTCTGAGCATTAAGAAATGTTATTTATTGACATAAGACTCAGGAAATGGAGACATGGGTTTTTGTTGATGTTATTATTGGTGGCTGTTTTTGATTTCGGGGTTTAAAAAATATTTTGGGGGCAAAGGAGAGATTCAGAAAGGGAGGTGAGGAAGGGTGAACAAACACAGTCATGCTAGTCAGTGGACTCTATGTGGGAAATGAACTGTGTCACTTGTGGCAGGTATGGAAGGGGAAACAGGGGGAAGACAAGGAAGGGGTGACATTGTCCAAAAGAGAAATGTACTCACTACCTGAGTTATGAGACAATAACCCCCCTGTACAGCACCTTAATGATCACAATAACATAATATAATTACAAAATGTACTGCTTTGTAAACAGTTTGTTAAGTCAGAGTTTAAGACAAGGTTGTAGATAACTCTCCAAAAATGCAGTTTATTTTTCCTTCCCGGAAGGTGGACATCCTGTCAGGCAGGAATCTCCACGGCAGACCTCTGAGCCAGCGAGCACATAGACCAGAACCTTCTCCTGGGAGACAGGAGTCCACAGCCATTTCATTCTGCATCTCTGCACTTCCACAATCTTCTGCCTACACAAGATTAATTATGTCTTGTCTGCGAATGGTTTCCTGGTTACTCTGGGGAGGAATTGTGTATCTTTCCTAGATCTTGTGACTTTTGGCTTTGTTACTTACATCAGCTTTAATTAAGAAGTCTGCCAAGGTCTCCAAATGGAAATCTAAAATCCCACTGAACACAGTAAGATACAGAGCTAACTTCCACGCCTGCAGGAGTGTTTAGAAAAGGGATCGAGCACCAAGGCTTTAATAAATTTATCCATGCAGATAAAGTAAAGGCCACTTTTTGTCTCCCTAAAATTCCTGTGCTGAAATATGATCTTCCAAGCAATACAGGGGTCTTGGAAAGCGATAAGGTCATAACGGGGTGGGTGGGGATCATGAATGTTGTTAGTGCCCTTCTAGAGAAGTCTAAGGGCAGATAGGAGGCACTACTTGTGAATCAGAGATAGCCTCTACCAGACACTAACTCTGCTAGCAATTTCACCCGAGATGTCCCAGTCTCCAGAACTAGGAGAAATAAACATGCTGTTTATAAATTATTCAGTCCAGGGTTTTTTTTTTGGTATAGCAAGATACATGAAAACTACTGAAATTCTAGGTTTAAGAATCTATTGACACAGGCCGAAATTTTCTAAGTAGAGACCCGGAAACACAACAAATCAAAGAAAGGTTGGACAAATGGGATTGCATGAAGTTGCAGAGCTTCTGCATGGCAAAGGACATAGCTAGCAAGATCAATAGAAAGCCCACAGATTGGGAGAACATCTTCACTAGCCATACAATGGACAAGGGTCTCATATCTAAAATATACTTGGAACTCAGAAAATTAAATCCCCCAACAACAAATCCTCAAAGAAAAAACGCCCAAAAAAAAAAGGGCAAAAAAAACTAAAAAAAAAACTCTCTGAAGAGGAAAGAGGGATGGCCAATAGACACATGAAGAAATGCTCAACCTCCCAAGCCATAAAAGAAATGCAAATCAAAACAACATTGAGATACCACCTCACCCCAGTTAGAATGGCAAAAATCAAGAACTCTAATAATAACAGATGCTGGAGGGGATGTGGACAGAAGGGAACCTTACTTCATTGTTGGTGGGAGTGTAAACTTGTTCAATCACTTTGGAAAGCAGTATGGAGGTTCCTCAAAAGACTTCACATAGAGCTCCCCTATGACCCAGCAATCCCACTTTTGGGCATTTACCCAAATGTTTACAAACAAGACCACACTAAAGCTACCAGCACAACTATATTTATTGCAGCATTATTTACTATAGCTAAGATATGGAACCAACCCAGATGCCCCTCAGTAGATGAATGGATCAAGATGAATGGATCAATGGAATTCTATGCCTCCATCAGAAAGAATGACATTGCCCCATTTGTTAGAAAATGGAAAGGCTTGGAAAAAATGATATTAAGTGAAGTAAGCCAAGCCCAAAGAAACATAGGTCCCATGGATTCCCTTATTTGTAATATCTAGTATATGTATGAGTCAAGCAGAAAAGGTCAGATAATGTGATGTTAGGAAAATGAACCCTTAGATATGTATTTTAATGTTTTTTTCTTTCATGCATTTGTTTCTAACGCATTTATAAGATTATTTCTTTGTTGCTTTGTATGTCCCTCCCCCACAGTATAACCCCTGCTTTCACTATATTTGATGTTGGTATAATTTGTGGAGGAGACGGGGAAAAACAAGTTGTTTAAGGATACAGGTAGACCCGTTGCAACAATGAGAAGTGCAAGTTGTCATGTTGAAAACGAACTTTACAACTTTGGTGTGGGGGTGGGGTGGAGGGTGGGGTGGGGGAGGGGGAGAATTGGGTGGGGGGTGGGGGGAGGCTGGGAAGGGATGTGAAGGGTAAACAAAGGAGGAGGCTGCAATGCTTGATAAGAAATGTACTCATTATCTTGCCCATGTAATTGTAACCCCTCTGTACAGTATGTTCACACACAAAAAAGAATCTATTGATAATCTTCGCCACCAAGTTTGCACGTGAGAATCCTTATCTGTCTTAGTGCCGTGGCTACTGAGAATCGACTTGTTGTGGACCCATTGAGTCCAGAAATGATCTTCAGAGGCAGGGATGGCAGGGAAGTTGGCGTGCGGTCGAGTCCCCAGTGAAGGTGTGAACTTCACGTGAAGTCAACCTGGGGAAAGCTTTAGATCTCATCTGAAATCTGCCTTCCAGAAAAGACAGTGAGCTATTGCATGCTCTTGAGTGGAGTGAAGGCAGTGTGTGACAACTCAGAAGACATATTTTAGTCTTCCATCATGCTGAGTGGAATAACTCGCAGGGATGGCTCATCAGTCACTGTGTTGGGCTGTGTGCTCTAAGTCGGCACTTCTAACATTTCCAATCACTTGAGTTATCGCTCATAAAAGGCCACTTTACTCCTGAAGACATGATCAGGATACTGTGTCTGCTGCTGGTTAGGAAATGGCAAACCACAGAGCCTACTCAGGGAGAGTAGCATCCTCCTTTGTCACCAGCCTGCAGAGCGACAGCACTCACTTTCTTTCTTGCTGATTGAGTAATGCTTTCCAAGAAGAAGAGTGATGGGAAAATGCTTCTCCTAGAAAGTAGAATCCAGAAAAGGAACTGACTATCCCAATCTCTCATTTCCCTGGGATGTTCTTTCTGCACAAATTAAATGAGCTTGTCCAAACAAATAAGAAGGCCTGGCTGCTGGGGGTGGGGGTGAGAGTCAAGTACTCAGTTGAGAAATCAACCTGGAGTGGGGTGGTAGCGGGACGGACCAGTCCCACGGGGTTCCCGTGGGTAGCCGGGCCGTTGACACAGTCTCAGCCCTTTGAGGCCCTCGATCCTGTCTGTCCTCCGACCGACCGTATCCTGGAGCACCATGTCATCACTCAGTACCTACCAATTGGGTGGTTGAACCTGGCTGGGGCA
This sequence comes from Dipodomys ordii, assembly GCF_000151885.1. Lineage (NCBI taxonomy): Eukaryota > Metazoa > Chordata > Mammalia > Rodentia > Heteromyidae > Dipodomys > Dipodomys ordii. The sequence goes on along the minus strand of NW_012267317.1, from coordinate 2,440,153 downwards.
GGGAGTGTCTGCGTCTTGCTGCTCTGCATCTGTTTGTGTAGGGAGTCGTGTAAAACGTTAGGGGACCTGCTCCATGGAATGTGATATGTGTGCTCGGCCCATTCTTCAGCACAGCCCCATGGCTCTCGCTCTGCAGAATCTGGTGACTGGTGTGGGGTCGAGCCATGGCTGGACGCGAGTCAAGGGTTGCTTCTAACACCTGCACTTGGGAACTGCCAGAGCCATTCTGGGACTGTAGGGAGATGGGGCAGCAGGGGGAAGGAGGGGCGGGGAGGCGCACCTCTGCTCCAAAGCAGCGGAGGGGAAACAGGCAACATCCTCAGCTTGCTTGAGTTCAAGTCCTGGGACAACAAAAGCACAAAGGCAAACAACCAAACTCATGACAAGATGAGATGGTGAATGTGAATATTAGCGTGCGTGCAGAATCATGTAATTAACTTACATAGTATTCATTTCACAATGTGTTTGTATATAAACACCATATATTCAGGTATAAATGTCATGTTGTACTTTCTAACTGCATACAGTTGTTGTCAACTGCACATACACACACACACACACACACACACACACACACACACACACACACCATGAGGAGAGTGGGGCAGGGAGAGAGGAACAAGAACAGGAGCACGCTCTCCCCTGTAGCAGGACGGGCAGGATTCTGGGTGGCCCGGGCGGGATTGCCATGCTGGTCTGAGGACTCTGCTGTAGGGAGCTGGGTGCTGTCACAGGCAGACACCGCATGTTCCCGGCACCTCCGCCAGGTGGGAACTCACCTGCGCCCTCACGGCTTCCCTCAGTGCCCCCTTGCGGGTGGACTGTAGGGATTCGAGCACCGCCACGCCTCACCACCTGTCTAGGTGAAATGTGACGGAGCTGCAGGAGCCGGCCTGCCAGACCCTCACCACTCTGCCACAAGCCGTGTCGGCCCCTGGGACGTGGCTTCTTTGGTCTCTGGCACTGGGGTGGCTGAGCGTGGTGAAACCGGTGCTGGAGGGAAGAACTTCCTAAGCGGCTGTGTGAGAGCTGGGGACCGTGAAGAAGGCGCTGTCTTTCCGGGAAAGCCCTTCAAGTGAGTCAGCATCTACCCACCGCCTGCCCTGGGCGCTGACAGGGCGCAGGAGCAAGCCTTCCGCTCCGATGCCAAGAGCTTGGCTTCTCTGCAGTGGCATTGACCCCTCGGAAGCATCTGATCACACTGTGCACTTTTCAAGTATTTCTGCTCTGCGTTTTACTCCAAATTATCACTGTAAACATGGACGGACGTGGCCAGTGAGTTTTTTGGCAGCCCGAATGCTACACTGCCTTGAAGGTTCCTCCTCCTAATTCGTAGTCTCTCACCTTAAACTTAGCTCCCCACGAGGTTTCAGACACCGACAAAACATAGACAGATTCTTCACCAGAATATCACACGTGGGTCTTCCGAGCTCCCACTAGGATTAGCAATTAAGTGCGCATGCAGCCCACACTTCTAAATCCTCCCGAATTTGCCCTTGCAAACCAGTTTCCCAGTGCAGGGGTCAGGTTTGAGCACAGCAATGACCCCCCTCTGGTGTCAGTCTGCTGTATGAGTTACTTTTGCGTGGCTGTGACTACAGTGCTGGATAGAACAGCTGAAGGGGGAAAAGCCGATTTGGACGCCTGGTTCGAGAGGTTCAGAGCATGGCTCTTGCGCCCACGCGCTTTGGTAAGACATCATGGCGGTGGGAGGTTGCAGTAGAGCAATGACCCCACTTCTTCCTTGAACAGGAAGTAGACAGAGATGGGAAGAGGCCAGCGAGAAGATGTCCCCAAGGCTCCCCAAAGGCCAATTTCCTCCTGCTAGACTCTTCTTCCTGAAGTTTCTAGAATCTCCCCAAATAGCCCCACCAACCCCCGGGGACCAAGCATTCAGCACACGGGCCTGCTGTCACTATGTTCCCATTGTATTAGGAAGTATTACTGACTTCCATATCCTGGGGGGAAAAAGAATACCAGATGGTTCAGTGCGTTGACCTGCTGCTAACCTGTAGCTCCTTGGCTTTAGAGGAGTCATAAATGACCTGTCACAAGTGCACAAATGAGTGACGTTCTGAACAAAACTTGCTTATGCCAAGTATTTTGAGGTCATCACCAAGCATTTTGAGGTATCGCCATTTTGCCCGTCTTTTAGATCTAATTTGCTTTTGGATTGAATTGGCGAGGAGCTCATACGTGTTCTGTAAGAGACAACTGTCTCTGTGCACCAGTGTGCGTGCTTGCTCACACTGGTGTGTATACGTGTGCCAGCATGCCTGTGTGCACAGTCACATGTGCCTACCGGTGTGAACAACATATGTATGAGTGTGGACATGTGCCTGTGATTCTGTGCACGTGTGTGTGCATGGATTCGTGCGTGAATGGAGGGCCGGCTGAGGATTGTGATCAGGACTGGTAGGAGAGAGGCCTAGGGCCATGAAGGGGGTCAGACTGAGACTGAGGAGCAGTCTCTGTGTTCCCAGAAAAGGAGTTAGGGCGTTACTGACTCGCAGGACAATGTGTGTCTAACCCAGACTGGTTGTGTCCTTGGGGAAGGAGTCACGGCTCTCCCTTTTGCTGTTAGAAATGTCTCTTTCCAGACTATTTGCTGGTACAGTATCCTAAATGTGCAGATACAAAACTTAAAATAAAGGACTATTGTGAGGAGGTGGATGTATTAATGGGTTCCACTGAAGCCATCCTTTCACTATATCAAAATATCAAATTATTTTCAACAAAGCTCTCCAGAAAAAAACAAAACACAATGAACCTGGAAAACCCTTTTCGGAACAAGTTGTTTCTGTGTGGATTAATTTTTCATTGTCCTTTCTGGTGGCTGCAGAGTGGGCACTCCCTCCTCTGAGTGTGAAGACAAGGTGACCTTCACGGGAGAGGAGGCCGGAGGCAGCCCGGGTCCTGTAGGGGAATGGACGCGGGGGAGCCTGGAGGTGCTTTGCTGCTTTGCATTCAGTATGCAAATAGCTCCCTCAAGAAAAGCTTTGAACACATTAAAACAGAGCCCCGTCTGAGAATGAACTCAGCCAGTCTCCGAAAAGCTGAATATCTAAGCCCTGCCCTCTCAGAAGCGGTGTTTTCCTTCTGGCCTCCCTGTCCTGCATGTCAATGAGTGAGAAGGGCTCCCAGTTTCTTTCTCAGGCAACGGCAGACCATGCAGCAGGACCGTCCTGCGTCCACCAGGTTGCGTGGCTTTCGAGAAGATTCTTTGGCAGCTCTCCTGGAACACCACGCCGTGCTGCCTGAGGGCATGTAAGTCCCTGTGATCTCCAGGGTATACAGATGCCTGGCCCTGGGTTCTGGGAGCCTTGAGAGGGGTCACAGGAGCATTAAAGGCCATTTTAGCGGGCAACCTGAGAGTCATGGGAACAAGACGGCCATCTTGGAGTGCGCCACACAATGGCTGGGCACAGTGGAGGCACCTGCAGCCATCCGGAGACACGCAGGGAGGCATGGGAGAGAGGCTGCTCAGAGCATAAAGAGATCCTCACCCCGAAAATAACCATCGCCAAAGAGAAGCTGGGGAGGGGGCCGTGGCCCGAGTGGTAGAGTCCCCAGCGATCAAGCACGAGGTGCTGAGTTCAAAAGATAAAAATAAAGACTTTAACACAGTATTTGAAGTGCTGTGTGAGGCTGGGGAGATGGGTGAAGGAAGAAGCTGGAAAACCATCAAGGCTTTTGGGTTGTTTTATATAATGGAGACACGGGAGATGACAAAGTTGAGGGTTCCAGACTCTAGGTTTAAGGGCTTCACCTTCCCCAGTAAGTGATAGGACTGAAATAAGATGAGGAGGCTTAGGGGGAGAGTGCAGGGGAGACACAGGGCTGTGTGGGGCCAGAAGACATTGTGGAATTGAGCTATAGAGCACACAGGGGAGGGCACAGACGGAGACAGAGGCACGGCTCCGCCATGGCCAGGCCTCCTGGGCTCCCACCCGGTGTGACCACACAGGAGCCCGGAGCTGCTCTGGAAGCCGTGGAGCAAGAGCAACACGCCCCAGTGCTGCACGAGCCCTATTATTACAAAGATGGCCCTGCACTGCCTCACTACCAGGCTTAGGACATCAGACCGGTCAGGAGGGGCTGGGGAGGGGTGAGGCTGCGGTCTTTCACACTCTCGTCATACTCAGGTATGAATGTGATGGTAAAATAATGATTGAGGTCTTAGGGAGGCCGTGTCTGACCCTGCATGTAATGACAGTGTGTCTGTGTTTATGTGTGTGTATGTGATTTGTGTGAAGAACGGAGGAGCAGAGAAATCAATAAGGGGTGAGGGTGAGAGTCACACATAAAACCTGGTAAGCTTTATGAAAAAGGAGCTCTTCTATAAACGGGGCTTGTACATATCTATTATTCTACTTTATTTTTGCTGGTTCTAGGGGCTTGAATTCAGGGCCTACGTGCTGACCCTCAGCTTTTGTGCTTACGGCTGGTGCTCTACAACTTCAGCCACAGCTCCACGTCTGGCTTTTTTTAAAATGGTTAATTGGAGATCAGAGTCTCATAGACTTTCTGTCCAGACTGGCACTGGACCACCATCCTCAGATCTTAGCCTCCTGAGTAGCTGGAATTACAGGCCTGAGTCACCTGTGCCTGGCTGAAATGGACATTTTTTAAATCAGGAGGTCCTATTGTCTTTTCTAAAAGAAATGATCCTGACATCACTTCTGGGGTTACAGCTTTTCCTGTAGGACCCTTGGTGCTGTTTCAGGAGCCATTGTTTCTTTGGGCAAGATTTGGTAGTAGGTAGAAAAGATGCACTGTCGCCAGGAGCCGGTGGCTCACACCTGTAAGCCTAGCTACTCAGGAGGCTGAGATCTGAGGATCGCGGTTCAAAGCCAGCCTGGGCAGGAAAAGTCCATGAAACTCATCTCCAATAAACCACCAGAAAACTGGAAGTGGCGTTGTAGCTCAGTGGTAGAGCGCTCGCCTTGAGCTCAAGAACTGACAGACAGTGCTCAGGCCCAGAGTTCAAGCCCCATGACTGACAAAAAATTAAAAAAAAGAAAAGATGCACTGTCAGAGTGGTGTCTGCATATCACTCTGGTCTTTCCCCTCCAGTCTCACTTCCTATCCCTTCCCTGCCCTAGTTTCTGTAATTCAAGGAGAAATGAGTACCCTGCTTTGGGAGATGAGCGACAAGAAGAAAATGCGTTAGCAATGACTGTCGGATTGCATTTGGTTATGTTAGAACCAGAACATGTCACGTGACATTGCAAGGATCCTTTCTGAGAGCAAAAGGAGACATTTAGCTGCAGGAGAGCTGGTGGGTGACATCCTTTCCCTTGGGGCTGGTGGCAGCTCCGCCTTCTATCTAATCAGTCCTTCTGGCTCAGCCCAGTCAGAGCAACCATCTCTTATGGCATGCCTGATGAACGAATGCACGCACTGAAGGGGCATGCGGCCAGCAGGACAAGACTTGGCGCTGCTAAAACAATGTAGACCCAGCTAGCGGGAAGCACGCAGGGATACAGTTTCTGTCTTGTCCTGAGTCCGTGTTCTCTTCCACAGGCGAGGGACAGGGCAGCTGGGAGGGGAGGGGGTCCACACACCCGCTTTTCCTGGGACTCACTATTGTCCTGAGGGAGTTGGTAGGAGACTCTGATGTGGGAGGCAGTGCTGGATCTGTTAGTTTCCAGAATGTTCCATAATGCATTAGCTCTTGGTCGCCGACTGAGTCATGTTCATCTATGCTGCTTGGTTTTCTCAAGTTGAGAGCAGAGAATTGGTGGAGATAAACAAAGCCTTTTGAGGGATTTTTCTTATTATTTTAAAAGTACAGAGATACAGATGTGAAAAGTAGAAACACCTAGTTGGAATCAATTGTTCAATGCTTGAATGCCACCTAAGGTTAGACAAAACTAGTCTTACTTTTTGATATGCCTTTTTCCCCTAAGGTAGTTTGACAAAAGGGAGACGGATGTTTGAAAATGTAGCAAAACGTTTTTGAAACAGAGAAACCAAAGAACAGAAAAACACTGGAGGGAGGAAGTCCCTCCATGGGGTCTGTGCGAATGCTTGCGTTTATCCTGCAAACACCTGCTACACTCGGTCTATGCCTAGTAGGATTGAAGTGAATAAATTGAGGGCCAGGTTAGCACACAGAACTTCAGAAAAGGGGCTAATAAAGAAAAAGGGGGACAATAAAAAATTGCCTCTGTTTCCATCAAAATAGTAGATATTCATTACTCGTGTGTGGTTGATTATCTTGTGTTCTAGAGCACAGACAGTATAATTTTTCTCCATAGATGCTTGATTTCACTCTCGATCTGCATGGCCAAAAGAAAATTTTTATTGTTATGATTAAGGAGTTGTACAAAGGGGTACAGTTCCATAAGTCAGGTAATGAGTACAAGGCTTCTTAGACAATGTCTCCCCTTCCTTCAGTGTAGCCGTTTTCTTCTCCTATTGCTGCACATAAGTTGCTTAGATCATTTATTACATATAGTATAGTAAATGTATTTGTTTATCCTCCCGCCCTGCATTCCTGTGCCTCCTTCTGTCCCCTAAAAAGACAAAAAAGGTAACAACAACAACAACAACAAAAACACCATCAACAACAAAAATACATGTTTTCATTTCCTGGAATTAATTTTAATAAGTCCTACTTTAGATGTTCACAGGCAGTACACCTTTGGGTTCTTCTGCCTAAGTGTATCTCCCTTCTGTCTGGTTGTTTGTGTATAACCACATAGAGCCGTGGATATGTTACGTCCGGTGGTATTTCAGATCCAGCTTCCACATATGAGAGGAAACATGTGCTGTTTGTTTGTGTACATATGTGTAGAGCTGTGCGTAAGTTATGTTCAGTTGTATTATAGATCTAGCTTCTACAGATGTGAGAAAACATGTACTGTTTGCCTATCTGAGCTTAGCTCACTTCACTTAGCGTGATTTATACTAGATCTATCCATTTCCTTGTAAATGGCATAGTATTATTCTTTCTAATGGATGAGTAAAATTCCATTGTGTATATGTACCACATTTGTTTTGGTCCACTTATCTATTATAGGGCATGAGCTGTTCCTATTACTTGGCTATTGTGAATAGTGAAGCAGTGAACATGCACGTGCAAGTTTATCACACCTTGACCTGTAATGATCTTGGTAGATGCCCCAGAGTAGTATGACTGGATCATAGGGAGGTTCTATGTTTAGTTTTCTGAGAAATCACCAAACCTCCATCCAGAGTGGTTGCACTAGTTCACATTCCCACCAATAGTGCCATAGGGTTCCTTTCTCCCTACATCCCCACCAGCATTTGTTATTGCTCAATTTCTCCAGGTTGGCCAATCTAACTGGGGAGAGATGCAATCTCCAAGTTATTTTGACTTGCATTTCCTTTATGGTGAGGGATGCTGAACATTTCCCCTGGTATTTATTTGCCATCCCTTTTCTTCTGAGAAGCCTCTTGTTAGCTCCTTTGCCCATTTATTAATTACCGTATTAGTTTTTTTTAGCGGGATTAATTTCTTGAGCTCCTTATATATTTTGGATGTCAGGTCTTTGTTGGATGTCTTGCTGGTAAAGATCTTCTCCCAGTCTGTCGCCTGTCTTCCTAGTTTAGTAACTATATCCTCTTCTGTGCAGAAACCACTTAGATAAAATCCCATTTGTCAAATCTCTCTCCTATTTGCTCTGCCCTAGGACTTTTTTCGAAAAGCTCCTGCCTATACTACAAGTTCTGTTTCTCCTCCTCCACCTTGCAGTACTTTCAGAGTTTCAGGTCTGTTGTTGAAGTCTGTGAGTTGATCTTGATGCAAAGTGACAAAGAGGCATCCAATTCTAGTTTTCTACATACGGATGTCCACTTTTTCCAACTCCAAGTATCAAAGGAGCTATCTCTTTTCCAACACATATTTTTTGCTCCCTTGTCAAATATCAGATGACAGAAAGTGTATGGCTTTATTTCTGGTCTACGAATCTGTTCCACTGACCTTTGCACATGGCCAGTAGAAGTTTAAATAACTTGGTGTAAGACCTCAAATGTGCTTGGGTGGTTTGATTTGGCCTCTTGAATATTTGTGCTCCATCGCTGTAAATACTTGCTCAGATAAGTGCTGGTCCATAAAGAAAGTGATGGCAAATGGAACACAACTGAACTCAATGAAAAGCCTGGATCCCAACTCAGCACTCTGTAAACGAAGACAGAGCTGCCTCAGATTAGCGGTTTTCTCTGAGCATGAAATCACACGGATGCAAGTTGCAAGCACCGAGTTTGCAGCGGCTTGCCACAAGTGTTGTAAGAATAGTAGTGTAGCAAGAGCTGACTAATACAGCTGTTCACATGAAAGTTTAGCCAGTGTTGAGCATGATATAAACATGTCAAGTTTTGAGTCCTGTGTAAGGATCATGCATTTTGATCTACAACAACAGTAATCTTAATTTTGAAACCAACTGAAAACTTGTTCCAGGCTGAATGCAAGCGCACAGAGGAAACCTCTCTAAAGAGGCCCATTCTGTCTGCCTCACACAACGATATTACAGTGGGAGTCAGAAACACATCCCCTAGATCCCCATGTGTCCTGCAGTGTGCAGCCCTTACTCTACATCTGTGGGCTTTGCATCCATTGATTTAATCAACCATGGATTGAAATATTCAAAAAATTGAACTGAACATGTACAGAGAGTATTCTTGTCACCCTTCCTTAAATAACCCAGAAAAACAATTTCTCCAGCAGTACATTCTTCTAGATAAACCAGGTACTCCAGAGACTTTCAAAAATGGTGTGCATATACCATCTGACAAAAGATACCTGCAGGGGGTGCTTTATGCCAAAGATTTCATATAAGCTCCTGCAGGGGTTCCAGAGCCAGCCCCACATGGACCTGAGGAGGCACCCTCATTTCCTTGTCTGTCCCAAGTCATTGCCTCTATCTTTTCTGCTCTACTTACTGGAGAATTACTTCTCCCTGCTGTCGCTGCCAATTCAGCATCTCTGTCACCGATGCTCCCTGGAGATGCAACTGCCATTGTCTGGAGGAACCTGCCAATTCCAGAAGCCCAGGGCTCATGTCTACAAAGAAGGCATGTCCCTGTGTTTGCCAATGCTGCGGGAGCAGATTCTCTGCTGCTAGCATCCAGGCCTTCCAGTTGTCATCACACAATCCCAGCAGCCACCTTGTCCCGGGAGTCCCTGTATGGTCAGGGCAGGGGTAGGGCGGGAGCTAGCCACGGTGTTCTAATTGGACGCTGCCTCTCCGACCTCGGGCAATGCTCACTTTCTGCAGACTCTGCTTGAGCATTTTGACATTATTCCTGCTAAGGATCTCCCTGGCACTTCGGCGAGGGTGCCTCTAGAAGACTGGTTCACCTACCATTGGTCACACCCATGTCTTAGCTTTTAACCTGGGGTTGCTGCATTGGGACTTCTTGTTCTTCTAAAACAGGACAAAACCAAGGCAGGTGGAGGGAGACTTCATGGACCGACCTGATGAGTATTTAAGCAAGAAAGAGACTGTGAGAAAGAGCTCCCGGAGAGGCCTGGGCTGCTCTGGCATGTGCTGAGCTGACTTAGAGAAGCAGGCATGTCCTGCTTTGAACCAGGAACAGGTGGTGAGGGTCTGGATGGCTGTGGGAATGAAGGGAGGCTGAGGTCAAGGCCAACAAATGACCCAAGTTTCACAAACGCTGGCGTGCGGGAGCAGGAAGGAGGCAGAGCCACAGCCCTCAGGAGGACAGTGCTGTGCAGGAGCAGCTCTCAAAGAGACAGCCATAAAACGATTGAGAGACGGACAGCAGTGAAATGTTTTAGGGCTTTGGGTTGCGGTTTTATGCTTGTGGCATGTAGGGCATTGAGTTATGTTCTTAGAAATGTTCCATGACTCTATCTAGACTTTCAGAGGATGTTTTCAGCTCTCCTAATGCAACTGCCACACAGCGTCTTTGGGGTGTGTGTGTGTGTGCGTGCGCGTGTGCATGCGTGCATGCCCATCATCCTAGGGCTTGAACTCGGGGCCTAGGGACTGTCCCTGAGCTTCATTTGCTTACAACTTGAGGTGCCAGATCCATTTCTGGATTTTTGGTAGTTTAGTGGAGATAAGAATATCATGGAGTTTCCTGCCTTGGCTGACTTCGAAATGTGAGTCTCAGATGTCAGCCTCCTGAGTAGTGAGGATTAAGGTGTGAGCCACTGGCACCGGCTACCGCTGCTTTTTAATGGGCTTGCTTTGTATCCTGCATATTCAGAAGGGATGGAGCTAAACCATGTTGACTTCCATCTACTTCATCAGCAGGGAAAGGAAGAGACAGAAAGAAAAGGAAGGAAGAAAGAAGGAAAGAAAGGAAAAGGTACAAAGTCAGGAGAAAGATACATTTGCTTACTCAGTAAGAAAAAACCAATGACTGAACTGAAATAAATGCATAGCAGATAGTCTGAGTCTCTGTGATGACGGCCCCGGAAATGCTCATGTCTCAGGGATGTGGCAGGCTGTGGAGTCTCTCTTTTGCACATTTTAGCTATATTGCTGATCATTGTTGAATCTCCTTCATTCTGATAAATTCTGATTTATATTTCATCCACAAAGCTCATCCGCCTACTTGTTTTCTGCAGTAAAGCTGATTATAAAAACTTTATTCTCCACTGTTTGGCTTTATTCCCTTTGTGAAAAATAAAAGTAAAATCCCTTCAATTCAAACGTGCTGCTTAAATCCCTTTGTTGTAAGCAAGCCCCTGCTGTCCTCCACACCCATGGCTTCTGCATCCCTGAGTTTTGTGTCTGTGCATTCAATCCATGATTGATCAAGAATACTGCCAAGAGAACACATCTGTCGTGAGCGTGAATGGATGCTCCCTGCCCATGGTTACCTCAACAACGCAGAAAAACAGCATCCACATGGCAGTGACACCGAACTGAGCTTGCAAGTCATCGAGAGGTGGCTTAAAGTGTGGGGAGATGTGTGCAGGTTCCATGCCAACACCACAATGTTTCACGTAAGAGACGGGAGCAGGGACAGATCCAGGCTGTGGAGGGTCCTGGAAATGATGTTGTGTGGAGACCGAAGGATCAATGCGAATCGCTTCATCTTTCTTCAGAACCTCTTGAACCAGAGCCAAGTAACATTTTGGGGACAACTCCGTGGTGTGTGTCATTAGCAATCATCTGCCTTGTTTAGTCCTTCTTGCAAAGTTCAAGCTGTTGAAACTCAGTATGATTCCTGAATTAAAAGTAATTTGTGTCCGGCAAATGGAACAGATCTTAAAAGAAATGGCTCATGGTGATTTAGTGAATTGTCAGGTTTCCATTTCATAAATAACAAAACAGAAATTAGGAGCATGTCAGAACGCATGAGCACGCTCACATAAATAAAAGTGATTTTTTTATTAGAACTGGTAAATTATGCTTCTCTAATTCACATTGTCACACACGGTACCTTGCTATACACCCTGTGGCGTGTTTGCTCCCTGCCAGTGTCACAGTTCACCAAGACAAACATGCAGTGGAAGTGATATAATAGGAATGCAATTATGAGTGAACAAATCTCATTTTTCTGTGTTTCACAAAGTACTGCTTGGCTGTCCTTCCTTGGATGTGACAGGGAAAAACTTATTGAAAACGGAAGATTAATCTCTCTTCACTGTTCTCTCTCTCTCTCTCTCTCTCAAGTGTGAAGAAGAAATGAAAAGAATAGTCACTCCCAGTTCTAGTTCCTAGGCAAAGGAAATCTCTAGAATGGCTCTATGTGAGGCGATAGATGCTGGGGATTTCTGGTGGTGACACCAAGGCCCTGTGTCCAGGCGCTGGACTCCACTTTGTGTGTACAACGTAAATCACTGCGTTCATCTACCAGTGGGAGCCAGGCTCGCAGGGCCGCCTGGGACCGAGGTGGCCGGCCCAACGCGTCCTTGGGCTGACCTTCAGGTCCACGCAGGCCCAGGTGGGAGGCCAGGCACTTCTGTCTGGCCGGGATGGTCCCAGGACAGGCCTAAGGCGCTTCGGGGCACCCGGTCCAGCTTCGGGGACATCCAAGGTATCTCGGCTGCGTTTCCCCTTCGCCCCCAGGCTGTGAGCCTCTGGGGGCATGCACAGCTCACGGCTCATGCCGCTGTGGGGGGCTCTCCTTGGCTCTCCCGGGAACGCCTGCCTACTTGGGTCCATCTTTAAGGCCCTCGCAGGCAAGGTGATAGGGGGATGAAAATGGCACCCCAAAAGGTCCACATGCCCGGAAGGAGCTACTCCTCCCTTCGCCAGCTGTCTAACCGGCTCTGGACCGTCCACCGAGGGCTGTGGTGCCCAAAAGGAGCGCCCTGCTGAGCCTGGGGAAAGCCCTGCTGAGCCCGGGGAGCACCCTGCAGCCTGGGGAGAGCCCTGCAGCCCGGGGAGAGCCCTGCAGCCCAGGGAGAGCCCTGCAGCCCGGGGGGAGCACCCTGCTGAGCCTGGGGAGAGCCCTGCAGCCCGGGGAGAGCCCTGCAGCCCGGGGAGCACCCTGCAGCCTGGGGAGAGCCCTGCAGCCCAGGGAGCGCCCTGCTGAGCCCGGGGAGCACCCTGCTGAGCCTGGAAGCGCCCTGCTGAGCCTGGGAGCGCCCTGCTGAGCCCGGGGAGAGCCCTGCAGCCCGGGGAGTGCCCTGCAGCCCAGGGAGAGCCCTGCAGCCCAGAGAGAGCCCTGCAGCCCGGGGAGCGCCCTGCTGAGCCTGGGAGAGCCCTGCTGAGCCAGGGGAGCGCCCTGCTGAGCCTGGGAGCGCCCTGCTGAGCCTGGGAGCGCCCTGCTGAGCCTGGGAGCGCCCTGCTGAGCCTGGGAGAGCCCTGCTGAGCCCGGGGAGCGCCCTGCTGAGCCTGGGAGCGCCCTGCAGCCCGGGGAGCGCCCTGCAGCCCAGGGAGTGCCCTGCAGCCCGGGGAGCGCTCTGCAGCCTGGGGAGCGCTCTGCTGAGCCCCGGGAGCGCTCTGCAGCCCGGGGAGCGCTCTGCAGCCCGGGGAGCGCTCTGCAGCCCGGGGAGCACCCTGCAGCCTGGGGAGCGCCCTGCTGAGCCCGGGGAGCACCCTGAAGCCCGGGAAGCACTCTGCAGCCTGGGGAGCGCCCTGCAGCCCGGGGAGCGCTCTGCAGCCTGGGGAGCGCCCTGCTGAGCCCAGGGAGCACCCTGCAGCCCGGGAAGCACTCTGCAGCCCGGGGAGCGCCCTGCAGCCCGGGGAGCGCTCTGCAGCCCGGGGAGTGCCGGGTGAGGCTTGGCGTCTTCCCATGGCCTCCTGGAAGGCTCTTCTGGCCTCCCCATACCCGGCCACACAGGCTGTGTCCACTGCCATTGCCACGCCTAATGACCAGGGTGCCCGCGTGGCCGCCCCGATTTCCAGGTGGGCAGTGAGCGGCGGCTGCCCCAGAAGGACGGCTGATTGGAGGGGTGCGGAGCCGGCCCTCCACCCAGCCCGGGCGGCTCTGGGGACAGGACACGGCCACAGCTACTGGAGTGTCCCACCCGGAAGGAGACAGGACCAGGCCCGGCAGAAGCCAGCCTTTGCTGCTTAGGGAAAACCCACCGGTGTCCGCCCAGGGACGTCTACCTTACACAGGAAGAAACGGAGGCCCAGAGTCACAAAATGACCTTGCTTTCAGGCTTTCCTTTCTTTTCCACCTTCTTTTAAACTGTGTCTTTTGGTCTTTCTTTGTTGGAACTGTGAGGCAGGCGCTTTGCCCCTGAGCTACATGCAGCCCACCAAGCGACTTTCCAATGTAATGAGCAATGACCACATGTCTTAGAAATTCAAAGCGTTTATAACAAAAGACCCAGCACACACGTCTCCACCTTCTTCCGTATGGAGCCAGAACTGACTGCTCAGGAACGGGCAGATGAGCTGAGAATTATTTCCAGGGCTGGGGAGGACCACCTTCTTCCCTGGGAAGAGTGGACGGGGCCGTTTAGAGGCAATGGATAAGAAAACATTGTCAAGGTGTGTGGAGCATCTTGGCTTGATCTTATAAAGTTCAGGAAATTCTTTAACATTCCCTCTCCCCTCTCACCAGCTCATTTAACAAATGTCACTGGTTGTTTTATCAGGGAAAGGCATAAGGGTGAACAAGAAAGGTCCTCTACCATTAAAACCTACAGCAAACAGCTTGGCCCCTGGCTAGAGGGCAGGGGAGAGAGTGTGGTGTGGCATCCTCTGGGGATGTCCCCAAGAGTCAGGGGACAGACACAACCCCAACACCCTAGACATCTCTCCACAAACTACGAAAGATGCCTTGGGTATTTAGTCTTATCGTTGCCTCTAGGTATTTTGGTTGCTGAAGCAATCGTGTGTGTCCCGACACCGAGGTGAGTGGAGCTGATGGAATTCTTGAACCACATGGACATGGAGGGCTGTGTGGCTGGAGTCTACTGCCCACCTCTCTGTTCTTTTTCTCCACTGAGATTTTCCACCAGAGACAGCCACAGCCACTGAATGTGATTAGCCAAGTACAAAGGCCGAGAGCCACGGTGGGGGGGGGTGTGTGGAAGAGGAAAGAGTGGCCGTGAATATAGACAAAATTCTATTTTAGCCTCACTTATGTGTTGACAATTGGGGCCAGTCTCCTCAAATAATGTGCTGTGCTGTGCTGTGCTGTGTCCGTGAGGACCAGGAGTTTTACTGGATTTGTGAATGAGCAGAGCACTGCGGTGCTGCCACCGGCCGCTGCTCAGACCTCTGTCTGGAGTCTGGACTAAGAGGACCAAATGAGTCTATTAATATTCAGCCAAATACCAATGAAGTCCTTGTTCTGGGTGATTTATTTATCATATTGATCTTCCTTTCCTAAGCCAAGAGCAAATTAAAGGAGCATTGGCTCATAGTGCCTGGAAAATGTGATACAGATAAAAATCAAGTTGTTATCTTCTGTGTACTTGGAAGATTATTTGGAAACTCTATTCTTTGAGTGTTCCATATAATGTGCAAAACACTTGTTTGGGGGAAAGAATGACTTTTGTGTAGCATGGCAGCGTTTCCAGAAGGCATCTGTGTGCACAGAACAACTCATCGCCAACACCACTGGTGCTTTTGCTGCTGAAAGAAGTGTCAGCCAGTTGGCTCCATCCCTGGGTTCCTGCTTCCACCTGCTTTCCAGCTGGCCTGTGTGTCCTCAGGAGTTCTGCGCACGGGCAGGGGCGGAGGTGGAGGCCGCAGCAGGCCTGAGCCCTCACAGGTCCGCGTGTGAACGCTCACAGAGCTC
The DNA here is from genome assembly GCF_000151885.1 of Dipodomys ordii. NCBI lineage: Eukaryota > Metazoa > Chordata > Mammalia > Rodentia > Heteromyidae > Dipodomys > Dipodomys ordii. The sequence goes on along the minus strand of NW_012267317.1, from coordinate 2,425,000 downwards.
AACAGACTGTCCTGGGCTGACGAACTTCCAAACTGTCTGTCTGCTGTATTTTCTTTGGAGGGCTTTGAAATACTGCTGACTTCATGCTCAGCTGTGGGGCTGTGAGGAGGTGGGGTGATGGCGTAGGAACTCGAGGGCTCCTGTCTGCAAGGGTCACAGCCTCCAGGGGCCAGCGAAGGCCTTGCCCCCCCCCCACTCGGCTGGCAGGTGACTCTCCAGGGGGGCCACAGCCACAGGCTTCCTGGAGGCTTGCTTTGCCCAGGCACTGCTTGGTGCACTGTGTGCCAGAAATGGTGAACTGACCTTCCTACCCAGTCCTTCTTAATCCCGCCCCAGGGGCTTTGTGATCAGAGCCAAGGCCCGGAATTGAAGAAAAACGCTCTCCATTCCACAACTCTCCCTGGTGCTCTGGAAAATCCTGAAGAGAGTAAGGCATGGTCCTCGGGCCTTTTAATTCCCCCCTCATCTAAGGAAGAAGGCTACACCCATCTCCAGAGTCACAATCCCCAGGCTGCATGTGTGTGCATGCGTTCATATGTGTGCATACATGTGTGTATGTGTGTGTGTGCATGTGCACCAGTAACCCAGTACTTGAGTTCAAGTACTGGAGTTGAACTCAGGGCCTAGGTGCTGTCCCTTAGCTTTTTCACTCAAGGCTTTCGCTCTACCATTTCAACACCCAGCTACCAGGCTTCGTTGTACACCCTCCTCATGTGGACACTCATGCACGCGCACACACTGCACACACCCATTCACTCAGACACACCCATGCACAGCCCCATGCATACACACTCACCTGCACATAGTGTGCTCACATATACACATGCCTACACACGCTGCCCGCACACTCTCAGGTTCTCACACACATTCACACTTAAGGGCACGGCACACACTCCTGTATCCTCACCTCCAGTCACAAATATTCACACTTCACATGCCTTCACCCCCCTCCTCCCCCCGGCTTATATGGCCTGGAAAATGCAATACAACCAAAAAAATCAAACATTTTCCATCACTTATGGTTTTTTTTGTATTTTAGAAAGGAAAGTGTTGTGTTACTTATAAATGCAACTTTCAGAGGTGTCAGGTGGTTCCAGGGGTTCTGAGAGTTCATCAAGGCCCTGGGATACTTAGAGGACCTGAAGGGGGGTGAATGGGTGAGTGAGCGGCTGAGTTCAGGGTCTGGTGTTCAGCGCTTGCTCTAGTGTGGGGTCAGTGAGCCACGGGGTCACCACAAAGCACAACCTGCGCTTCTGCCACAGGTCAAGTGAAGCTGTTTCAGAGCATGTAGTGTGGCCACACCAGAGTGGTTTATGCTGCAGTGGACAGGTTCTCCTCAGTGAATTTTAAGGCTGCTGCGCTGTCTGCTATTAGTCCAGATTGAAGGGAAAGGCAGCCCACGGCTGGATTCAAAACCATGTTGTGTGTAGGCTCTTTGGTATTTGCTAGAATTTTCCTCTTTGCGTGACTGAAAGAAGGTTAGGCGCATCCTTTCCCTTTAGGAGAAGTTTGCAGTGCTGTTGTTTGATTCTTGGAAATTTAAATGCCTTAGTTATTGATACAGGAATAAAATTGTTATTACTTTGTATCTCTTACATATTTTATGTTCTTTCAACTTTCAGTTGCTTCAGTGTGACTCTGTGTTAGGTTCACACTGGTTGTAAATTGCTACAGCTTCTGGTGCGTTGTCCTTCGTGCGCTGTGTCCTGGGATCTCGCCAGAGCCTGGGACCAACAGGACCTTTTCCCTGGCTGCTTCATTTATCTGCTGTGTCTTCTCTTCCTCTCCCATTATGCTCAGTCCCAAATTTTAGGAAGGTCTACTTACAATGTCACATGGCTAAGTGTTGTTCCACACATGTATTTAATCTGGCAAGTTTAATCCTATTGTATTTCTATGTCTAAAGCTGAACCTACAACTGTGATTTGTGCTTGATAGTTACTATATACTATAGTTTGGTTGTTGGTTTTGCTTTTTCCCCCTTTCCTATCTTCTTAAAAGCAAGGTTGTTTAAAAACTTTTTAATTTTTTATTGTTATTGTGCAGGTGATGTACAGAGGGGTTACAGTTAAATAAATCAAGGTCACCTCCTCCTCGCTTTCTCCCAGCTCTTCTCCCAGAAACAAGGTTTTTACAGTCTTCATTTTCTCTTCACTGGCTTAGAAATGACAGATTTTATTCCCACTCTCTTTAGAGCATAGTTAAGATTTTTAACCTAAGAAAATTGGAAGCAATTTCAAAATTGCAAGAAAGTTTCAATTCAAATACAAAGAACGCTGATGCAGCAGCTCTCATACATGTGTGCCTTTTCTACGGACAAGGAGGTGTTCCTGCGTGCCACTACGCATCCCCACAGCAGAGTCCCCAGGCCAGGGCCGCGTGGGCTTCCACATGTGCATGCCAGCGTGCCTCCGGGCTGCACGGGGCTCTGGTGGCTTGTATCCGGAGGTGCTGGCGTAGTCTCTGGGGTGGTGTTCCCTCGCTTCATGGTCATCAAGGTAGGAAGAAGAGCTTGGTGACCTTGCCTGGAGCTGTGAAGAAATGCCTGACTTTCCTCACATGTGGGAATAAATGTGTGTGGGGCCAGGACAGGAGAAAGAAAAGAAGTCTTTTAAAGCTTGCATAACCGAGAAGATATTGGTTAGTTGTTGAACTAAAGCTGTGGTTGTGCATGTATTTAGGTAGCTGCTTCTGTTAGGAGACAGATTTTTCCACAGTGCAATGCCCCTAACTCTCACTGAACTCCAACCCTGGGCTGCGCCAAGACATTGCTCATAGACAAGGTGGAGCTGAGCAAGCTCTTAGGGTCTTACTGGACCCTCCACTGATACTGCATGAGGCCAGAGGTGCTGGATGTGTGTGTGTGTGTGTGTGTGTGTGTGTGTGCTTGTGCATGAGTGTGCATGCATGTGTGCTATGGTCAACACAGGAATTGAGAAAAACCTGAGCTTTCCTTTGGACAAACAGAAAACTCCCTTCACTTGTGAGAAATTTCTGATTCAACCTGAATCCACTGTCTGGTTTGTGTGTGGAAAGCATTCCATGCCATTCCAGGGTATTCAAGGCTGTTCCAGGGCATTCCAGGACATTCCAGGGTGCTGCAGGCCATTCTAGGCTGTTCCGGGACATTCCAGAGTATTCTAGGTATTCCAGGGTGTTCCAGGTGTCCCAGGTGTTCCAGAGTGTTCCAGTCTGTTCCAGGCCATTCCAGGGTATTCTAGGGTGTTCCAGGGCATTCTATGCAGTTCCAAGGTGTTCCAGGATGTTTCAGGATGTTCCAGGTGTTCCAGGTGTTCTAGGGTGTTCCACAGTGTTCCAGGGCATTCCACAGTGGTCCAGGCCATTCCAAGCCATTCCAGGGTGTTCCAGGTCATTTCAGGTCATTTCAGGGCATTCCAGGGCGTTCCAGGCCATTCCAAGCCAATCCAGGGTATTCCAGGTGTTTCAGGGTATTCCAGGGGTCCCAGGTGTTCCAGAGTGTTCCAGTCTGTTTCAGGCCATTCCAGGGTGTTTCAGAGTATTCCAGGGGTTCTTGACCATCCAGGGTGTTCCAGGGCATTCCAGGCTGTTTATGGCTGTTCCAGAGTGTTCCAGGGTGTTCCAGGCTATTTCAGGACATTCCAGGGTGTTCCAGATGTTTCAGGGTATTCCAGGGTGCTCTGGGATGTTCTAGGGGCTCTTGGCCATCCAGGGTGTTCCAGGCTGTTCCAGGGTGTTACATGGCACTCGAGACCATTCTAGGCTGTTTCAGAAAGTTGGAGCCCATGTCCAGGACATGGGATACTGTGGGGACGAGTGTCTGGATGAACCCAGGAATCAGTGTCTAGGTGCTGAGACAGAAAGAAAGCTGGGGTCAGTCTCCTGGTTCCTGGGGAACCATGCTGGGAGCACAGTGGATGCAGAGATGGAGAAAATTCTAACTTAGATCAGCGTACTTTTGCATCTGTGCTGCAGATACGGCTTTCTTTGTCACCCAGCGTGCAGCTTAGGGAATCAGGGTGTCCCTGATCCTTTGGGGATAGCCTAGCGGTACAGTCCCTGTGGTTAGTCATTGTCTCTAGAGTGTTCCTCCTAACCCTTGCCTCTGCATCCCCTTGAGCATTGGACTGAAGGGAGAAGAGTGTCAATTGAAAAGCAAACTCTTCTTTCAATCCATAGAAGAGATCAAGTGCAAGGGGGAGAGGTGGGGAGGAGTGGTGCAGACCGAACATCCTCTCCACAGACCGGAGAGGAGTAACAGGAACGAGCCATGACGTGTTTACACTGTCCGGGGAATCGCTGAGTATCGCTGAGATTTTATGAGCCAGACAGACAGAGGACTGTTAAAGCTTGCTTCCTTTTGCTCTTCAATGGGTTTAATTAAGGTTGGACTTGAGGCTTGAAGTGGTTTGAAGACTTGAGATTTAAAATCAAACAACCCAAGAAACCCACATAAACACTGTAGCAGCTGGGGTTGGAAGGGGGGGTCTGCTCTGAGGCCCCCGCATGGGTTTGCGACTGGAGGCCCCATGTGGGCTGGGCTTGATCTGGAGGCCCCTCACAATTGGAGGCCCTCGCGGGCTTGTCATCTGGGAGCCCCACACTGCCTGGGCTTGATCTGGAGGCCCCACATAGGCCGAGATCTGCAGCCCTCTAAGAGCAACATTTCTGCTGTTCTTACTCAACAGGTATTTTGAGTGTGCTGGGACAAATGTTCCATTGGCACAGTTTGCATAAGTCTTTACGTCCACGCCTTTGGGTTGGCTGCCCGGTCCTGCTCATTGTGGCCCTGTCCCCTTCACAGCACCCTCTGGCTACAGATGCTTCTGTGCCCCAGAGAATGTATGTCCTGCCATGGTTCCCAGGCCTTGTTTGGACGCACCTTCACTTAGAGACGCTCCAAGTGGCGTGACAACAGAGATATCATACTTAGGAGAATGGTTTAATAACAGGCTAATAGGCGGCTTTGAGTCTAAACAGTGATTAGCACAGATACAACTGGTGCTGCTGTGACCCCATGTCACAGAGGGGTCTCTGATGGAGGTTCCCAGCTGTGTCTGGTGAGAACGGGAGTGGTGGACTCTGTGCCCACGCCCACCCACCCTCCACGTCACCTCAACCACGCCACGCCAGCAGGCTTCTGACTGGTGTGGGCCCTTTGAGTTTCCACCTGGAAAGCCAGACCTCAGCCCCATATTCAACACACAGTGAGTGCTTCATTATGTATCTGCTTATGAATGATTTCCTTTCAGATGTTAAGATCCTTTGAAGATCTCAAAAGTAATAATTTCTCTATCTTCACTGGTGCTTACTGCCTGGAAGCACTATTAACATGTGTGTCTTACACATCTCAATGTGTCTGACACATCTCAATTATCCAGAGCTTCATGGAAGAGAAGGTGGGGCTGGGATCGCAGCCAGGAGAGTCCGTTCCGTTCCTCCTTCTGAGAGCAAGAGGAGTGCCCAGGAGCATCGTTCTCAAAGATGAGCTTTACCCTGTCCCTGGCTATGACTCCTGTGCCGTGGCCAATCAAAGATGAGCCTTACCCTGTCCCCGGCTATGACTCCTGTGCCGTGGCTATGACTCCTGTGCCGTGGCCAATCTCAGGGCAAGTCGGCTTGGTGGTTTCTACTTTCTCAGCTCTTTGGCCACAGGTAGAAGGGAGGGTGTGTGGCCAGCAAAACTGTGTTTGATCTTAGAGGGAGGAGTGTCTCTCCTACGTCCCAAAGGAGTCTTATGAGACAGCGGGGCAGCTGCACAGTGAGAACAGACACATCCCAAACCCACCTGGGGTTTGGTCCAGGTGCTACTCTGCAAATCTGGGCTGGCGGTAGCCTGTTTGGCCTCATTGTGGACGACCAGGATGAGGGCCAGCGGCAAGCCTTGCAGGAGGGTCCTGCATGCATTCGAGGGGTGGGCAGGAGACCGTTCCGGAGGAGGCAGATGGCTGTGGGAGGGGAGGGCTGGCCGAGGCCGGAGCTCAGGGCACTCCTGCTGGATCTCAGGCTTGGCTTGGGTGGAAGGAGGGTGTCAACTTCTGGAAACTTATGCCCCTAAGTTTGGGTATGAGACTGGAAAGCCATGAACAAAACCAGTTAATGATATTCGTGAATCTATGAGGAAAAACACATGTATGGAAGTGGAAAGGAACACAATGCACACAGCACTCTCATGTTGTTTTGGAGAGATCTGGCAAACACTTAATATGACCCCTCATAAACCAAAGCCAAATCTTCATCCGCAAGTAGGAAAGAGCAGCCCTGCAGGAGAGAGGGGTGGGAAAAGGGCTGGGAGCTGCCGGGAGGGCGGGAGGAGGGGGAGGATTTGCACACAGGGAAGGGATGAACTGCGAGATGGGTAATGAGATTCTCTGGGTGGGCTTTCAGAGCTCCTGTGAACTGGAGTTTATGCTTGAAATGGTGTTAAGAGGAAAAGCTCAGGCACACTGCCTTATATGAGCAGGCCAGGGAGAAACTCCCGCATGGGACTGCTGGGCTGCCTGCGCAGGCAGGTCTGCGCCTGAGGAGAAGGGGTGGGCAGCTTGGCTTCTCTGAGCTTTCTCAGGGTGTAGGTGGCATTGTCTTGCTGTGCCTGCACATGGTTCTCCAGGGTTCCAAGGTACTCCTGGAGTATCCCTGCACGATTAGGGGGTGTGTGTACATGTGCGTGTGCGTGTGCAGTGCTGGAACACCTTGCATATTAGCATATGCAAGCACAATATCCCTCTAGCCGCCCCTGTCCCCTCTTCCCTCCCACCGGGCACACAAATCCTCTTCTTAACAGCAACTCTAGCCAGATCTGAATCACTGGCCACACCAATACTTGCCTTCCTGAGCCTTCAAGGACCCTCTCTGCGTATGTGGCTGTATCTTGAGGTATTTGTTTGGGTTAGAAGGGGGGAAAGCAGTCACCTGCAACTTGTAGGAGTGCAGGAGAATGTTGTGCAGGGCAAGCCCCTGCCGGCCCGGCCCAGAAGACCGGCTTGCATCTGCACGGAGCGAGCACACACAGGAAGTATCCGCAGAATGCTCACTCCCAGAGCAGTGAATGCTTCTCATGGCCCCATGTGCTTGGATTCCAGCTCTGAAAACTCAGGGCCCACCCCAAATATGACCTTTCACCATCTCTACTTTCTACAGAAAGTTTCCTTTGTCTGCCTGGTAATGGGGATGTTATGTCTGCTGTGCTAGAATAGCGTGGTGGAGTCTCAATCAAGGCTTTGTGTGCTTCAGCCCAGCCTGATTGCCCTTGACTTTGGGGTTTGGAGGACACCTCAGTAGGTTGAGCTGAAAACCAAACCTCTGCCACCGGCAGAGGAATCGCACACGGCAGCTCTGTGTGTGTGAGGGACCGCAGGCTGGACGTGTCCATTGTCAGCGTGGGGAGCCTTTCGCATTGCTGCAGCCTAGAGCTCCTAAGAGACAGATCCCTTCTGTGCAAAATGCTTGCTACTGGGTTCCCCGGGAAGGCTCATTTGTTCATCTTGTGGATTTCAGCTCTGTGTGGATGGCCGGGGGCACCGTGTGTCCTGAGGAGCTGCCCACCAGCCCTTCGCAGGACAGAGCTGTTCTCTTTCAGGCAGCGTGCCCGGTTCTGCTTGCCCTTGCTGTCTAGCTCTGTGCTGTGGGGACCTTCAACCACCCCCAGTCTTCACGAGGTGTGGGCGTTTATCAGAGCTGGGGAAAACAGGAGGCGACAGTTCACCAAGTGTTCTGGGCTAGCTTTCCATAAACTTGGGTAGGACCTGCAGGCTCATTGTTAGAAGCAGTAATTGGAGGAGAGCAGTTGTTGTTGAAGGAAACAATTGATGCAAAACAGAGGAGGAGACAACAATGCTTGATAAGAAATGTACTCATTACCTCGCTCATGTAATTGTAACGAAATTGCTCAAGCATCACTAGGACTTCTCAAAAACGAGCATCTTTCAAGGGAAAGTGGAGCTTTTGGTCAGTGTCTCAGCTTGACCTGACACCATGATCCTAGATGGCCTTCCTTCTGCTTTGTTTTATTAAGTATGTATTTTCCACTCTGGTTGAGCACAGCTCCCAGACATATGTCTCCCATGCTATGGTGAGTTAGGACAAGAAGAGGGAACAGAGTGCCGAAGAGAAGGCCAGGGAAGCTAATTACGACTTTCCCCAAGTGAACACTGGGTTTGTAACTTCTGACAAAAGTTCTGCAGAGCTCTGCAACTCTGTAAGGCCTGTGCCTCTTCCAGAGAGGCGCCCTGCTTCAAATAACAAGCTAGGAGAATTAGAATAGTCTCTACTTACCCTACCTCAGCCTCTAGAATAACAGAGCCACAACAAGTAATGTATGGCAGCCCCCCTCCCCAGTCCCTGATCTATGTCAGCAAACTCTGGATCCCTCTTTTGGAGCTCATGTATTTGTGCAAAAGGCAACTACCCCTCTCTTCCCAAATTCAGGATCAGGTCTGTAGAACTTTGTGAGCTATTTGTCCTCATCTCTTCTCTCGTTCAGGTCACAATATTTCATGATGAAAGGGTCTCTACCCCCATTATTCTTTTTGTATTTAGCTCCCTGACCAACGAAGAAAAAAATCCCAGGTCTGCAGCCCACATCCTGTTCCTTCTGGCTGATGATTGTAAGACTCACACCAGGAGCTCACTGGCCTCTGGTTGGTCTGCATGTTAATGAAGGCATCTGGGCAGCTCTCCACTTGGTGAGACCCGACAGCCTGATGCTCAGGAAAGAGAAGACGCGAAGGCCTCTCAGAAGTGTACTTTTCCACAGAAGACAAAGTAAAGGTTGAGCAAGATCAACTTTTGCAACTTTTAAAGCAGAGATTCATTAGCTTAAGGGCAACCAGAGAGCTGTCAGGATGGATTAAGGAGCCAAGCCTCAGTGGTACAGATGCAAATCCCTGGATTCTTTCTTCTAATTTGGCCCCAATTTTGCAGGAGAGTGAACAGCACAGCAATATTTGCTTCCTTGGGTAAATTCAGGGCACAGAGCTGAGATACAGTGTCATCACCGAGGGCAAGCAATGAAGGGTCAGTCCCAAGACAAGGCGTTATTTTCTCTTGTATTAGAACATCTCAATTTCTCCTTCATTCCTGAAAGACATATGTGTGTGTCTGTGTGTATGTGTGTATGTACGTATGTATGTGTGTGTGTGTGTACAATAGTCTAAACTGACATTCTATTCAAAGAATAGAACATCTAAAAGATTGTGGATTTTTTGTGGGATATGTTGTGAAAAATCTACTGCCTCCAGTTGCTTTTCCCTTGTGAGTAAAGTGGTACCTTCCCTCTGGGTGATTTGGAAGTTGGTGTGTGTGTGTGTGTGTGTGTGTGTGTGTGTGTGTGTGTGTTGTTTGTGTATATGTGTTTAGTTTTCAGAAATTAATTGTGCCATACTGATGCAGATTGTTTTGGTTTTCTCAGCTTCCTGAACTTGTAGTCTTATATGTATCTTGCAGTCTTCTTTGTAATTTGTAGCATTATGTTTATCTTACTAGATTTGGTTTCAGCCTTTTCCCTCCCTCCCTCCCTCCCTTCCTTTATTTTATGATACTAAGGGTAGAACTGAGGGTCTCACACTTGCTAGGCAAGCTCTCTACTGCTTGAACCATGCCTCAGCTATTTTTGCTTTAGTTGCACTTCAGACAGGATCTCGTTTTTTTTTGCCTGGGGTCAGTTTCGGGCTGCAATTCTTTCATCTCCTCCTCTTGGGTCCCTGGGATTACAGGCATGAACTACCATGCCTGGCATTACCTTTTTATAGGCCACCTTCCATTTTCTTTCTCTTCCAGGACAATGGCAGCGTAAATATTAACTGTCCATTGCTGTCACACAGGCCTCCGAAGGCCTGTTCATCTCTTGCAGGCTATTTTCTTCCTGTTATCAAGACTGCATCGTTTCTCTTGTTCCATAATCCAGTTCACTAATTCTGTCTTAATTCCTTCTAATTTTCTATTGAGTTTATAAAATCCATTTATCAAGGTAAAGGTACCAACTTCTCCATTTTATTCTTACTGCTGCCTTCATTTTTTTACCTGAGATGTGTTAAATTTGTTCGTGTAGGCATCCTACCCTTTCAAGCATATTTCAGACATGTTTGTAGTCAACCTCTGAAATACTTTTATCGCACTGATTTAAAATGCTTGTTACATAATGCCAGCATCTCTGTCGTGTTGCTTGGTTAGTTGGCAGTGCTAATTTCCCTTTTATCTTTGAACTGGTATTTACTCTTGGCACGAGGAGTAACTTTCAAGTGAAACTTAGCACGGTTTTGTCTTATGCCCTGAGATTCTGGATCCCGTTTAAACCTCTGTTTTAGCTAGCTGTCTGCCTTTGATACTGCTCTGATGGATGGCGGGGTGTGCGTACCATACCCCACTGCAACGCAGAAGTAAGTTTAGGGCCTTGAGCTGGCCTCCTTTGGTAGCGGTGGCTATCCCCTCGGCCACGAGGGAGCTGTGCATCCCCAGTGCCTTCGCTGCACTGTCACGACCTTCCTGCTTCTGTTACCTCACCATCAAAGCTGGACTTTCCACCGCGTCTGCAGGATGACAGCCTGCTGGGAGGAGGGCTTTTCAGTGCCACAGGAGTGGGCAGAAGGCCAGGTCTCCCGCCCCCAGCCACCACTCACGCAGTAGGGCCTGCCTGGGGAGCACTCACGGCCAGAAGATGGGGAATCAAGCCCCACGGCTGATTTGGTCTTCTCTGACCTTACCCCAGAGGGGATGTTGGGGTGTTTGGTTTCCACTATGCAGATTTTCTGTGGTGTTTGGCTGGAGCAGAGCAGTTATGTAGAACAGTTTCTTGAGGAAGAAGAGAAAGAGGAGGAGAAGGAGGCAGCTATAGCCTTAGCATGTGTAATGCAAACTCAGAAAGACGGTGGGATTCAATAATGATCATTGGCTAAATAAATAAAATGTGTGTTTGAAGGTGCTGTTATTATCACTTTCAGGAAAGGATCCTGCTGGCTGAACTCAGGGACTCATACTTGAGCCACATCCTCTGCACTTTTGGTTTTATATTGTTTGTGTTTGAGATGCAGTTCACTAAGGTTGGCCTTGAATTTAGGTCTTCTTGCCTCCATCTCCCAAGTAACTGAGAATATAGGCAGGAACCACCCTTCCTGGCATCATTACTGCTTTTTTAAAAAGGGGAAATGGCAGTTGAGAAGTTAAGCAGTTTCTCTAACCTGTAAAACACAAACTTTATTACAGAAAGTTTGATCCAAATTTCATATTCTTTCTTTGAACTAGAGGAACAAAAATCCTCTGTAGTTTAGTATATGCAATCTTGCACTTATTAAGTACTGTGCAAGCTGAAAGGATGGGAAAATGTATGCTAAAGTTAGGATGATTAAATTTATAGAAGTTATTTATAGAATCTATCTTACATCCAAAGTAAGAGGAAAATATACTTCTGATGTTTTTCAGGGAACGGAGTAAGCCCAGTGAACAGGATTGTTTTATAGGACAGAAGCCATCACGGGAAGCGAGGCAAGGGAATGATTTGAACACAAATATTCCATTGAAAGATCACAATAGTCTACCTTGTGTTTTGTACATTCGGATGAATAATTCTTGGCTTTACGTAAAAGCAAGCAGGCTGTGGCTTCTAAGCACCATTGCCAGGCTTTGGTTTCATAGGCCACCTTCTGCCCTTGTCTAAGTAACTTGCTTTCCTTCCTTCACTGTGGGGAACCAGACACTGGGACCTGTGTCTTCTTGCTTGTGTCTTCTTGTGGCTGGTGCCTTTGGAAGGAAGCAGTTAGGAAGGACATGCAGGAGAAAAGATGTCGGCAGTATTTTCACAGGGCCAGGTCTCTGTCACTACCTGAAGGGTTGTGCGTCAGAACTCAGCAGCTCTGAGGAATGAGCTCACACCCCGTTGAAATTACAGGTTACAGAAGGACCATGCTAACCAAGAGAAATGTGATCACCAAAATGGCTTCAAAAATTAATGATCCAACTAAGTCCTTAGATTAGGTAATAATGTTAAGGACTCAAAGATGTGCCTTCAGTAAAACCACTCAAGTATGTGTAGGGATTTAATAGTCCCAGTGTGCTAGTCACAGAGCTCCAAGCTCATCATCCAGAGATCAAAGAGACAGAGCTGTGGGAGGATTCCTTTCCTCATCTATAATCCGAATCAAAACAGAGCACTGGGGACCTGAGCTGGCTTCAGGCTGTCCATGGTGTTCAACTTCATTGGCCCACAATTCCGTATATGCCAACATTTCCAGGCTGTAGGACTGAGAGGAAGGCAGCCTGGTGCGAGAGAACGTGAGGACACCTCAGAAATCTGGTCTTGAGCCAGCGCCTCCACATTTTGTTCTCTGTGGTAAACTCCCTCTGCACTCAAATATCTCCATCCCCTTCTGATCACCAAGGGTCACCTTTTTGTCTATAACATGCAATAACTTGCCAATGTTGAACATCGATGGAACCATGGACTCCTCCCCAACAGACAGCTGGGGATGCAGAGGGAGAAGCTGGTCACCTGGCGGTCCTTGGGTCTGAACTGTCAGGGAGACAGCCCAGAAGCACCAGGGCGTGCGAGCCTCTAGTTGACTGGCTCCTGTGGGAGCGCCTGCCTCACAAGCTACCTCAGGGAATATGTCGGCTAGGTGAAGTTGTTAGGAGTTGGGATCCAGTCTGCCTCACTAGAACAAAGAACCTGCAGCTTTCCTCACAGGGCTGGAGACAGCTCACACCGACGCGTGAGGCGGCCATTAGACAATCAAAGGTATTTTATACAAATGGACCCCATGGCTGCTTTTAGGGATATTGGACGTGGCTACCATGTGCTCAAGGGCTACAGAGAACAACCTCAAACCTGGAAAATGAAGCTTCAACCAGGAAAAGTGGGTTTGGGAAGGGCGGATCAAAGGTCTCAGGGCAGTGAAGTTCTCCAGGAGCTCAGGGGCCTGATCTTCGTTTTAACTCAGCAATGGGGGCATGAGGTGGATCTTGTTTAGAAGAGCAATCGGCAGATGGAGAAGAATCCTTCTTCCATCCTGCTGTAAATATCATGAAAAATTAGCTTTCAATAGTTGTGCAGAGGTTTTGGTTGACCATATCAGTTTATGTGTACAATGTGTCCTGATCAGGGTCAGTCTGTCTATCTGCTTTTATGCTCCTCTTTCACCAACAGACTTTTGACCCCATTTGGGGGTGTTGCAGAGTCAATTAATTTGACGTGATGCAGGCTGTTGAAGGGAATATTTCACCCTGCAGAGGTTGGATGGAAAAATGTTAAATTTAACGTGCTGGACTTGGAAAAGCTGCTTTCTCTTCTTCTCCAATGAATTATACATTCTAATGTGTTGATTGCAAGTATAAATATAATGTAAAAGGAATTAAGAAGACAATGCAGTTACTATTTGTTTATTTCTGTCTCAATCATGTAGACTAGCCCAGAGTGGCTTTGAACTCAGTATATTCCTGTCTGAGCTTCCCAAGTGTTAGGATGACAGAGACCCCTCCCCCCCCACCCCATGCCTACTGAATGTGGTCCCCTTTAAATGGAAACTCAGAATGTATTTGTGTTATTTTCATGTGTAAGAAGGGAAGAAATCAACAGGATAAAATGATACATTTTGGTTATCTGATTTTCTCAAAAATTGTATTAAGGTCCAATCTTTTTATAGCTTATTTAACGCAGTCCCTTGAGCCTTTTCCACTCTAAGTCTTTCCTATCTATCTAGTTGAAAAAATGAGAAGCTAATTTATTGCTTTAAAAAACTTAACAGCAACTAATCAGAATTAGAACCAAAGTGAAATGGGGAGCTATCAGAATCATAGACACGCATCTCTTTTGGGGACAGTGTGTGGTACGCTAAGACAATTAAATGGTTTCAATCCCACTTTATAAAAGGGTTATTAAAATTAAAATTACATAGGCCCAACAAAATAGGTAAGTGTCATCTTAACTAAGATACAGTTAATTTCCTGGTAAACATTAGAGAAGTTAGCAATAACCTTTGCTGGCCCAGGTGACTTCTGTACAGATAATGTTGAACTGTATACCAGGAGCTGTGACTTCTAATCTGGCATCTAGTAACACTGTGTATCTTCAGGAAAGTTACCTCATTTCTCCATAACATCTGTGAAACAAGCTAGCGCTGTCACTTCCTGCCTTCCACACGCTTGCCACGCTTCCCTGGCTTCCTTTGGTTATGAGCCAGATGACTGGTTCCAAGCAAGTGCCAAGTCCTTGGTGCTTGGTTCAGGTCAGGAGACCTCTCTGTGGGTGTGGCGAAGTGCCCAGGGCATGCAGAGTAGAAGATGGTTTTCCAGGCAATATGATAAAATGTAGTCACTCTACCTATGCTACCACTGGGGCTTCATCATTGTCTAAGAAAGTGGAACTCTTGCCCATCCTTTCCATAACTTAAAAAATATTTCTCGTTATAACCTCTCGCAGGCTTTGTTTCCTGTGCATGTCTATCTGTTTATTTTAAGTATTGTGGAGACCATATTCTTCAGAATGTAGCCTTTATACCGTGACGTCTATAGGTCTGGCAGATACGTTATCAACTGCACATTAACATTTCCCAGTCTTCAATTTCATCTTAATTTCAACTGTAGTCCAAAAATATTAATTAGAAAATTCCACAAATAAACCATCCACAAGTTTTAAATTATGTGTTCTTCTGAGTGGCAAGATGAAATCTTATGCTGCTCCTCTCTGTGCAATCTGGGACATGGACTATCTCTCTCTAGTGTGTCCACATGGTCTACATGGCTTTCTCATTAATCACTTAGCCCCGCCTTAGTTATAGATCAAACGATATGGTATTGTTGCAGTGCTTTTGTTTAAATTCGGTGTGTACCACCAAAAAAACTCTTGTATTGTAGGCTTGTTCCCAATCAAATAGTGTTCAGAGGTGAGAGTTTCTAGAAGTGATAGAATCATGAGGGCTTTGGCCACCAATGGATTAATTCTTAGATGGATTCATAATGTGATGACATTATGGGGGGGGTGGAAATTGGGAGGTGAGAACCAGTTTGCAGAAGCCACTGGGGAGATGCCTTTGAAGGGTGTGTCTTGTTTCCTACAGTGCTCCCTCCCTCCCTCCCTCCCTCCCTCCCTCCCTCCC
>NW_012267317.1:2388614-2408288 GCF_000151885.1 Dipodomys ordii | reverse complement strand
CCCTCCCTCCCCCCCCTCTCCACCTGTCCACTATGAGGCAAGCAGCTCTTCTCTGTCATGCTCCTACCACCAGACATTCCACTTCACCCCAGGCCCTAAATGATGGAGCCAGCTGACGTGGACTGACACCTCTGAAACCATGGACAAAGATAACCCTCTCCTTCCTATACACTTTTGTCCTGAGGTATCTGTCACAGCAGGGAAATGTGACTAACACATCAAATAACCTGCATCTTACAGACAATGATTCCAAAGCACCAGAAAAGTGATCCTGGCAATGCAGGTGTTCTGAGGAGACTGTAAAATGCTTCATTAAGGGAAAAGCTATTCTAGATTGAATCAGGAAAGCAAGCAAGCAAGCGAACAAGCGTTTGCTGAGGTGTCCCAGACCCAAGGTGGGAATGAAGAGCGTATGCAGAACTGAAGCTCCCATGGTTTCAGTATTAACCCAGGTCTTGGGATACATCCCCTGTGGATACAGCCCTTTGGCCCTCAATGGCAGAAGAGACACTGGATGCGTAGGTTCACCAGAGCCTTCCCTGGGGCCCTCACGAGCGGCTCTGGAAGGCTCCTCCATGTTCTTGGCTGTGGATCCTGTCTCCATGAGTCTCAGTGGGGTTTCAGTGTCGCAGTGAGCTGTCCAGCCTTTCATGTCAGATAGTCCCAATTCTAGTATTTTATTATCCCATTTACCTGACATGCCTGAATCCCTCCTAGTCTCAGTTTCCTTCTCTATAAAATAGTAGCAGATTGATGACATATTTATTTGTATGGATAAATGGTAGCATAAGCAATTATCGTCTTGTTTGTACACATTAGGAATGTAATACTATTAGAGACCAATTGGCAGCTGTTGGTGTCAATGATTTCAGTTCATCCTCATTATCCTTATGTTCTGTGTCTCTCATTCCTTTGAACACACAAGGACCGTCTCTGTTCTGGCAGTGTTTGGCAGCTGGGTGAGCCAGAGCTTTCCCTTGGCACTGTCTTTTAGGAGCAGTTCATAGCAGAGACAAAGAAGAGTCCTGGCGGTGTCTGTGAGTGCAGGCTCCTCCCCCAGGAGCTTGTGACACACCTCTTGTCCCGTAGCATTGTCTTGGAGGTGGGCAGTGTTGGTCCGGACGTGATTGCTCTCTTTCCACTCTCCCCAGTGGTCCCTTGCTATTTCCATTTATCAGTAATACACTTTTGAGAAGAAGCTGAAGTAAGATGATAGAAATATCAAGAAGTAGAGAAGGTTCAGGTGCAACTGTTGGGTCAAGGATGGTTTCAAGTAATTTAGGAAAAGCCCGCATGCACGGCTGCTCTGACACGTCTCAAGCCAACAACCCAATTTCTACTTATCGTCTCCTCCTGGGTTCAAATCAGAAGCAATCTCCTTCACCTTTCCCGAGAGGTATGATTTCCAGTCTTCTCACCGCACTGGCTTCATGATTCATCTTCACTCCAGAGGTGGTCTGAGCAGGATGGAGTGCGAGACCTCTCCCATAATTCAGGAGTGAGTCATCTCTGATGGCATCCGAGGCTGCATTAATATTTAAGCAACATTGTCACACACTGAGCTTCCTGCCAGAAAACTGAGAGGCTTCAGTTGAGTTTGCCCTCGGCCACATTTCCTCTATTGTGTCTTGCTATGGATTTTCAAAAACTTAATGCAGCCCTTTCTATTAACAGGGAAAGTGCTTTCTGACCTGTAAAAGTTTTATTGGTCTGGATCTCACTCACTTGTAAAATCCGATTTTCTGTTGAACTTACACTGGACCTAACATGACCCCTGAAGCCCTTTCAAAGGTTTATTATCTTTCTCTGCTTCACATATAAAAAAATAAATAAAGGTATAGTCCATATCATCTTCATAGGAAAACTTGGCACTTTTAAAAAGATGAAACACGGGGCTGGGAAGGTGGCTCAGTGGTAGAGTGCCTTCTTCACATGCATGAGGCCCTGGGTTCGATTCCTCAGCACCACATAAGCAGAAAAAGCCAGAAGTGGTGCTGTGGCTCAAGTGGTAGAACTCTCACCTTGAGCTGAAGAGCTGAGGGACAGCGCCCAGGCCCAGAGTTCAAGCCCCATGACTTACAAAAAAAAGAGAGCTAATTTCCTTGACAATGGCCATGTCTTTAAAAAAAAAGGAAAAGAAAAAGATGAAACATTCATCACTGCAAGAGACCTTTGTATGTATAATCCCCTTTCCTGACTTGCTCTTAGTTTAACTGTTGATTGAAATGATTCATCCACTGTTCTGATCTAGGCTCAAGTGCCGGCCTTTCAGTGGGATTTACCTGGGACAGCTATTGAATATATCCTTCTCCATCCACCGAAGCGCGAACCCTGGTCATGTCCCTTCCTAGGGAGATGACACCCACGACTCATTTTCCAAAGAGAACTTTGCACACAGGCTGTCCCTGTGATTCCTGCTTCCTTGCTATAAATATTAATTATTCTTAAAAGTGTTCTGCTTTAAATACTAAGTTAGTTGTTGTACTTATCGCTTCCAGAAATGATACTTATTTTTCGTTTTGTATTCTTGTTACAGGAATCCTCAGCGAGATATAAGGGGCTAGAGAACAGGGATTTTGTGACAAGTATTTATTTAGGAAGACAACAGTGAATAAAAATTGTGAGAACTCAGTAAATATTTGTTGTTTCTCTAAACGAATGAGTGGTAAGTTCTAATATGGATCTGTACTTAGACATATGAAAGGCCTTGAGTGACAATTTTAGATTAGGTTTTATTTTGTACTTATCTGAACTCATACCTAATGCAAAAGCAGGAAGGAATTGACTCTTGTTCAGTGGACTGAGACTGTGAAAATAATGATCAAAAATTTTGTTGAGCTGGTGCTGGTGGCTCATTCCTTTAATCTTAGCTACTCAGGAGGCTGGGATCTGAGGATGGCAGTTCAAAGCCAGCCTGGGCAGGAAAGTCTGTGAGACTCCAATTAATTACCAGAAAGCAGGAAGTAGAGCTATGGCTCAAAGTGGTAGAGCACTAGCCTTGAACAAGAGCTCAGGGATAACACCCAGACCAGAATTCAAACCCAATGACTGACCAAAAAAAGTTTGTTAGAAGCAGTCACCAGAGGCTCATGCCTGTAATCCTAGCTACTCAGGAGGCTGAAATCTGAGGATCGCAGTTCAAAACCAGTCCGAGCAGGAAAGCCTGTGAGACTCTTATCTCCAATGAACCACCAGAAAACCAGAAGTGGTGCTGTGGCTCAAGTGGTAAAGTGCTTGCCTTGAGCTGAAGCGCTCAGAGACGGCACCCAGACCCAGAGTTCAAGCCCCCCCCCCCCACCACCAATGAAAGATCTCTGGTTCAGAGGTGTTGGGATAGACCCAGGCCCTACCCACACTAGGCAGCACTGATGATGCCTGAGATGCACCCTGACCTCCTGCTGGGAGAGGCGCTTGCACAGCATTGTGTAAAACTTCTCCAAGAAACTTGTAGCTAAGTAGCTGAGGTCCAGACTCTGCTTTGTCAGTTTTCTCTTCAATATCTGGACGAAGGCTGTTACTCTAAACAAATGAACAAATATTGTGACTCCAAATGATTCCCACACTCCTGTCTTCTTCAGCATCAGTTACTAACATACAACCCAATCAAGAAAATGGCGAAAGCTTTATAGCTAAAGGAAGAGATAAATGCTGACATTGTCTATATAGTTCCATTTTCTTTCAAAAATCAAACCAGAGTATTTCAGGCACTTTTCACTTTCTATGTTCGGGGAAGGTCAGTCACTTGAGAAGGAAGTGTGTTCTGGAGTAGGATGTAGTGTGGGCAGAGGGAGGAGACTGAATCTTGTTATTAGGTTTTACCTTCTCTGTGCTAGTAAGCTGTAGACTAACAGTAGGGGAGAGACATACATTGCATATTTGTTTTATGGACAAAGGCTCATTTAGCCACACAGGACAGTATGACTGGGTTGTCACCAGTCCTTATAAACATAGCTGTTTTGTGTACTTGGTGCAGATCCTCCTTTGAGAATATAAATTGGGGAAGAAAGTGGAGGGTATGTTCTAGCCTCCTTTCTTCCCTGGGCTTGGGAACATCCTGTCCCACTCTGCACTCAGTGGGCACATGCCTTATTTGTATCTCCACCCAAGATGCGAAGCAAAACCCAGCATAGAAAAGTTCCATTGCCTCCATCCTAACTGAGAATAGTCTGGATAGTTGT
The DNA here is from genome assembly GCF_000151885.1 of Dipodomys ordii. NCBI lineage: Eukaryota > Metazoa > Chordata > Mammalia > Rodentia > Heteromyidae > Dipodomys > Dipodomys ordii. The sequence goes on along the minus strand of NW_012267317.1, from coordinate 2,404,110 downwards.
TAGATCATTTTAAGTTTTTTTTTCCTCTAATGCCATTGAGAGCTTAGAACACAAAGAAACCTGAGGGAGTTAACATTTCAGTAAGAGACAGCCATTCCAGCCAGGCAGAACCTGGGTCCGTCATGTCTTCAGCGAGCTGCTCTGTATGCTGATGCACAGTATGACTGCTGAGAACAGACTTCAAAGAAGCCTCTCATCAGCCACATATAGGCTGGCCTGGTGACTGGAAATCAACTCAGTCTTTGCATCCAGCAAGAGAAGAATTCAGCCACAGAATAGTGAATGTGACAGGACAGTCTATTAGGAAAGAAATATGGCAGAAGCAGAGGTTAGGTAGCATGAAGCCATGGAAGGTGTCACATTAGCTCACCTTCCCCCATCTCTTGGGTCTGGACACCAGCTTCAGATTTAACTAGAGAAGGTCTTGAGGAGGGCACAGGTGTGCATGGTTGAGCCGGCCTAACTATGGTCGTGCTCTTGGTTCTGGTTCTGCTGGGCTCTGGGGAAGTTGAGAGGAGAAATCTGGTTCCTATGGGATGATGTCTCTGGCCCTGGGATGCATTCTGGTCAAGCTGGAAAAGTGTCCTCTTTTGGGGGTGATCTGTCCTGCATGGCTCTGATATCTCTGAGTGGCAGTTTAGACCTTTGTCCTTAGGATGTCAGCAATATGATCAAGTGTCTTTGTAGAGGAGAGTAAAACAACGACAAAACAAAACAGAAGCATCCATGCCAGGCCTTTCTCCTGCTTTTCGTTAATTCATGGTAACAAAGTAGTTGTATGTCTTGGTTACCACCCACCTGCAGCAGACTGAAAGTGTCATCATGGTGAGATTGGGGCTCATTGTGGGTTTGGTGTCACTGAGGTGAGGACAGGGCTCACCTGTGGGACTTGGGGTGTTGTCACGGCGGAAGTGGATCCAGCCTGTGAGCTGTATCATTACTTAAGATTGCCTAGGATAAATTCCTGTTCCTGGGAGGCTGGGAAGGTGGCTCAGTGGTAGAGCGCTTGCCTTGCATTCATGAGGCCCTGGGTTCGATTCCTCAACACCACATAAGCAAAAAGAAAAAAACAAGCTGGAAGTGGTGCTGGGCTCAAGTGGTAGAGCGCTAGCCTTGAGCTGAAGAGCTGAGGGACAGCGCCCAGGCCCAGAGTTCAGGCCCCACGACTGGACCCAAAAGAAAAAAAAATTCCTGTTCCTGGGTCCAGTCTGCAGGGCCCCAGTGGGCTGGGAGTTGGGGAGTTGAATTACATTTTAGGGTACCTTTGCCTTTTCCCATCACTCCTGGCTAACTACAACTTACCAATGTGATATTTAGAACACTGAGGAGTTTGATGGGAGCCAGTCAGCACCCACCCACCAAACCTTCCCTGGGACCTTCATTGTGCACAGGGAGCTGGGGGACCCTTGCGGGAGGTATGGGGTGCAGGGAGTCTGGGAGGTGCTGCGGGGTCATGGGGTACAGGGAGCTGAGAGGTCCCTGGAGGCACGACTGGACTTGAGCAAATGCTGCTTCTGCTGAGGCTTTGTTCCCACTGGGCAGGGCAGAGAGAGATCTCTTGAGGCTCTGGAAACGCAATGTTAGATGGTGAAGCCTTCAGAACCTCAAGGAGGTTCCAATTCTGCGCCTTGCGTATGAGGAATGTGTCCCTCCAGTCCTCAGAGCCTGATCAACAAGGAAGGCCTGGACTCAGCCCAGCTGGCAGTTGCTTGATTCAGCATCCAGGATCAAATACCACCTACTTAATTCATAATTGTTATTTTACATGGGATGTGGGGGATGTAAATTTTTTTTTAAAGTAGAGTTCCTAGATAAAGTAGAAAATGTCTCTCATTATCAATAGAATAAATTGCCAATACAATCAGCTCCAAAGATACAGACTTTAGAATTAGCAGCTGTTGGCTATAAAATAACCTTAATAAATGTGGCAAAGAATATAGTGGACAGGATGTAGAACACGTGCGAGCAGAAGGAGAAATTCAGTGAAAAAATGAAAGCCATACAGAGAATGGAAATTCCAGGCCTAAAATAATGTAGAATCTTATGGCTGTATTTATTATATTGTATTATTGCATTTAATAGTAGCTCTGAAACCTATGAAGTGGTTCTGACAAGTGAATGCATAGGAGATATGTGGCATACATATTACAGAAATCGATTTCCATGACTAACGGACTCCATAAATAAATGCAATTATGATTTTTCAATGAACAATATTGATGTACATAAATACCTTATCAGATACTGAAAACAAAAGGAGAAATGAAGATTTATGAAATATAATTATATACTGGGGTATAACATAATTTTCCACTAAATTTCAAAGAACTTAAAATTTAAAGTTCCAAGTTTTAGAAGCTAGGAAAAGAAGAATATCTTAGACCAATATAAATATAAGATGAGAACAAGTAATAGAGATAAAGCAAAATTCAGTGAAATAAGCACTTCAAAGGAGAGAACAGAACCATGTGAAGAGTTAGAAAACTAACAAGACCTAATGGGTTAAGAAAAAAATAAAGTATAAACAATCAGAAAATTTGAAAGGCATATTATTAAATATAGTTAGTGTAAAAATAAAATGAAATATTATGGGCAGTACAAACTAACCAAAATAAATTACCATAATAAATAACTATAATAAATGTGTCAATAAAGTCAATGACAATGAAAAAGAAACTTTTTCTGAACCAAAAAGAAATTGAAATTGGAATACTCATGTATATATGAATATTTCTGGTGAGTTACACCCCAGCCCACAGATATATATGCATCTATACAAATATATTAATATGCGTATATTAATAGTGAACAACTGAATAGAAAAAATTAAAGGCATCATTTTTCACAGCATCAAAAACATTCAAATGCCTTGGAATGCATCTCATGAATGATGCTCAAAATTATATAGCAAAAAATACAAAAGTTTCTAAGGAGTTTGAAAGGGTACATAAAATAGAGAGCTAAATGATGAACTGAGAGATTCTATACATGTCAAAATAATTATTCTTCCAGAATTAATACAATCCAAATCAGTATTCCAACAGGCTTATTTTTGTAGACAGTTGTGAGGCAATTCCAAAATTCCTATGTATTTATAAAGTATACTTTTATTTTTTCTTTTATATATTTATTTTTGTTAGTTGTGGAGGCTGAACTCTGGGCCTGGGCGCTGTCCCTCAGCTCTTCTGCTCAAGGCTAACGCTCTACCACTGACCCACCTTCCCAGCCTTTTATTTTTTTTTAAGTTTTAAATGTTATTGTATTGTGAAGATGCTGTACAGAGGGGTTACAGTTACATGAATGGGTAATGTTATTGTATTGTACAGAGGGGCTACAGTTACCTGAATAGGGTAATGAGTACTTTTTTTGAGCATTGTTACCCCTCCTTTGTTGTTCTCCTACCATCCCTTCTCTCCCACCTCCCTCACTCCTCCCCCCACCCCGAAGTTGTAAAGTACATTTCCAACATAGTGTCTTATGAGTCTCACTGTTGCAATGGGTCCTCCTGTGTCCTCATTTCAGCACTTTGTTATTCCCCTTCCCCTCCCCAGATTAGATAAATGTATATACAAGATGAAGGATACCAAAATCATACACGGTGAAAACAGGGGGTGTACCATAGAGGGAAGAACATACAAAAGAAACAAAAAAATCACATAGGACAGTAAAACAACATCAACAAAGAAAGACCTCTTGTGTCTATATCTTGAGTCCTCTGGTGTCCATAACCTCTTGTGTCCATAACGTTAGGACAGGCAAAGATTGCTCATATAATGTAGATACAAGAAAAGGACATGTGACGTTTGACTTTTATCAATTTCTCATGATCAAACATATTCCATAACGTGGGAGCAAATATGACCTCGGTGTACTTGTCTGGCTTGTACCTGAAGTGATGGAAACTGATGATAAAAAGTCTACAAATCACATAAAGATAGCAAATGACTTGAACATTCTGTCAAATAAAATGTATGAAGGTCCAGTACATAGATCATTAGCCACTTGACCAAGGGAGGGAGTTTAAAGCCCCAGGGAGAACTCACGTCAAATCCCCACAGGCTGGAACAGGAACGAGACAGGAGTAAAGTTGGCAGGCTTGCACAGAGTAGACGGATTGTTGCAGCAAGCACCTTGACAGTTTCTCAAAGCATGCTCCTACAAAGGAGTGAGTCTACATTCACATTTTTACCTGAAAGCAATGAGAATGGATGTTCTTCAAGTTCCTCACAGCAACAGTAGCAGGTAGAATGGATTGTAGTCTGTCCATACAAGAACCTTCTCTGCCACACAAATACCAAATCACCCTGTGTTAAGGAAGCCAGGCACAGAGAATATTTGCTATAAGATTTCATTCACCGAGGGAGGGGTAACTGACAAGAAATGTGCTCGTTACCTTCCTTATGCAACTGTAACCCCTCTGTACATCACCTTGACAATAAAATTAAATTAAATAAAGATTCCATGCACATGAAGTTCATAGGAGCAGAGAACAACATATGATGATAATAACAGGTGATGTTTATTTATAGGAAGATCATCTTTTGGGAGCCATGATAAAGTTCTCGGTTGTAATTTTCTTGATAGTTGCACGAATTTATATAATTACCACACCCAATGAATTGTATACTTAAGATATATGCATTTTAGTCTGTGGAAATTACAACTCCATGAAAACAAATGAAGCAATGATAGAATTTTTGTAATTTTCAGCACCGTGAAATGGTGGTAACATCTTCTGAACACATTTTGCTTCCCAATAATGATCTTGTGGAGTGCGTTATTAAAGCACTTCTACACGAATGCTCTGATTTAATTCTCACAGTGAGTGCGCCGTGTTTGCGACTCTGCTCTGTGACTGACCGGGAGGTGAAGCTGTTTTCCTCTCCCCAGAGTGGGACCAAACCAGGCCTGAGGTCACCGCTCACCTCTCCAGGCCTGGCTTTTGCTGGATGAATAATAGCTGTGCTGTCACCCTCTCCTCATCTTGGAAAGGTCCTGCTGTGCTGACGTTTGTGGCTGTGGCTCTAAAGTCCCGAGTTTATCCTGCACACCAGAAGCTTAGAGCCGGAATAATGCACCATCGCAGTTTTAATTGCAGTTTGTACATTTAGCCTGGGTCTGCCCAGTTGCCCAGGTTAGCATCGTTTCTTTGCCTCCCTGGGTGAAGCTGGGAACATTGTCCTAGCCCAGAGTCCACCCCCAGCCTCACTGTGGCCTACCGCCATCAAAAACCCACCACACTGTACTTTATGGCTTCCTCTGTCATTCGTCCTGGACTTTACTGCTTGGGGGCAATGAGAAAATTCTCATTTATCCAGCGCCCCAATGCTTAGTCTCTGGAACTCAGGAATCAGTCAGTGCACACTTTAGCAATCTGACTAAGCATAAGGATAAACAGCCATCTTGCCATGGTGCCAGTGATTCCTAATTTGTGTAAAAATGTATTTTTAAATGTTGTTCCTGCAGGGCTGGGGACCGAGCCCAGGGCCTGGCATTGTGCAGGCAGGCAGGCAGCCCAGGTAACTCTAACTCCACAAGCTCTATGCCCAGCCCGTGGAAAAGGCTCTGAATGGTGGGGTTCATTATATTAAGAATTACATTTTTACTGTGCAGCTTGCTCAACGTCAATGTCACACGCTCTAGAAAGATACTCTTGAGTGAGGCCCTTCCCTGCCAGTCCCCGTCCGGCCTCCGTGGCTCCTGCCCCTCCACGCTCCACCTGCGTCAATACACATGGCAGGGTAGGAATGGAGTCTATTTTCTGTGTTTTGCATTCTCAAGCACTTTGGAGAGGGAAGAGCGGCTGGCACACTGTTGTGGCTGTGTAAGGACTGTGGCCTAAGTAAGCAAACTTCATGTTGATGATGTAGTGCCTGAGCAGCTGTGCAAACGCAAATGTGTGCACATGCCTATATTCAATCTTGTCTTTTTCTTTATTGATTGTGATTTTCGTGAGCTATTTAATAACTCTTTCTCTTTACTCCAAGACATTAATTATCTCCTGTTTTCTTACAAGGTTTTATAGTTTGCTTTTTACATATTGATATTCAGTTAATCAATAAGCCATTTTTATTTATGGTGTCGCATAGGTCTCTTCCTTTTACATCTGCATAATGAATTCTCCCTCTGTGCTTATTGATAGCTTGTCATTTCTTCTGTGATTTGCAGCGTTGCTCGTCCGTGCTCGGTGTAGAAATAGGTCACTTACTGTATGTGGTGCATTGAAATGGTAGTGCTTTAATTACTATTTACTTTTACTTTAATATCCTAGTTTTATAATAAATCTTGATATCTGCTGGGAAAACATTTTTCCCATTTCTTTTCTTCTCCTTTCCTGGCTGCTTGTTTTGTTGTGGCTCAGATCTTAATTTAGTGTCTGTTGTATCTGCCCTATTTTAGAAATGTATTCTGGTAAGTTTTGAGTCTGCTGGAGACATTCCTTCCCAGTCTCTGCTTTATTAACACACGGGTTGCCTTTTTATCCTGCTGTGGATAACTAGGGTGTAGGAGGCTGTTCCTGAACTTATTAATTTATGAGTTTACACAGCTTGTTGTCTCTGGTTTCTAATTACTTGAGGTTGTGCTACAAGAGTCTGCTCTGAATGTGCATCAGTTATAATCCTAACAGCAATCAGACCCCACATTGAAGACAATGTCGCCCGCAGAGTTGCCAGAAACCAAGGAAGGGTAGTTGACATGCGTACCACGTCAACACTTGGGAGTCATTCTTACTCTTGAGACTGCAGGCTGAAGGTGAGAACCTGCCTGCAAGCAGAATACCCGAGGGATCGTTGCTGCTGCCCCGTGAGGGACTTTCTTGGAGGAGTTGTGGCCTTGGGAGAGAAACTTGGTAGTGAATCCAGGAATAAAATCACCCTGAGGTCACTCTGTTCTTTAAGATGATCTTCTAACATTCCCCACTAAGGTAAACCAGCAAGAAGACATGCATGCATGCAGCCCATGGTGTTTAGCTTCTCAGGAGGCAAAGCAGATTGAAGAACTCTGGCGAAGATTTGGATGTTAGATTGAAAATGTCTGAAAGGGTTCATTTTTTTTTGTCTCCTCAGACCTTCTTTCATTGTTTTTTTTTTTGAGTCTTCATGTCTAAATTTTATTATACAAGCTATACATACAAAATGAAATTCTTATCAAAGATTCATCTGAATTTGGAAAATAACTTAAATCACTAAGTGAGTATGTATGTTTATCTCCAGCAACATACACATACTTCAATATTTGCAGTGACTGGCATTGCTTCTGGATTATGCAAAGCAGCATTTGCTAAATAAGGGATCCAAAGTACTAGGTTTTAAGTATCTAGATAAAAACAACAACAACAAAAACAGCTTAATTCAAATTATAGTAAAATCCAAAATCTTGGGTGAGGGTGTAGCTCAATGGTAGAGGTCATGTGTAGCATACGTGAGATCTTAAAGTCCAGTCCCTAGTACCTCTCCCACCCCTAATCCCTCAGCTTCTCCTTTAGTGTTCCCTATTCTCCTCAAAGATTCCAACAGAAGTTATTTTAAAAACTAACCCTAGAATTCTTAAGAACATAATGAACTGTCAGTACAAGAAGGCACAGTGAAGTCCCATGAGTGTTAAGATCCACACGGAGTGCCAAAGACACAGGACGCTAGCACACCGGCTGCGGGCGGCCTTCTGCATGGAGGTCAGGGAGGTGAGTGGAGGTGAATTAGTGTAAAACCCAGTCCTGACAGCCCTGAGCCTGCAGCCACTGTGCCGTGTTGATCATGATAGCCACCGGTTCCCTCCGCTGTTTCATGTTTGCTGAGTGCTGTTGTGGTACCTGCTCTGGACTGGGTTCATCCTACTCATTTCACATTTCACTTCAGGATCGTCAGACCTGGGCACATGTGTAGCCTTCTGCTGTCACACTGCTTCTTATATTTCATTTAAACAGTCAACCAGATAACTGGAGAAAGACACACAGTCATTTTCCATCGGCCAGGTTGGTCATGCTGTGTTTCGTGATTTCATTCATATAGTCTTACCATGTGAGACACATGTATCTTTCTAAGGATGCTGATTCCAAAAGTTAGTCAGCTATATACACTTTTTCAGACTGACTTGTCACTCATCATCTAGACTAGTTGCTTTTAGACTTTCCAGGAGTGGGCAGATTTCTTGATTCACTAGGCTAATGAGTTGAGAAATGTCTATCTAGCGCAGAAATGCACAATCAGACTTACTTCCTTGGTCCTGTCCCCAGGGGGATTTTCTTCTTCATCTCTGGGTGTAGCTATGATGTACTTTTACCTGGTTATGTGTGCTTGTTAAAACTGCCTCTAACAGGTCTGATACTTCTGCCAGCCATTCTTAGGGAGCCCTCCCGGAGGCCATGGGTATAACAGAAGGATAACAGAAGCAGCAACGGCCCTGCTACCTGCTGAGTCAACTGACCAGCTAGGTGCTCAGCAGTTTGCTCCATTCTATCATATACCATTTCCCCTGGACAAGTGGATGGCCTGGCTAGCATCCACTCTTGTGCCTTTGGAGATGAGGAGAAGCTCAGCCAATGGGCATTTTGGATTGCACCACCACTTGGTAACTTACAGTCCAGCACGGACATTCCATCTGGGCAGTCAGAAGCCAGGAACTTCTAATCAAGTTAAAGATGACTGCTTTCAGAAAAGGACACAACGTCATTCCAACACTCCAGGGCTTGTCGCCGGGTACCTTCAATGAAAGCATGACTGCATGTGATGAAGCACGAATCCTGTGTGGTAAGCCAGATCAAGGTGTTTCCCGACCTGTCACAGATCCCTTTTTCTCTCTACTTCTGCTCTCTCTTCCAACAGTTTTAGAGATTGCTCAGTAATAATAGAGAAACCTGCCTACTTGGCTTGCATACAGCCTCCAAAATGTGAAAACAAAATCAACGTGTCTTTTCAGATGGGTGCTGTGGAGCATCAGACTGCCTTGCTTCAGAGGAGATCTTGCGGCTGATGGGTCTCTAGGTCTCGACTCCAACCTAAGCCTTTAGGTCCTTGAGTCCTGTGGAGGTTCCCTCTCTCCTTTCTGCCCCTCTCATCTGAACCCTTCCGTCAAATCTCATCCGTGTCACGTGCCCCGGTGAATACGAAGACGTTCTAGCTCCCTCTGGTCTACCTTAAGACCCAGATAGTAAAATTGGCATAGCTATGAGATTGAAGCAGGAAGGTGTGCTGGTGCCCCTACCATGTGAAGGCAAAATCTTACTCATGGAGAAGGGGGAATGCCATGTGCCTGTTCAATAGCTGGGTGTAGGTACAGGGTGATGTTGACGGCTTTCTGCAGAACTACAGAACTACAGCTCTAATCCTGTCGCCACCCGATTACCAGTGCAGGGACCTGTGGCTCTTCTCCAAGCCCATTCAAACAGCTGGGAACTGACAGCCATGTGCCTTGGGGCTGAGGAGCATTCATTCCTAAACCCTGCCTAGGTTTTTTGTGTTAATTTTGACTTTCTGCTTCAGTGGAAGGGAGACAGCTCTAGGGGCTCTCTCTTGGCTTTTCTCACCCTGCTAGTGTTTATTCCTCAAGTCAGTGCTTGGTGGTATATAGCCAGCACAAGGGAAGACCACAACAGAGACACGTGAAATACAGAGCTTCAGCAAGAGTTCTGGTGTAATGAATGGATGCTTGCAAGTCTAGTGGGTACCTAGCTCTACCAGACTGCAACAGAGGTCAGAAGAGCCCTGATGGGCAGGTGCAGACAGAAGTCTGCCTCAAGGGCTGCTCTTTGGCAGAATTACCAGAGAACAGCTGATGTTCAAGGCTTCAGTCCGATGAGCTCCAACAGGCTCGAGCTACCGTCTCTTCCTCCTGGCACTGCGTATGTATGAGATTTGTCAAATGAATGACTTAATAGACATCTGGACTTGATTGAGATGCTAATGTGGAAGGCTATGCAGGTTTTCACGTTAGCCCCTCAGCCTGGCTGTGTGACTCAGAGAAGTCCTCTCTGCTGCCTGAGCCTTGGCTCTCTGTGGGTAACATCACCGACAGATGGGAAACTTACCTCTCGGAATGGAGTGGTGAGTATATTCTGGTTTTGAGATAGGGTCCAGTGTGCAGTGCACGCTGGCCTGGAACTCTTGACCTCCTGTCTTGCTAGGTATATCTTTTTGAAAGGGGAAAAAAGGTCCAAAATGAGAAGTATGATTTTTTTCTCTTACTATTGTTTTTAAACTTCTTAGCATCAAGGAAGTTTTGCATGTGAACTCTCTTAGGAATGTGCCCAAGTTGCTTCTTCAAAGGTCGAAAATAGCCACACTCTGTCTGCTGAGTTGAGATGCAGAACTACCCAGGGGCTTCCCTCTGGTCCTGAACAGAAACCCTGGTGATGGACAGGGAGCTGGCCTGCCCAGTGACATGGAAGAGCTGATTTGAAGTTGAAACCCCCAAATTCTCCCTCTGAACCCTTGGGCCATTTCCATAGGAGACTGTAGCCTTGTTGGGACAGGAAATAGCACACAGTAGCTTTTGCCCAATCTACCCTACCATGTCATGTTCTTCCTGCCATCCTTCTGGCTGAGGATAGCATGGTAAAATCATGGACATTCCAAATAAAACTCACGGGTCTGAACTCAAATCTCAGGCCTAGATTTTTCCTTGGCCTCAATCCATTCCTTTTCTTCAGTTCCTCACATCAGCCACCACCTCCAAGCTTAAGACCGCCGATCTCCACTCTACTTGTGACGACCTTCATTATTCCATGTCTTCAGCTGTTTCTTTGGTCCAAAATGTTGAACTAGCCTGCAAGCCATTTCATTACCATCTTTTACCCTGCTGTCCAGATGAGGGGCTGTAAGAAATCTTAGGGATGGGCCTGCAGTCTGAGCATTTAGATGGAGGACAGGTCCCCAAGCCCTGATGCTGAGGGCGAGACTGGAACTCAGGAGAACAGGCTCATGGAACTTTGGTTGTCTTATTCTCTGAGAGATGCATGCAAGCACCTACTCTGCGGAGTGTTGGTGTTTATAGAAGAGACAAAATCATCAATTTAAAATAGGAGAAACACATATCACTTTTCTATGAGAACACTGAGGCCGAGAGGTTTCAATGACAGCTGAGGGCATGCAGGTGCCATCCCCCCCCCGCCTACCCCGCCCTTCGCCCCACAGCTCATACTACATTGTCCTTCTGCCATTGTGCCTCTCGCCTCCTGCTGGAGTGAGCGATTGATGGATGGGTGTAATGCACATCTCTGGTCCTCTTCCCCGACCAATGAGGGCAGAATCCTTTGAATTTAGACTAAAGGAAGACATGTGCTATCTGGCAGAATTAAGTAGTTTAAAATGAATTCAGAGATTCTTCACTTGGACATAAACTACTGATAGGTAAATAAAGTGACTATGGAGAAACTTCATTCATACTGATGAATAGCATTGCTTTTGGCAAGAAAGTAAACTCAAGGAGATTGTCTCCACCACCGACACTTTAAAAGTTTGGTATATGAATAATGAGAAACTGCCAGGCATACTCAATATTTATTTGTAAGTTTGCTCTGGGCAGAAAAAGGAAGAAAACATTTTGAAAACAAGCTTTGCATTAGCTAGGAGTTTGTCTGCCAGAAGATTATACAATTCTATTTGCAAAGGAACATATTGGTATGTCTTGTTATTTTCTTGTTGATATATTGATGTGAAATATACTAAACAAATTGGAAAGGTGAAGAGCAAAATCTGCCTTGTGTGCATGTATGCACTGCAGGAGATTAGAATAGAAATCTGTTTTCATATCCACTATGGCTCTTATACTACAGTATTTGTTCTACTATTAGGTTAGTTTTTTTTTTAACCTGGGCACAGAGCTATCTATATATGTAGTAGAAGCTCAATTACTGTTGAATAAATGTTTTCTACCTCAAAATACTTCTGTAGCATTGGCTTAGTGAAGTCTACATTGTGCGCATGTAAAGTCAGAGAGCTTGTGTTTCTTCTTTGTCTGGTAGGGAGTAGGGGATAGACAGGCTTATGCACTGAATGCTGTGCTGCCAGATTCTGTTAGTTCTTCTGGTTGTTTTGGGTCTGATGACAAGTTAGGGTCAAGCTTGTGTGAGTGGGGGAGTAGTTTCTGGTGACATTAATTGAAAGACATATGATCTGGCAATTCCACTCCTGGGCATATATCCAAATGAAAGGAAGCGGTGTATCAAAGAGCCACTTGTACTCCTGTATCTCTGCCACACTATTCACAATAGCTGAGGTAGGAAACGAACTAAGGAATTCACGGATGGGTGGAGGGAAAGAGAGAATTCAGTCTAGCCCTCAGGAGATTGAGGGAGGAGAGTTGCAAATGCAAGCACATTCTGGCCTGCAAAGTTGGTTAGAGACCAGCCCCATCTCCCTAAAAGAGACAGAATACACACCCAAATAAAAAAGAATGGGATCAGTCATCCCTCGGTGGCACTACGGTGCTGAGTGAAGTGAGCCAGGCACAGAAAGCTGAACGGCACCCATTTGCGGAAGCTGACCAAGTGGGGCTTGTAGGAGCCACGAGTGGAGCCGAAGACCCAGGAGGTTAGGAGTGGCAGTGGGGAAGGGAGCGAGGATGTGGTTAGACGGGGAGTGGGAGGCCTCACCTTCCACAGCATTTCACAGTGGCTATAGCTAGCAACAACTCACTGGCTATCCCAGAGTAGGAATGCTAAGTATTGGCAGTCATGGATATGCTAGTTACCTGATCTGAGTACATTAATGTGTACAGCTGTGCATCAAATGAAAAATAAAAAGACGGGACTCGCTGGGCACTGGTGGTGGCTCACGCCTGTCATCCTAGTTACACAGGAGGCTGAGATCTGAGGATCGCGGTTCAAAGCCAGTCCAGGCAGGAAAGTCTGTGAGATTTTTACCTCCAATTAACCACCAGGAAACTGGAAGTGGTGCTATGGCTCAAGTGGTATAGTGCTCACCTTGAGCTGAAGAGCTCAGGGCCAGCTCCCAGGCCCAGAGTTCAAGCCGTACAACCAACAACAACAACAAAAGGAATTCTGTGCTCCCATCAGAAAGAATGACACTGCCCCATTTGTTAGGAAATGGAAAGACTTGGAAAAAATCATATTAAGTGAAGTAAGCCAGACCCAAAGAAACATAGATCTCATGATTTCCCTTATAATGCAATAATTAGTATATATCTAGGATAATCTTATCAGATGAGCAGAAAAGCTCATGACCATATAAGATGATGCTAAATGAAATGAACCCCAAGATATGGACATAGAGGCTTTTTCGTTGTTGCTGTTGTTTTTAATGTACTATGTGATTTTTTGTTTCTTTTGTATGTTCTCCCCCATGGTATAAGCCCTGTTGTCACTGTCTTTGATTCTGGTGCCCTGCATCTTGTATATACATTTTTCTAATTTGGGGAGGGGAAGGGAAGTAACAAAATGTTGAAATAAGGATACAGGTTGACCCATTGTAACAATGAGACGTACAAGACACTATGTTGAAAATGAACTTTACAACTTGTGGGGGTGGGGAGGGAGGAGTTGGGGAAGTGGGGAGGGAAGGGATGGCTGGGAAAAAACAAAGGAGGGGGTAACAATGCTTGATAGGACATGGACTCATTACCTTACTCATGTCACTGTAATCCCTCTGTACAGTATCTTTGCAATAAAAATATGTTAAAAAAAACCTGGACTCCAGGGAAGTCAACATTGGGAGTCTGCAGAATGGACCTTGAACACATTTTAAACACATATTCGAAGCAAAGTGTGAGACTGGAAGCCAAGGAGGCCTGTCAGTCTTCTCTGTTACACCATCATTTCTTTATGAGGCATTTTTGAACTCCTATGTGTCAGCACTGTTTAAGGTGTAGGAGTATAGCAGACATAAGAAACAAAGAAAACAGAGAATGCCTCTCCTGAGTAGATCTTGCACGTGGGAGAGCTGGAGAACAGCAAGAGGGGAGCAGGTCACTGGGAAGAGTGCGGAACGTGTGGACTCACTTCCCATCCAGATGAGACATGGATGAGACGACAAGGTACCAATTGCGTGTCACCAATCTGTTTGAACAGATCTGGTGCTAAGTCCAGGTTTTTCCAAACAACATTAAACAAAAAGGTTCAGACATGAAAATATTGTTGGCTAGACTATGCTGGTATCACATACTTCTCTCTTTCTTTATCTATTACCACATCTGTCTGCCTGTCCATCTGTCTGTCTGACCTATCTATTCACTTATCTATCTATCTATCTATCTATCTATCTATCTATCTATCTATCTATCTATCTATCTATCTTCACCATCATCATCTATATATTGCATATAGTCACTGTTGCATAGTTTTCCAATGACTTACATTTTTTATTGTTACTAAAAAGGTGGCTCATGCAGGGGTTACAATTACATAAGTCAGGTAAAGAATATATTTCTTTTTGTTTGTTTACTTGTTTTTGTCAGTCATAGGGCTTGAACTCTGGACCTGGGCGCTGTCCTTCAGCTTTTCAGCTCAAGGCTAGCGCTTTACCACTTGAGCGACAGCACCACTTCCGGCTTTTTCTGCTTATGTGGTGCTGAGGAATTGAATCCAGGGCCTCACCTCATGCATGTGAGGCAAGCGCTCTACCACTGAGCCACCTTCCCAGCTCCAGAATATATTTCTTTTTGGAAAATGTTACCTTCCTCTCCCTCTCTCAGTTTTACCGCTGCTGCATTTGTTCACTCTCCATTGATTTTTAGTCAATGTTTGTCCGTGTTCTTTGCACTGATGTTACCTCCTATTAAGAAAGCATTGGTACATCTGACATTTCCCCTTAGCCTCAGCAGTTAGTTTTGTTGAGAAGCATGACACAGCGAGAGCCAGAACAGGAGGTAGATCAGTAGCATTTCCTTTCAATCATGCTGATTATTCCTCATCTCTGCCCTCCCCCTTGATGCTTCTGCCTTCTCTGACCTGTGTGTGTGTGTGTGTGTGTGTGTGTGTGTGTGTGTGTGCGTGTGTGTGTGTGGTGAGGTGTCTGTGTTTGGGGAGGGTCTGGGTTGCACAGTTGCATCTCCTGCCTTCCTGCCCTGAGGAATACACATCGGTCCGGACACAGGAGAACTGGGAGGGGAAGAGGGCTGGAGTGAATGGCTGGCCGGTATCTGCGCACAGGCAGGAACCTGTTTTCAGAGGTGTGCATAGGTACATCATTCCCCACGTTTGATTCTTGTTCTAGACGTGCCCCACCCGCAGGTGTTCAGCTCTGCTTGGTCATTCCATTCCTCCCCTCCCAGGGGACATTGCTTCCTCTTCTTACCCCCTTGGGGCTCAGATCCCTGTGTCCTCCACACCTGAGCTCCCCGTGGACCCCTGTCTCCTCCACGCCTCTGCTCCCCGTGGGCCCCGTCCCCTCCACACCTGTGCTCCCCATGGACCCCTGTGTGCTCCACGTCTGTGCTCTCCGTGGATCCCTGTCCCCTCCACGCCTGTGCTCTCCGTGGGTCCCTGTCCCCTCCACGTCTGTGCTCCCCGTGGATCCCTGTCCCCTCCACGCCTGTGCTCCCC
>NW_012267317.1:2375276-2387821 GCF_000151885.1 Dipodomys ordii | reverse complement strand
TCCACGCCTGTGCTCCCCGTGGACCCCTGTGTGCTCCACGCCTGTGCTCCCTGTGGACCGCTGACCCTCCATGGCTGATGCTCCCTGTGTGTTCAGTGGCCTCCTTCGGTCTCCATACATGGTCTTTATTACAAACACCTTCAGAATGAACAGCGCTCTGAACAAACCTCTTGGTTCCAGCTAGGTCTTAACTGACATGAAAATCTGTTTAAATGAATTATAGATGTTAAAAGTACTATTTGGAAACAACAACAACAACCTGATTTAAAGGAACAACCCATGAAGCTTTAACTTAAGGATCCCATATTCTCTTAGTCAAATCACTCTTTATCCTCTGGACGAGGCTTCCTTCCCACAGGATCAGCTGAACCAGGGACCACCTCAGCCTGGAGGATGCTGAGGTGTCGGCGTCTTCCTGCTCTTGCTTTCTGGTGAGGAGGGGAGCTCTCTGCGCACTCCACTCGGGTGTCAGCTGAGGACTCGCAGGGGGGAGGCGGGAGAGTGTTGGAGGGCAGAGCAGCTTGTGGGAAGCAGCAGGGCAGGGTGATGCCTGACTTGGGAAGCTGAGAAGCTGGGGTTGGTGACAGATCAGGAAGGAGGAGAAGGGTTAAGAGTGGGAAAGAGCAGGTGTCTTCTACTTGTCACAAGCCCGACCTTCCTGCAGCCAAAGGACAAAGGCATGGGTTCTGATATGTGAGAGGCGAAATCAGAGCCAGAGGAGGGCGGGGGAGGGGGGCGGGCAGGGCGGGGAGGGCAGGGGGGAGGGGCAGGGGGGTCACCTCCAGTTGTCACCTCTGCTGAGCTCATAGCCTGCCACTAAGATGATTTCTGCAAAGCTTTTGTCTCTCCCCCGCCCCCCAACCTCGCTTCTCCTGCCTATTGAACAGGAAGGGAATCTATCCTCTGCCTGTCTGTGGGAAAGCTTATCATTAGAAGAAAAGTCATCTGAAGGAAATTATGTTCACTTTAACAATTTACAAAAGAAAAGCTGTCAAGTTGCAAATTAGGTATCTACCATTCTAAACCTGCAATTTAGAAACAGAAAAATTGACCTTCCCTTCTGTTGCTATTCAAAATGTGGAACTTGGGTCCGTCCTACCTTTGAAATGAAGGGGGTTCTAATCTCGTCCTCTTGTTCGGTCAGGGCCACCCCATTCGTCATGGGAGGAGCTTCAAAGTGAACAAACTGGATCATTTCAGGCACGGGTGACACCCAGGAAAATGCAAGGACTGAATGTTTGAAGAAATAGAAACGCTGTCACGTGTCTTGATGTTCATTGTTAAGATGAGTGCTCATTTGTGTCAGAACTGTGCGGGCTGGTTTTCAGCATGGACACCCAGCCACTTCTGTGCAGCCCTACCTGGGCAGTGCGAGATGCTAGTGTGTCTGGGTCTGTACTGTACGTGGAAGAGGGCGAAGAGAGATTGATCGAGGCTAGGTGACTGTGTCCAGGAGAATGCTGGCCCGAATCTCTGGAGAGGCAGGTCCTTTGGCCTGAGTACAGAGGAGAGCCCTGGTGCTTACCACGGCAAAGCTGAGCACAGTTCACCCTTAACTAGAAGGGTTGGGAAGGAGAAGGCTGGACTATTGTCTGCCCCAGGGGCCCTGGCTGCAGACTCCCCTGGTCTTGTGTGGGAGTCTCCACAGAAACACGAACGTGGTGTTCTTCCGTGCCCCCAGAATCAGCTCCACTATTAAATCCAATCAAACAATTAGCAATCCTTGATTGGGAACATTTCCTTCATGTGTGGAGAATGATGGCTTGAACATTTTCTTTCAGATGAGGGTAGGGTGCAAGGCAGTTTCTATTTGGGGATTATTAGTTCTTGTTCTGGAAAGTATAGCACTACCACTGCTGCCAGCCATCCCTGGAAGGTCTAACCAGTGTCACAATACCGTATATATTGAAGTTACACGGCCTAGGCAAAACCCAAAATCAGTGATATCATCTATATCAATCTAGCAAGGCAAAACTTCAGAGCCACTTATCTGAGAAATGCAAAGGGAGGAGATGGCTTTCTGAGAGCTCTTCAGCTTGCCACACTGACCCCCACTGCACCCCACTCTGGGGGACCCCATGCTAGCTCTGTCTGCTGCGAGCAGTTACCCCATTCTCCATGTCACTGGCAGTGTGAGCAGACCTCGCTGCATAGTGCAACGCGATGTCTCCCAGCCTGGGTGGTGGCTCTGATCTCAGAAGCCCTCACCTCTACAGGTGTGAGTCCTCACCTCTGCAGTGTGGGTCCTCACCTCTGCAGGAAAGGCTTTTCTCTCAACTGCTTACAAGGCTGATTCTTTTCCTCCCCCCGGTGTTCAACACTCACCCTCTCAGCAAATGCTATTCTTACATGATGGACTTTGATCTCTCTTTTTTTTTGGTAACTCAGTAAAAGATGCAGGAGCCACATTCCCCTGTGAGGAGGGGGATAGCTGTAGGACACAAGTCATTGTTATTTCCGTTCCTGCAAAGTTATACTTCTTGTGCTGAGAAGTTGGAGTTCTTATCTCATATGTGTCTTGTTTTGATTCTGCTTCCAGTGGAAGGACATTGGCTATGTCTTTAGCGTGGCTGAAAGTTCAAGGGGACATATGGGGACGTGTCAATTGTTTGGTTCATCAGGTTCTCATAGTAAGGCTGGGGAACTGTGGCCCTGTCCCTCCTCCTTGGGGCGCTTCCATGGGGTTTTCCTCTCTACGCAATCCATGTTAGTTTGCAGAGTGCTTAGGATGGACTCCTGCTGTCTCCGGGATCCTGGGTCAGCATCAGCTGTGCAGCTTCTGTTCTCCCCATATGCAGCTGGCTCTAGTTCCTTCTGCTTTTGAATCTGGAGTGGGGTTTACAGAACCTCCAGTCGGAACCTTCCGGAATCCGTACCTC
Source organism: Dipodomys ordii (assembly GCF_000151885.1). Classification (NCBI taxonomy): domain Eukaryota; kingdom Metazoa; phylum Chordata; class Mammalia; order Rodentia; family Heteromyidae; genus Dipodomys; species Dipodomys ordii. The sequence continues at coordinate 2,384,942 of NW_012267317.1, read as the reverse complement.
CTGTCTGAAGGCCATCCCGGGCTCTGCTCCTTTGTCCCGTGAATTTTCTCCACCTGTACCATTCTGTCACCAGGCATTTATTGAAAGGAAATCTTTAGAGAAGGTCAGAATCAATCAGATTAAATGTTAACAATGACAGACACTTGCTTTTTTCTCTTTTTTTTTTTTTTTGCAGAAGGAAGTAAGTAAGGAGTAAAGGTTATCAATTGTCCAAACGTGTTTTCCAAACAAAGCTGCTGTCAAAAGGCAGGCTGCCATTGTGGCCAGGCTGTCAGGCTGTGACACAAGGCAAATCCAGGGACAAAGGGCCACCGCATTCACCCAAATGGAGTTAAAGTTGCTGTTGAGTGGAGTGACAAAATAATAGAGATGGGAATCTTGTTTTTAAGTCTGGGTCTATGATTCTGAGATGCTCACTCCCATTCCTAGCTGTGACTCACTTGCCACATGAGGGTGGTAGGTTGGGATTTATCCATGTCAACGGTTTCGGTGGTAATCGGCAGGAAAGTGCTTTGAACAAAGCTTTGAAAAAAATCTTTATTGCATTTCTCACAGTGATAAAAAGTTGTTATTAAATAACAAAGCAAAACCATATGGCCACATTCCTTCATAGAAACACCAGGATTATTGTTTTATCAGTTACTGGGAGCCACACCTAAGCTAAGTGAAATCAGTAGCCACTACAGGCCACCTTTTATAAACTTGGCTCTTCAAAACTGATTCAGCCTCTGACTAAAGACAGTAACAAAGTCATACTTCCCCCTTTCTGGTAAGATACAACTCTCCTGGGTACAGCCCCAGCACCAGACCCTTCTCCCAAAGGAGGACACCAGGTCCCCAAGGGTGAAGTCCATTATTGGAGAGAAGCCCAGGTAATCTGACATTTCAATTTTCTTGACTGTGGGCCATCTCTGGATTCTCTCAGCTGACAAACTAGCACAGCCCTTTCTACCTCCTTGAACTACAATGGGAAGGTCAGGGTCTCATCCTTAGTAGGCCCATATTAGTTTATTTCACCAGATCCAACTTTAAGTTAAACCACTGTTCTACACTGATGTTTGGTTTGCTCGTGTTCCTGAGGATTGAGCCCAGAGCATTGCACGTGACTACACAAGTGCTTTTGACTGAACTACAACCCACCCCATCATGTCACAGTCCTAAGATCCATCTGCACATTTGTTCCTGGATTTCAGTCTGCATAGATTGGAAACCATTCTTCAATCCTTCAAAACATGTCATACTTCCTCATGGGTCCTACTTTTCCCTACCTTTTGTGACCTGCCAGAACTTTAGTTATAGCTATAGAGGTAAATGGGGGAAGCATGGCAGGTTCAGTACCTTGGAAGGATGCAGCATCCAGGGAGGCCAGTAGGAAACCAAAGGCTAACCTTCCAGGCAGTTGTGGAGGATAGATTCTTGGGAAAGGAGTCGTGTCTGAGTTTAGGGGCTCAGCCCTGTCTTTATGGTGAATTCCAATGCTCAGAGTTCCAATTCTTCCCAATGAATGCTCTCACTGTATCAGAAGATGTGATGTGTTGGTTGGGAATTAAATCTATATTGTAATTCAGTTACTCAGTATGAAGTTCTGAACCTGACTTTCTGAAGGCCCAGTCCTGTAGATAAAGGAGATAGGTTCCTCTGTGAGAAAAAAATACAAGGTTACCATTTTTGATGCAATACTTCCTCCGGGAATCTGAATCCCTGAGTTCATCCTTTGCTTTGCTCACCTTTCAAGTGCAGTTAGAAACACCCAGCCAACTCCATGATGCTCCTTTTTTTCTTTTTGACTAAGATATTCCACAGCAGCAAACATCAGAACTTGCAATGATGCTGGGTTGAATGTCTCTCAGATGGCTGAATGTCTCTCATATGGTTGAATATCTCTCAGATGCTCCATGCCAGAAACCACATCATCTTCCAACTGGATACAGAGCTATTAATGCCTCTAAATCTAATCATGCGGAGAACCAATTCCAGAAAATCCCGATGAATTTTAAAAATCACTGCTAAGTTTATTTTCTTCTAGCAGGACTGCCGGTACCAAATTCTGAATTAAGTTTAACCATAGAAAGAGATGTGCACTAGATTTCTTTTCAGAAACTGGCTTTCATGTTTGAGCAGGTTGGGTTTCCTAAGGCAGAGCTGGCTGCAACGCCCGCCAGGGATGAAACTAGCACCCACATGCAGAATTTCTTCTTCAGGAAAAAGTCTGTCCTAAGGCTTTTCAGCTGATTGAGTCAGTTGGCCTAGTTTCCATAGGACAATCTCCCTACTTTAGCCAACCAATTAAGGACTTCTATTTCATCAGTAAAATACATTCATAGCTGCATCCAGATTAGTATTTATTTTGTTGGTCATGTGACTTGAACTCTGGGCCTGGGTGCTCTCCCTCAGCTCTTCAGCTCAAGGCTAGCACTCTATCACTTGAGCCACAGTTCCACTTCTGGTTTTCTGGTGGTTAGTTGGAGATAAAAGTCTCAGGGACTTTCCTGCCTGGGTTGGCTTTGAACCACAATCCTCAGATCTCAGCCTCCTGAGTAGCTAGGATTACAGGTGTGAGCTGCTGGTGCCTGGCTTAGAGTAGTATTTGACTGAATCACTGGGGCTTTCCTCTAGCTAAGGTGATATATAAAAGATCTACATAGCCTAAAATGTTTAAAACTTGGAGCCATTGCTCTCTATATCTACTGGATAAAGAAGCCAATCTTTCCCCAAGACTGGCCTCCAATTCTCTAGTTTCAAATACCTTTTTCTCATCTTTTCATGCAGGATCCTGATAGAAAGTCTGTGTGCTGACTCAGAATACCTATAGAAAAAGTGCACCTTTTGGTTAAAACAGGCCTGACCTTGTTTAGCATGTAGATATGTCTTAAGTATGGGGAGTATGATTGTGTCACTGTGTGTGTGTGTGTGTGTGTGTGTGTGTGTGTGTGTGTATGAGAGAATGGGAAAGAGAGTGAGCAATGGGAGGGAACAGGGCAGACAGTGTGGTGCTCTTTGGATCCTTTGAACAGTCATCAAGAACGTCAGGAAGGGAGAAATGAGAAGTGAAGGATGGGCAAAAGGCGATGAGTGTGTCAGGCAGGACTCAGGAAGCCCTGACCTGCGGGGTAGTAAAGTGTGTGGCTGACAGAAGACAAGAACGGACGGAATTCGCCAGGCCCAGTCAGCATTTTCCCCCAAATTAAAATACACAAATGCACTTGCTAGAGTGAACCCTGTATGACCTCAAAGCCTCTGAGATTCCTTTCTGTTTATCTCTCTTTCACTTGACCCACCCAGGATGGTGTGGAGGTGAGGAAAAGAAGAGCCTTTGGAAAGCCTGAGTTCTAATCGCTTCCCCAGGAAATATTCAATAATGCATCTGTCTTAACTTCCTTCTTCTCTAGATGAATTAATGGACACAATATGGAATCCCAGCTTCTTACCACTGGGGTTGCCATCTACTCTGCAACCATAATATGTGGTTTGAAACATGTACCATATTCTTAATAATTGTTTGTGAAGAGGACAGTTATGAAAAACGTGCAGGGGGCATTAGTGACCGTCTCAATACAACATGAACTGAGGGTCCGTTATTTGGTTGCCATTGATGGTGTTAACGAGAGCCGTTGGGAACCTGTTCCTAGTGACACAAACATTAGTTTGGAATTGGAATCATGGAAACCCTGTTGGATGCGAGGTCTGGGCATGCAGGGTGAGCATTCCTCTTTTAACTGGGAATGCCACAGAATAACTTTACATGAAGTACCGTTACCATCTACAATTGTGATGGAGCAGATGTTTCCTGAGAAATAGTGGAATTCTTTTGCTATAGAAAAATACTTTTAGGACAGAAACAGAGAAGGAACTGAAATTCAACTCTATTTCTGTCCCGTAATGGAGAATGGGTGGAATCCATCAAAGCTCTCAGATTCTGCTGGGGATGAGGCTCAGAGATGGTGAGAGACAGGAAACTTGAGTCCGGACAGTAAGACTCCAGGAGGGTCTCACCCACAGAGAAAATTCTCTGGGGAAATAAATCTTCTCTCTAACACTGGACAGAAAAAAGGAAGCTGGAGATTAACCTACCCACAAGGTCTAGGAGCAACCAAGCCAAGAGCCAAGAAAAAACTTCGATTATGCTGAGACAGAAATACTCATGGAATGCTTTGTGAGAGTGGATCCTACCTGCCTCCGAGAAACCTGTACACAGAACTCAAGACCTCATTCATAATACCCAGTGTGCATGTGTGAAATGGAGCCAAGAACTGGAGGGGAAGGAGGGTGGGGTTGGGACAGTTGGGGAGAATGATAGATGGTGTGACATTCACATCGAATTAAAACCACTTTGTACCACTTCTTAAAGAGACTGAAAAGTAAACTGATTATGTAAAGGAAAGAAAGCCCACTAACAATGAAATGTGTGCACAACTGAAGATGACATAGCCCAAACCCAACCCCCGAATTTCCCCATTCCTGGGGATTCTCTGTAACATGAGAGTTTCCAAAGCCAGGTGTGACAAACCAAGAAGACGAGTGTGATCAAAGTGTTCCTGGCCTCAAGAGGGTGAATGCTGCCTCACCAGAAGTGCACACAAACACTATGAACAAAAGAGGAGTTGAGGAGAAAGAGAAACCTGTGGAACTACTTCTGGAAATCACTTCCATTGAAACTGAGATTGTCAGTATATATATTAAAGGCAAGATGTGTGTGTGGTGTGTGTGTGTGTATTTGTGTGTGTTGGCTACTTGTGGTAAGAGAGAGATTCAAGGAAATTACTCAGAATCATTCACATAATGGGGGAATAGAAAATAATTTAAATAGCCAGGAAACATAGGAGATAAAAGGAGATTATACAATATATGTTAGATGCAAATTTCAGGGGAAAAAGATAGAAAGATTAATGGGACAATCAATCTTTTATAAAAGGTAAAAGTGGAGAATTTTTGAGAGTTGATAAAACACCCAAATCTTCAGACTGAAGAATGAGTCTAGTGCAGAGGAAATACACATAAATCACTCACTTAGAAAAAAAATGCTATCTGGACTACACAACGAATCCAAGAGTGAAAGACAAAGTCTTAAAAGTCATGTGGAAAGAAGTGAAGATTAAACCAAAGTAAAATTGAATGACAGTAGACTCATCAAGAACAACAATAAAGATTAGACAACAGTAAAAGAGTATCTTCAAAGTCCTGAGGGAAAATCATTGTCAGCTTAGATATCTGAATGTCACTGCTATATCATTCCAGGCTGAGAGTAAAGCATTTCCAGGAAAATAATGCTGACAGAATCTGGCATAACAATTTATAGACCATGACTGCAAAAAAATCTTGCAAGATAAATATTTGGAAGAAGGAAATTCAGCTCAGAAAAAGAAAGTTACACGAGGCAAAGGCCAACAAAGGAGTGGTAAGTATCCTACTAATTCCGAAGTATTTGAGGTTTGGAGAAAGACATTCTCATGGGCATTTCAAATTATCCTTGTTTTATTCCAGTTTTTGTAAAACAGGTGATGGCATATTTATTTTGATTCTTCAGGATCACTGGTAATTTCAACAGAAATCCATAGTTTAATTCTTTCACTGCTAGTGGGGGCGGGGTAGAAATTAATGCAACAGTTTTAGAAAACAATACAGAAGATAGTTGAAGATCTGTAAGATGGGGAACCAGAAATTCACTACTAAGAATTCGCCCTGAAAGTCTGCTGTCTGTGATTTGGCAGGCTTACTGGGAGCGAACAGCCCATTTGCCAGGATTAAGGCAGTCTTAACAATTTACCTCTCGTTAGTTTTGGGGAAGGTACAAGGTGCCAGGGTACCATGTTCCAAGCTGGAGATGGGAAGACAAGTCAGCTCTATCTCGTGGCTCAGCCAACGAGCAGACAGACAGATGTCACATAATATTTTTGTTGTGCTTTCTATGTCACATCTTTTATGTGTGTCACTTTTTGCCTGAGTTGTACATTTGCTTTTCTGTCTCTCCAGAAAGTGGGAAAGACTTTCTTATTGGCACCAGAGAAACATCGATGAAGTAAATGTGGGATTTTGGAGCCACAGAGACCCCTGTTCAGATGCAGCATATCGATTTACTGCCCCTGAGCAAGCTTTGGCTCTCTAATTTTAAATGGAGCAACTATTATTTATATTTTAACCTGTTGGGAAAATTAATGGAAAATGTATATAAAAATGATGTAGCAACGTAGATTCTTAATTTTTGACTCCAGGACTTTTCTTTGTTTTAGTGAAACTTCATCAAACTTCCCAGATTGAGGAATTTTGAATATTATTATAATACAATAATTAGATGTCATTATAATTTTGAATTTTGACTTCTTCTACAGGAGGTGGAAGAGGAAAGGAAATCTATTTAAAATGTAATGGCATATTTGTATTTTCTTCCTGCTCCAGACAAAACAGCTGGGCAGTTACCATTTCCTTCCAGGCACTTCTGAGTGAGCTGCGGGTATCTGGTGTCCTCTACAACCAGCACCGGTGGCACTGGGTCCCTGCAGTGACTGTGTCCACACACAAAGAAAATGTATCACCAAATGTGTGTCCTTCCATGTTCTCTGAAAAGATGATGAGGCGGATTTTACTCCTGTGCACATTTTGTAATAAACAAGGAGTGGTATCTTCCATTCAAAAACTGAACTAGAAATAGTGAGTCAGTTATGTTATAATGCATGGGTCACACACAAGAGTGGGAGATGTTAGGGGAGCAGTGGGGAAATTGATGCTCGCCTGTCCTTGGCTGAAATCATGACAATCTTTTCCCACCTATCACTCCCCAAGCCACCTTTCAGATGAACTGATTCCAGTCTCAAAGGGCCTACCCAGCCCCATTCTTAGGGATAGGTCTTGTATTGACTTCTTTATTTCATTGATTTATCAATGCCTTCATCTCTTTTAACTGAGTGGCTGTCTTTTCATTGGACTCCTTTGCCATCTCTTGGAATTTATTCAGCTTTTTTTGGTCTCCGTGAATTCTTCTTTGATTACTTTTGTCACATTCACACAATGTCTTGTAAAAGTTTTTGATATTTTCATGAATCATTCTTTAATTCCAGTTTATGAAGTTTTCTCCAGGTCCCTATCTTTCTGTTTTATTTTCTGTTTTCTGTGGATGCTGTATTTCCTTGATTTCTCATGTTTCTGTGATGCCTTTTACCCATCGGAGGACCTTTCTGGTTTTGACTTTCAGGGGTCTGAATCTTCTCCATATTCTTGGTTGACTAGGCAGAGGATGGTTTGATCTTCTGTTGTGATTTACTGGGCTTGTCCAGGCTCTGGGTTTGTAATGACCATTCAGTGCAGTTATAGAGTTGCTTAAGTTTATCAGCTGAAAAAAAATTAGGGTTCTAAGGCAAATAAGTAATGGGTAGAGAGCAGTAGTGTTCTAGCAAGATCTATGGCTGAAAAAGCTATGGTAATATAGACTGTTAGAAGAGGAAGGATGGAAAAGAGGACAGGGAATGAGTGTAAAGAAAGAAAAAGGTAAGCAAGAAACCATGTGATTTACTCCAGTGAGGAAAACAGAAATGAGAGGAGATTCGTCTGAATCCCTATACCTTTCTCTATTCTAAACAGCCTAAGCCAGGTGCTGACATTCACTTACTTCATCACTGCTATACTTTTAAACTGAGACAGGAAACAGATATAGATCTGTCTATCTATCTATCTATCTATCTATCTATCTATCTATCTATCTATCTACATATCTGTCTGTCTGTCTATTAGATAAAGCAAATAATAACTGAAGAGCTAAAGTACTTGAGGCAGTGACCATTTGTTGCTTGTTTCAGAGCAGAGCAACATGTGGTGCTAAACCTCCTGGTTGTGTGCCTTTATAAGACTTGCAAATCCTTAGCTCGGGACTCTCCTCCTAGGCTCCACTGTATAGGACAAGGCCGGAGCTGCAGCCCATTAAACCTTAAAACAGCTGTAGAGTCTGACTCTCGGTGGTCTTCTTGGTGGGGGTCCTGCGACCTAGGCACAACATATTAGTGGGGGCTCATCCGGGATCCCCCCAAAGACCCCTGAGACCTCGGACTCCAAAGGTAAAACAGCGCTGTCTTTGTTAATTTGTCTTGTCCTGTTTGTCTGTTTTACTTACATTTTTCTTTGTGAGGACGCCCGCTCCTATTTGTAATGTGTAAAGGGTTGTTGAAGCGGACACGCTTGCACGACAACCCTGGAGGAACTGGGAGATGTCCCAGATCCTCTTGTGGGGTGGGGGTCCTTGCAACACATGGTGCTAAATCACCTGGTTGTGTGCCTTTATAAGACCTGCAAATCCTTAGCTCGGGGCTTTCCTCCTAGGCTCCGCTGTGTCGGAGTGTAGGACGAGGCCCGAGCCGCAGCCTGTTTAAATAAAACCTTAAAACAGCTGTAGAGTCTGACTCTAGGTGGTCTTCTTGGTGGGGGTCCTGCGACCTAGGCACAACAATAACAACAAAAAAATGAACAAACGCATAAACTAAACAGCAGAAACAAAGAAGGCTGACCTCTCTGCTCTGAATGTCCAGTCCAGGATAAGGTGTGGGCCGGCTGTTCCGTGTCCGGTGTCAGCCGTGTCCTTCTGTCTTTGTCACCCTCTGTGCTCTGTGGCCGGGGAGGGCAGGCGAGGCACAGTTCTGGAAGTTCTCCTGCCTTGAGCTTTCTTGGGGCTGTGGCTGGAGGTCAGAGGGTCCAACCGTTCTCCTGCTGGACTGGGGCAGACCCCTTGCCTGCCCCGGGTCGTGGATTCTGGTGACCGCTGAGGCTCCTGCAGTGGCTCTGCACGCGTTCCTGGGCTGCATGGGAGGCGGACTCAGAGCAAGGCCATGCAGGGCTTGGGACCAGGCTCCCAGGGAGGCCGGGCGGGGTTGGGGTGGGGCTGGGGCTGGCTGGGGCGGAGTTGGGGCTGGCTGGGCCTGCGGCTGGAGGTCTGGCCTGGCCCGAGCTGCCTGGGCTGGGAGGGCGGGGAGGGCCCCCACCTTCCCCCCCACCTCCCCCACCCTCAGCCCGGATTTGATCTGAGCCCCGGGCAGCAGGCCTCCCTGTGGGGTCCCCGGCCCAGCCCCTACCCGGGCCGCAGGCCTAGCTCGGTGAGTCCCTGCCCCCAGGGTCGCCTCATGGCCTCTTCCATGCCACGGACTCCTGGTGGTGTCTGTCCATCCATCCGTGAGTTGCCAGGTCTTCCCCCCCCCCCCCGCCTCCTGCCACTGCAGGCAGATGGAGGCCCAGCCGGGCCCTGGGTGTCTGTCTGGGCAGCCGGGGTGCCCTGCAGTCTGTTCCTCTGGTCGCTTCCTTAGCCTGTCTCCCAAACACACTTTGGGTAGCCTGTCTTCCGAGCATGCTTTGGGTAGCCTGTCTCCTGAGTACGCTTTGGGTAGCCTGTCTCCCGAGTACGCTTTGGGTGGCCTGTCTCCCATGTACACTTTGGGTGGCCTGTCTTCCAAGCACACTTTGGGTGGCCTGTCTCCCAAGCACACTTTGGGTGGCCTGTCTCCCAAGCACACTTTGGGTAGCCTGTCTCCTGAGTACGCTTTGGGTGGCCTGTCTCCTGAGTACGCTTTGGGTAGCCTGTCTCCTGAGTACGCTTTGGGTAGCCTGTCTCCTGAGCACACTTTGGGTAGCCTGTCTCCTGAGTATGCTTTGGGTGGCCTGTCTCCGGAGTACACTTTGGGTAGCCTGTCTCCC
>NW_012267317.1:2360364-2375145 GCF_000151885.1 Dipodomys ordii | reverse complement strand
TCTCCTGAGTATGCTTTGGGTGGCCTGTCTCCGGAGTACACTTTGGGTAGCCTGTCTCCCGAGCACACTTTGGGTAGCCTGTCTCCCAAGCACACTTTGGGTGGCCTGTCTGTCCTCCTCTAATCATCCCTGGAACCTGGCGTGCCTGGACAGTTCAGTAACAGTTTTTCAAGAGTCTTTATTGGTTTTCCCTTTGCTCTCTGTTTTAGATTGAGAGGACATAAAATGGATTCTCTAATTAGTTTTTGCCTCCTGAATTGCTTTGTCTTACTGTTTTAATCTGTCTCCAATGAACCGACCGAAATTATCAAGCCTACAACCGTCTCTAAAGACCAGAGGTTCAGAACCTGAGAGGGTGTGGTGTGGTTCAAGAACTGGGCTGGCTCTGAGACTGGGTAGCATCTGGCCTACTTGGGCAAGGTGTGGCCAGGTGTGGGTGTGTCATCCCTACTCCTGCCAGACCAAAGAGCAGGTCCCAAACTTGCTAGCTCCATTACCAAACAACCGGGTTATTCCCAAAGAATCAGAGAAGCCATCTTGTTTTGTTTGTTACACTTAGCATGCACTGTTGTTTTTTTTGTTTGTTTTTTAATCATCACAGGAGACTGGAAGCCCTAATTTAGGAGGACAATTTTTGGCTCGTATTCAGACCTGGGGAACAAAGTCACAGCCCTGCAGGTGTGACTATGTGTTTTTAAATGTATGGGATAATTACAGTACATTTATTTTCCAAGAAAGTGTCCTTCTCCTTTGTTTCTTTGGAAAGTGCAGTGTTGGTTTGCAATCAAATCTTTTTCTCAACCTATAAAATAATATCTGAAGACAGAAACCAGGAACTCAAAGTGTAATATGTGGATTATGTGGTTCCTTTCAACAACCACAGTCCAAGAAACATTTTCCTAGAGGAGAATGATAATAATCAGAAATTTACAAATGAGTCAACATTATACTATGGAGTTTGCACTACTATTTGTAAAATTTTAGAAAATTATAGCTAGAAGACTATCTCCCAATTAAAATTCCATGAAAGAGTAAAAAACATTTCACTATTTATCTTCTCTGGAAGAAAGAAGGTCTGCCCTGTCCAGATAGGAAGATCTAAGCTGGTACTACAATGCCTAGCATCAGATCATCTAGGTAGTAGATAGGAGACAGATTCTGGAGCTCATCCTAAGCCCCGGGAACCACGTTGTTCAAGGGTAGTGCTTGACAATCTCACAGAACAATGAGACGATCATGCAAGTTCAAAGACCACTGATCTCTTGCTCAATAGATGAGTGAATTCAACAATAGTGTCAAATAATTCATCAAATCAAACCACAGAGACACCTTTGATTTGTCTGCAACACTGGTGTCTGCTTTATGTATGAGTTACTTTGATCTCTCACAGAGTCTGAAGTGCCATCACCCTGAGAATTATAAGTTCTGAGCTTAAGGAAATTTCCCTGGCAGTGGCTCCAATTCCTTATGAGCAGTGCCTTGCATTGCGTCCTCTCCTCAGCTGCCATCAAGAACAGCTTCTAGTCCATGCCTCGTGAGCTCTGTGCTATGATGAGGAGAAGGGTAGGGTTGCTCTTCTGAAAATAATTGGGAAAGAAGGGCTTTGGCATGAGTTTTAATTCACCACCACCAGAGGAATAGATGTAGGATGAGTAATGACGCTACATCAGGAAGGTTGTAGTGCTGGTCCAAGTCCAAGGAAGAATTAAACCTGAGATTCCCAGCTCATGTAACACAGGCTCTTCTCATTTTCCTTCATAAAGGCGTTTTTTAGACACATGGTTTCTACCAGATGATGTTAAGAAATCAATTTACTGTCTTCTGCCTGAGGCTAAAGTGGTATGTGCCATGGCTCTCTCCTGCAAAGTTAATCTTTTATCCTCAGTATAGGGGGGAAGATATTTTGACTGTGAAGTCAACCTGCCTCGACTTAATCCTTCAAACAATGGTGTTGTATTTATCAGTGGCTTTTGCTTTGTTGTTCTAATTGTGGGATTGTATTTCTCTCCTTCCTTGTGTGTTTTGTCACTGGATTTCTTCTGTAAGAAACATTACAGCCCAGTGCTGGTGACTCACACCTGTCGTCCTACCTACTCAGGAGACTGAGATCTGAGGATTGTGGTTCCAAGCCAGCACCAGCAGGAAAGGTCATGAGACTCATCTTCAACTAACCACCAAAAGGCAGAAGTGTACCTGAGACTCAAAGTAGTTGAGTACTAGCCTTGAGCACTAAAGCTCAGAGATATCCCCTGGGCCTGAGTTCAAGCCCCAGGACTGACACAAAAAAAGAAAGAAAGAAAAGAAAGAAAGAAAAGCCAATTTCTCCTTGCTTTATTTATTTAGTTATTTAATTTTATCAAAAAGGAACTTATGGATAGTTTATTCCTTGAGGCATAATCCAGTGCCTCTGTCACTTATTTACTTCGTTGACTTGCTGAACTTGTTCTAATTTTTGGCATGTGCAGTTTGGCTTCTGCGCTGTCAATAGGTTGTTGCTTTTTTGCATTTTGTTTTTGTTTTTTGCCAGTCCTGGGCCTTGAACTCAGGGTCTGGGCACTGTCCCTGGGCCTCTCTATGCCCAAGGATAGTGCTCTTCCACTTGAGCCGAAGCACCACTTCCAGCTTTTTCTGCTTATGTGGTACTCAGGAATCGAACCTGGGGCTCCATGCATGCAAAGCAAGCACTCTACCAGTAAGCCACATGCCCAGCCCGGTTGTTGCTTTTTTGTTGTTTAGCATCTCTTTATTTTCCATCTGCACATTGCATTTTCTTTGTCCCAGTCCAGAAGCCCAGGCTCGTGATTGTTACTGGGAATGGCACTCGGCAACCAAGTGGTGAGAGGTGACTGTGCTTGATGGTCTTGAGGTACCATTACTGCTCTGCTCTAACCACCCTCTGAGGGTAGGCTTTGGGACATTTATATTTGTGGAATGGTGGACAATCTCTGCTGTGCCTGTTTCCTGGAACCTATATGAAGATAAGGCCACGTATCCACAACTCAGCTCCCAATCAGCCCCACAGGGCATTTCTGTCTTTATCCATTTCCTTATCTGTGAATAATTTCCCCAACAGCAAGACATGTAGGCCGCAGGCCTGCAGTGTATTTATCTCTTCAACTTTAGGACAGAAAATGAAATGGTTAGAGATTCACTGGTGCTGGGGAATTTCCCATAGTTCACAGCATAGGAACATAATCTGTCCTCACATCTATTTCTTTATGGACTTTCTGTCTAGCCCGTAGGACTGTTTTCAAGTTACTTCTTTCAGTGCCTCTTTTTATTCCTTTATCCTGCTTCCCTTCTGCATGCTTTGCTCTGTGTCCCTGAGTCTTACCTATTTAGCAATGCTTTAGTTTTGTGGCTCTGGGGGTATATGTATGGGTGGTGTTCAGCCTCGTGTGAGTTGCTTCTTAGAAATTTCCCTGGCAATGCTTGTCTACTCATATTTCATCTCCGGGTCCCTCTTGTTAAGTACTGCACTTTCTCCCTGCACGGCTCCCAGTCTTAAGCAGGTCTGAAAAAGACCAGATGGAAACTAACTCTTCTCAAAACCCATATTGATATTTCCAAGAGACAAAGTCTCCACCAATCCATTAAAATTCTGTTTTGAAGAGCTGGATCACCTTGGGGATGTTCAGTGAAGGTAAGTCTGAAAGAAGTTTTGTACTTAGCCTAGAAAAAAAATTCATGATTTCTTCTTGCTGGACAAGGTGTGTGGAGGATATTGTTTCAGTTATTTATTTGGTAAAAGGGGTTTTCAGTGATCAGAAGGCATTCCTAAGGAAACAATGGACACTTGAAGATTCTCAAAGAGCTGTTTCCCTTCCCTGTGGTCTCCAGAGGGCAGCCTTGTGAGCACAGGCCCTCCCCCGCATCGATGGACTAACACCTCACTGGAGAATTTTAAGGCAATCCCTGGAATTACATTGTGCCGTTCTGGGTGGGTGAGGTGCAGGAAGCACGCACATTTGAAGAGTCTTGGCATGGGAGGCACAAGGCCATGTGGCTTCCTGAGAGAGGTTTCTCTTCCTCCTTCTCAGGGCTCTGGTGAGGGCAGCCTGAGCGTAGAGCAGTAGCAGCTCCAGGCTGCTTGGTGGGAGGGTGCAGGCTGAGTGCTAACCAGGGAAGGCTCAGACTTGGATGCTCTGCTGAAGGCAGATGTATCTGACTGGACCATGCATCTGTCAGTCATCCCAGGTGACTTTGAAGGAGGGACTGGAGGGAGTACAGAGGTGTTCCAGGGAGGACTTTCTGGAAGTGGACTCAGAGAAGGAGGCAGGACCTCTTGTGCCTGGCGAATAGCTTGGCTCTTATTTATTTGATAGATAACAGAGGGGACCACGTGGCAGTAAGGAATGCACAGATGGCGAGCATGGGAAATGCTAATAATGAGGGAATTAGGAGTGGTTCTAGGAGTGTTGAGACCAGGCTTCAGCAATGACAGCAGCAACAGAACGGAAGGAAATGAGAGAATCACCACCGTGAACGCTTGGAGGGGAGGGGCTGTTACTCACTGGGTGTGGAAGGAAGAGGAAAAGATGCAGACAGAAATCAGGAGACCCGTCTTCTGGCACAGCCTTCTCTCCAATTAGCTATCTCTGTGACCTTGGGAGAGCCAAGTGACCTCTGTGCCATTTAATGGTAGGTGATTTAACTACAGATAATTCCAGGCTTTGCTTTTTATAGTGACTTAAGAATGAAGTAGGGCTGTCATCCTGGATATTTGGGAGGTGGAGAGCAAGTGAATGGCTGTTCAGAGGTCAATCCAAGCAAGCTTGAGAGACTCCATTTCAACCAATAGTTGGGTGTGGTGGCATACATTTGTCATCCCAGTTCTGGGGAGGCTAAGACTGACAATCTTGAGGTTCCAAGTTAGCTTGGGGGGGTGGGGAAACAAAAAATGTGAGACCTAGCTCAAGAGAAAAATGTGGGCATCTTAGTATGTGCCTCTATCATCCCAGACACTTGGGAAGTATAAATAGAGGATCGAAGTCTAGGCTGACCTAGGCAAAAACAGCATTCTATCTAAAAAATAATCAGAGCAAGAAAGAGGGGGAGCATTTAGCCATGATGAGCACTAGAAAATGAGGAAAAGCTAAGTCCCAAGTTCAAAATCCAATATTGCCAAAAAATTTTTAAAATACAGTAAAAGAATGCAATAAGAACGGATAAGCAAAGCTACTGAAAATTCAGAATGATCCTCCCAACAATTGTAATTAATAGGACTGACAACTGGAACTCTTCTGATGAATTAACCTGGAAAGCCATGTCCAGTTGAAAGGTCTTGGAGAATGCATTTGCCAGTTTCTGGTGGGAGATAAAATCCTGCCTTGTATCACTGTGGAAAGGAAATTTCAAGTTTCTTGGCTAAATAATAACAACAAGCAATCTTTCCCAAGAGCTTGTCTGTACAACACGTGATTCTCATCAACACTGACAGTGCATGAGCCTTAGCATCCATGCCTCAGATAGTCCATGAGCCTTAGCATCCGAGGCTTGGCGTCTGTTCCTGAGGTGTGGTGCCCGAGCCTTTGTGCCCACTCCCCTGCTGTGGGAAGACGTTTCCCCTGGCCCAGAAAAACACTCACATGTGATCAGTCTGGCAAAACCCGGCTGCTGCCTTTTGGAGTCCATACCTTGGGATTGAGTAAGGCCTGACCCACTGTGACTTTGTGATGTAAAACGAGGGGGCTCCTGGACTGTCTGCCAGCTGTGCCTCTGTACTTACCAGAGTCTTCCAGGAGCTGTGGGACTGAAGGTGGAAGGGGTGGGGTAACCAGCCTTCAAGACACTTCTTGGCCCTCCTTCCATCCGAGGAAAGAGGTGGCTCTGTGGCTGAGAGGACGGTGTGTCCTGGAGGTGGTACATGGCAGGGGCCCTGCGAAGCTGGATCGCTTGTTCCTCCTAGACCTGGAGGAGGTGCGGTGGACCTGCCTGGTCCCGGGACCCTCCGGTCCTTCATCCTTCAGGCATCCTACGGGCTCCCAGCAGGCTCGGGTTCTTTCCTTTCCTATATTACTCCTCCTGACAGGCTGTCTTGTTTTTGATCTTTTAAGGAACAGTGTTTTATAGTTCATTGTCCCAAAGCATGCACGTTAGTTTTGACCCAAAGTGTAAAACATTTCAGAGGAGACAAGAAAGCTTCTGCACAAACCTGGAGCAGCCCCGGCTCCTTGAAGCTGTCCCCCGGGGGAGCTCAGCGGCACACACAGGATCACCAAGGCACAAAGACCATCTTGTAATTTTTTTTAATTGTTGCTATGAAGGAGATGTACAGAGGAGTTACAGTGACATGTCAGGAAAGGGTACATTTCTATCATTTAAAATGAAATAGTTTCCCTCACAGTGGAGAACTGTGAGCTGTCTTTTAGTCAGAAGATGGAAGGTGATGGAGGAAGGGAGAGCAGATGCTGGGCCGCAGGGGAAGGAATGGGTGGGCTCAGGGCCTAACCTGCTGTGAACTGGGGCTAAGCTCTTCCTCCATGCTGCCATATCTCCAGCCCCCACTCCCAGGCCTGTTCATTTCCAAGCCCCCAGATGTCTCTTTTTGTCATTACCTTCTGATCTCAAGGACTGGGTGGGTGGTGTCTAGAGAAGCAGACAGCATATCAGCCAAATGGTGCGATCCACTCCACTGTGATTCCTACAGGTTTACCGCATCCACAACACTGGTTTAAAGACCTCAAAACCCTGACGGTGGAAGGCAGGTGGAATGAAGTGGGAACCATTCTACAGTCTCAACAACCGTTGGAGATCGGAGCCCTTGAAATATACAAGTCTTTCATAAACTTACACCTCACTTTGAACGATTGGCCAAATCCTTTCCTCTTCTTTCTGGGCTACTCTTTATGGCTAAGTCTCTCCTGCAGTTAGGTGTGGCCCAGTGACAGAGTTCTGGGGGACTGGATGTGAGTGTGTGTTTGGAGTGCCACTTTCCAGGCTGAATTGTTCACACTGCCCCAAAGCAAATGCCCAGTGCGGCCTTGCGTGATGGGCAAGGTAGCACCCCACAGGGGAGGAGCTCAGTGTCTCTCCAGAGAGGAGGGTTGAGAGTACTTAGAGATGGGTTGAGTCAGGAATACCACACGGAGTGTTAGACGAGCGAGCAATCCATCTGAAAACCTGCAATAGCTCAACCACAAAGGAGATTTACCTGTATAGCGACTGCTAGAGTCAGGTGTCTCAACAGCAATCTTCTTTTGAAGGGAGTAAAAATGAATCTGTGAAAAAGAAGAAGGAACCCATTCCCAGGTAGGCCAGATGTCAGGAGATCTTTATGGACCAATCGTTACCAAATATTTGCTGAGGAAGCAATTCCATCTGTAGGAGCATTCAGAGAAAAGGCAGTGTCCTGCACAGGATCCAGGTAGCTCTGCCCTCCTGGGCCTTGAAATTCAGTGGGGACACTGGAGTAAAAATAGCTCTGGCGATGTAATTAGCATGCCTTTCATTTTCTCCAGTAAAGCAGAGTGACCTACTCACTCTAGGGCTCAAAAAGACATAATTTACCAAGCTTGTGCTGGCCTAAGATTTGGCAGATGTGGTAACATGTGACGAGCTCCCTGAGTCAGAAATGACCCTGTCCTGAGGTTGCGATTGCTGTGCGCCAGGCACAGCAAAATCCAGGAAGGAAGAGCTTGAGACCGGATCTCCCAGGCCTGTCCTGGCCCTCCACACGCTGTGTGTGGTCTTCAGCTTTCGCATATTTTGATCATCACAAAATATGTCCATGTGCCTTGTGTCACTTGAAGGAGAGCACGTTGGCGGCTCTGTGGAGAGCAGACTAGAATCTGTCATACATGGACACCCAGTCTCTGATGGTCCACTTGTGTGGCTACAATGCAATAGCACAGCCTGGGAATTCGTAAAGAGCAGAGCTGTGGTTAGCTCCTGGTTCTCCAACATGGAGCGAGCACCTGATGGGTGTCCGGGGTGGGGCTCGAGCGGTCTCAGAACTGGTGAGGCCTCATGAGGCAGCACAGAGCCAGCCTGCTACTGGGCTTGGTCTTCTTCTTGTGGAGCCAATGGTGCCACCCCGGGGTCCCCTACTGAAGGCCCCATCTAGCCTTCACTACTTCCCAAATCATCACCATGTGATTTTTAAAGATAAAATTTCATGAGTTTTAGAGAGGATAGATGCCTCCAGAACAGAGTGGGAAACTAGTGTTGTTGTTGTTTTTCTGTCAGTCACAGGGCTTGAACTCTGGCCCTGGGCGCTGTCCCTCAGCTCTTCAGCTCAAGGTGAGCGCTCTACTGCTTGAGCCACAGCGCCACTTCCGGTTTTCTGGTGGCTTCTTGGAGATAAGAGTCTCATGAACTTTCCTGCCTGGGCTGGATTTGAACCACCATTCTCAGATCTCAGCCTCCTGAGTAGCTAGGATGACAGGCGTGAGCCACCGACACCCGGCTAGTTTGTTTTTTGTTTGTTTGTTTGTTTAGTACCTGTGACAGAGTAAGACAGAGGAAGGCTACTTTAGAATAGGAATGGTGGTGAAGGTGGAGGCGAAGTGACAGAATGACTCCCCACCGATGATGACAGAAACGGTAAGTTCCGGTGATGAAGGTTGGGCCAGCGGGGGTGTGAGGAGAGGAAGAGGATGCCAGGTGGGGGCTTGGGATGGCGGGAGCTGCAGACAGAGCAGGTGCGCGCTCTCAGGTGTGGGTTGTGGCTCTCCCTCCTGCTGCACACGGCCCCTGAATGGGATTTGTTGAAAGATAGACATGTTAACTAACATAAAAACAACAACTGGAGTTTGGGAGAAGGAGAATAATTCGTGTCAATATGTTCATAGCCTCATAACAAAACATGTCTTAGCAATTATTTTGTGCCATTATTATTATTATTATTTATGATATTTGGGGCCTTTAATGAATCTACTAGAGATTTTCTCCAGGGGAAACGTATAACCTCCAATAAAACTCTTTTGGAGTTAGCAATGGCTGGCTCACCCTTGATTTCTCAGGATTCATGTTATGGAAAGAATAACATCAGAAAACCCCAAGGTAATGGGCTTCTCCCCTTCAAAACTAGTTTGCCATCTGGGAAGAGAGAGTAACTACGTGTTTTGTATGTATGTGCAGAGTGCTAAACTGTCAAATATGGACTCTTGTTTCAGTGCTGACAGTATTACCATATTAAAATATGGACTCTTGTTTCAGTGCTGACAGCATTACCATATTAAAATATGGGGCGCTGCAAGGGGATTATCAATCAGAAAATTCTGTCCTGAGAATGAATTATTTTAATCAGCAATTTTTGTTCCTGGCTGTAGTTGAGAAATGAATGTTTCTGGATGCAGGGGATATGATTGTAGATGTTAGGAAAGAAATGCTAGCCAGGAGCCTGTCTGGCCATAGACAGGAAAAGTAGGGTTGTGTAGAGGAGAAAGAGAATAAAATGAGTCTTTAATTTAAACAAATGGGGCCATCATCCTGTAGACAACTCTGCAGAGATCAGCACAGCACATCTGTGTGCGTAGGAAATACGAATGGAATGAAGTACAGACATATATGTAGATGAGTTCCCGAGATGCTTTGCCTACTTTAATCTGAGAATTGCTCTGAAAGCCCAGAGGCCCAGACAAGCGGACTCCTTGCTGGACCTCTCTACAGGCACAGAACTTCATTACTGCCCTGGAAGAAACCCAGCCAGAAAGACTCCGTTGTCATCATTAAGTGGATGATAGAGGATCCCTGTGGCTGGCGGGCAGAGAAGGTGAGGAGGAAGGTCTAGCTACTAACTCCCTTCTCTTCTCACTTGGCAAAGCTCACATTGAGCTAAGACATGATCTGAGTCTTTCAAAGGTCTTCAGAGAATTTCCTCATTTGATCTACAAAGGGAGAAGTAGTGTAGGAATGACTGAAAGTTTATATTGAGAGCATTGGTTCCAGGAATAATTTCCTTCTTTCTTTCCTTCCTTCCTTTCTTCTTTCTTTCTTCCCTTTTCTTCCTTCCTTCCTTCCTTTCTTTCTCTCTTTCTTTCTTTCTTCTTTTTGCCAGTCCTGGGGCTTGAACTCAGAGCCTGGGGACTGTCCCAGAGCTTCTTTTGCTCAAGGCTAGCACTCTACCGCATGAGCGACAGTGCCACTTCCAGCTTTTTCTGTAGTACTGAGGAATTGAACCCAGGGCTTTATGCATGCTAGGCAAGCACTCTGCCACTAAGCCACATTCCCAGCCTCCCAGGAGTAATTTCTGATTCATAGGAAGGAACACGGTTTTTTAGAAATACTTAATAAATAAAAACAAGAAAAAGTTCCTGAGGAGATTTTTTTTAGGTCTATCCATCTGTCTGCCTGTCTGTCTGTCTACTATATTGGCATAGTAATAGAATGGATGTAGCAAATGGGAATTAATCTGAGAGAAAAAGAAGTCATTTTGGTATGATCAAGTGAAGGAGTGGACATACCATTAGTTGATTTGTGGAAGGCTATTGGCACGGCAGATTTGGTAGAGATGCCTGAGATCCTGTCCAACATGAGGGAAGGATGTTTGTGAAGAAGACAGTTGAGTGGCCACATGTGTTTGGGCGCTTCCACGGACGGCTTGCAGTGAAAGCCACGACAGGGCTGAGCTGCGGTGGCAGATCAAGGCAGATAAAGACAGGACCAGTGTGAGTGAGATCCTCGTTCAGGGGAAGGAAGTGGGTCAGAGTGGAAGGCAGCCAAGTGTGGCAGAAGAGAGTGGGGCCAGGAACTTCCTAGAGGGGAGCAAAGGTGGCACTGCAGGGCAGGAGCGGCTCGATGCTGAGGAGCGTCACGTGGAGTTATATCTGGGATGAAAGACGCTGAGATACAGCGACCCCAGATTGATCTTAATGACGGCCTCTCTGGATTTAATGCGGAGAGAACAGCCAAAGTGGAGCATTCACAGGTAGTATGAGCAAGGGTTTGGACTCGGGCAAGGGTGTGGACTCAGGATTTTAGACTGTCTTTTGGTGGATCTTGACATAAAAGAATGTATGCGTATGAATTCAAAGATATTCTTTTTTGAAGAGATTATTTGATTATGGCTCTCCAAGCTGAAGATCTTTGTGTGATTGTGGAAATTATCCACAGAGAGGGACAATCTGTGATGAAAGGAGGGGGGAGCATTTCCACAGTAGCATATTAGGTGGCAGGGAACTGAATCCAGGACACATATGCTGTGTGGATGTGGGGGATCGTCTTTAGATACAAGCAGACAGACACTGACAAGATGGCAACTTCAAGAAGAGAAAGGAACTGATCCAGTAGAAACGGCAACAACTACAGGTAACTAAAAACGTTGACTAAAGGCAAGAGCTTCAGCACATAATACGGATAGATGATGGTCTAGAAATCACAGTCTGAGCTTGGAGGATGCTTGTTTGATACCCCAGATCTATTGCTTTGAGGGGCTTGAAGGGGATCAAATGCCACAAAAGTCAACCAGGCTTCCGCTAGAGGAGAGAAGAGGGGAAAACTTTTGGAGAAGAGAGTGGATTAGAAAAGAGTGTGTGGTCACCTTGAGTCCCTGAAGGTTGCGTGAAGGGTCTGGCTGTCTGGAGGCACTGGGGTTTGGAGAAGCCAAATGGGTTTAGTAACGGTTGATAAGAAACCCCTCATAGGCCAGTTACTAATGTGTCCAGAATGAAGCTCCATGGAGAATGTGTTGTATAATGCCCTCTGCCCTGGGAGAAAGGAGAGGGGGACTCTTCAGAAGCCGTCAGGAGGAGGTGCGTCTCCAGGACAGCACTGTGGAACAGGTTTGGTAGAGGGCAGTGATGTGCAGAGTTCTGTCCTCGTATGAGTGCGCACAATTATAGAGAAGCCATTTAAATGCATTCACTGTGAGCAGTGCTCTGTACAGCAGAAACTTCCTGGGTAGGTGAAAGGCACCAGGAGTGCGCAGAGATGACTAGTTCTCATGGTACTGAGGAAGAAACTGATTTCATACTGCTACCATTAGTGAAATTAGGTTTTGGAGTATTGGGTTTGAACTCGGGGCAGGTGTTGTACTGCTTGAGCTATGCCTCCAATTGCTTTTCACATAGGTTGTTTTCGAGGGTTAGCCTGGGCAATCTCATACTTGGCTTCCCCAGGTTCTTGGTAATGACAGGGTGTCCACTGGGGTTAGCCATGGTGCTTGCCCCATTGTTGGGATAATGGGTGCATGACACTACCCTCAGCCACTGGTTGAGATGAGGTATTATGAGCTTTTCTCTTGCGTGGGTCGGTTTTGAACTGTAATCTCCCAATCTCTGCCTCCAGGTACCTGTTGGGCCCTTCTTTGGTCACTCTGTGGCTCTTATTAACACCAACCAACTAACCAACCAATGAACCAACTAACAAAACAACAACCAGTGAACCAACTAACCAATGAACCAACAAACCAATGACCCAACCAAACAACCAACTAACCAACCAATGAACTAACCAACCAACAAACCAATGACCCAACTAAACAACCAACTAACCAACCAATGAACCAACCAAACAAAAAAACAGTGACCCAACCAAACAACCAACTACCCAACTAATGAGCCAACTAATGAACCAGCCAATCAAGATCATGATGTACAGGAAGGGAAGACAATAACAATGTGTGTAAGAGAAACATTTGCAAACAAACTGCCCTTAATTTTACTTCCATTTTTGGTCATCTGGCTGGCCATTCTTACCGAAGAATGCTGGACAAGCTGTGGTTGGAAGCTGTGTGTGCTTTGAATGGGAGGGGATACTGCAGTCAGGGTCATTGGTATGGGGTCTGATCATCCTGTGGAAGAAAGCCTGAGATATCAGCCTGTGTAGGTCTTTGATCCTGGCCAGACCTGTTTCCCTGGGAAGGTCCCCCCACCCCCCGCATCCCTCCCCTGCCATCTCTTGCCTTAGATTACTGATCTGGCCACCAGTGTCCCAAGTCCAAGCAAGCAGTTGGCCTGATGAAGGCTCCTTTGCAGAGTTGAGATTTTTCAATTGAAGTCTTTGCTTTGGCTTTTTGCAAGTATCTGGAGCCCACTCGTAAGCCAGCACCTCCGCTGCCTAATTGTGCTAGATGCTTTGTGTGTCCCCTGTAATTCTCTCCATCTCTGTCCATTCCAGCTACTGCAGAGATGACAGATTCCATGCAGATGGGACCAGTCTCAGAAAAGTATACCTGCTAACTCCTGGCCAACAGCTGGGGACCTTCAGAGTGAAGCTGGGGTGGCCCTGGCCCTGGGGCAGGGTGCACAGCTCTGAGCCTGATTCTCATCTCCTTAGAGTTCCTTGGAGGTGGGCGACCAGGCACAGCCCTGGCCGATGGGATAATGGCCTTGGCTGTAGCTCCTTGCCCTTCACTCCAATTGTGGCTGCTCATCCATCCTCCTGTCCTGGGACCATTCCCAGGTAATCATCCCAGGCCTTGGCTCCGATCTCCCATTTCCAGCTCCTCCCCCTCCCCGCCCCAGTTCTACTTCCGTGGTACCTGGGGTGTTCAATTCCTGAGGCTTTTTCACGGCTCAGTGATGTGGATTGCCTGCCTTTTTATTGCTTCCCTTCTCTGCAGGAGATTTGGCTTCAACGTTTTCCGCTCTGATGTATTATTTAGCGCCCGTGCATCTGCTCTGCTCCTTCCAAAGTTTTGTTGGCACCTTCATTTGGCGCCACCTCCTCAATACTTCTTGTGGTGCGGGCTGGAGTCCAGCCTCAGACTTAGCCGATGGGGCCCGGGGTGGGGGAGGCTGCGGGGGCAGGGGGCGGAGAGATGAGTGCACATTTCTGCCTGGTGTTTCTCTGAGGACCCAACATTTGCTCCATGATCTGTGAGGCTGGAGCAGGAAACCTAAACTTCACTCTTGTGAAATTCAACATTGACTGTGAGGTCTGGGTCAAGGCAGCACCCTTGCCCCTGAGCCTCGGATTCCTCATCTGTAAACTTGCCTGTGGGAAGTGGTCCCTGAGATTGCTCCTGCATCTGAAGACCTGTGGACTATTTTACCTCACTTCCTGCACACATCTCTCCAGAATCCGCTCCGGGCTTGCTTCCTTGACAGCTTCAGAGCTTTGTAGAACACTGGCACTCCGTGGCATAAGATCTCCTGGACTTTGGTATTGACTTTATTAAGATGACCTATTGTCTAGAATGGTCCTGGATAGAGGGACCAAAAATGGGCTTTGAATCTGGGCCCTATCTGCATACAGAAAGAGAGAAAAAGAGAAAGAGGTGGATTTCCATTGTTTCAAAGTCCTACATTCTCCCGCGTGTCTCTGAAGCGTCTTGTGTGAGGGTGGGACATGCAGCTTTTCTCTGACTTTTCTACCTCATCAGTTAAAGCCCAGCACTTGTCTTCCGCATTCTCCCTCTCCTTTGCCTACCAAGGATTTCATATCCACTGAGACGCAGATCTGAGCATGTGTTTATATTCTCATCAGAGCGAAAGCACGCATCTGTCACAGAAGAAGAGTATTTGGGTCCATCAAACCTAGGGCAGTGCCTGTCTGCCTTGAACCCCAGAATGTCCTAGATGACCTTCACACTCGGCTCAACTATCACCCTCCCAAAGATGCCATTCACTGTCCCCACGGGTAGACATCCCTCCCCCACCCCCATTTCTGCAATAAATCATTGTAATATAGACATTAGAACCACTGTCACCTCAGACTGTAACTTTAGCTAACACATGGTATAGAGAGAGGATGCTTGTTTGTTTGTCTCAGGTCCCAAAAGCTTGAGACAAAACAACATATTGCCACACCTTTTTCCTTCCTTCCTTCCTTCCCATCCTTCCCATCCTTCCCGTCCTTCTTTCCTTCCTTCCTTCCTTCCTTCCTTCCTTCCTCCCT
>NW_012267317.1:2317192-2360148 GCF_000151885.1 Dipodomys ordii | reverse complement strand
GGTGCAGTGCATTTCTTTTTGGACGATGCCACTCCTTCGCTGTTCTCTCATTTTTCCCCTTCCATCCCCCACGGTCTCCCGCCTACCTGGGCACTGGGGAGGGGGTGGAGGGATTCTCATGAATCTCCCTGCGGGAGGATGGCCTGCTGCCACCTGGGAATCATGCGAGCTTGGGAAAAGCCTGTGTGGTGGAATGAGTGGCCTTGTTTATCACCCACATGGTTCAGTTCCACATTCCCAAGTCAGATGTATCTGGTTAGCATGTAGACTCCAGTTCAACATGGTTAGCGTGTGTGTAGACAGATGGTTTTCTCCATCGGTGTGGAGCACCGAGGAGCGTGTTCACACAGAGACCCCTGGGGAGAGTTTAGGGTGAGCTCTGGGAAGACGCTTTGCGCTGAGTTCCCCGGGTGACGCGACACAGGGCCACCAAGCTCTGAGCAGTTTCGAATTTACTAAGAGCTGAAGGTAGGCTTCACCTCTTCACCTCTTCCAAGCTACCTAATTACAGCGGAGCCCGTGGGCGAGCAATTCAAGAGGGGCTGGAGGATGGAGGATGCGGTGAGACATTGCTGCAGTGGGTGACCTTCCCCGGGGGCCGGCTCAGGGAGAGGAGGCTCTGCAGCTCTGCTTCCCCGCTGACCCTGCTGATCCAGTCACTCACAGGACACAAGCGATGAGCAAAGTAATGAGGTTCTGTGTTTCCTCATTGTTGGCTGATTTGAAGCTGGTTGTTTCCTTGTCACTCCTGATTTCTGGAAAGTCTACTGACTTGTCTCATTCACAAGTGGGAGTGGAGGATATTTACAGTTTCTCCACAACACAGCATCTTTCAAAGCTGTTTTTCTTTCTGCACCTAGCAGAGATTAAAATAGAAGCCATTAGCCCTGGAGAGAGAGAGTTGGGTAGATGCTGTGGGTGTTGACTGGCTCAGGTAGTTTAGGAAAAATCCACTCTTGCTTCTATTGTGGGTGGATGAGGGAGTCTTTCCAACAGGAGGAATTAAAACAATTACAACCTACGGTGACTTTCTGTTCATGGCATGTGATTCCCAGGACACTTCTTGAATCGGTGACTTGAACATCAGATCTGGAGGCAAACCAGACATCAGTGAGCAGGTGCACAGTGGTTTGAGCTGTGGTTTGCAAGCAGAGGATCATTTCTGGATGATGTGCAAAGAGTAATTCTTGCTCTTGATCAGAACTCTGGTTCCATCTGTTATCTCAAAAACATAACAAAGCCAAGTGGCCTATTGTGGCCTGAAAGTACACATTCAACTTCAGGAGCCAGGTGGCTAAGTGGTATCAATCATGCATCCATCCACATGCAATTTTAAAGAACTCTTACCAAGTACTGTTGTAAGTGTTGAGCATAGAGTATGCGCATGTAGTTTAACTCCTGCCTTATTCCACTTCATTTGACGTGAATTTAAAAAATCCAACAGGTTCCCTGGTCCTCTATCTCTTCTTCTGTCAAACAAGTTTCATGTGCTGTGAGTGTTTCTGGAAGTTTCTAGGTCATGAATCTCCAGGAAGGCTTGATAAGCTCAAATCCATGCCCTGACTGAACTTGACTGAGTAGTTGGTCCAGGTTTGCCCATAAGAAACAGTGTGTAAGCCGAGTAAAATTAGTTCTCGTAGCTTTTATTTAATCCAGTATATTCAAATTAATATTCTTGTAACATGTAATCAATATAAAATGTGGAAGTAATAGTGAGATATTATGGTTTCAAATTCGGCTGTGTATTTACACAAACAATGCCACTCACACTTGAGTAGCCACATTCCCAGGTCTCGGGGTCACCCAGCAGTGGCCCACATGTGATGGCACACGGAGCATCTGAGGAGAGCCTGAGGCGTGTCCACAGAGGGGTCTGTGCGTCCGTCTGTCCTGAACCCAGGGACTGGCACGCGTATCCCTGAGAGAGCGCATTCCTCGCTCTCTCATCCTCTGTTTTTATCAGTTAACAGTCAGGGATTTTTAAGAAAGACATAATGGTGCTGGGGATGAGTCAGAGAAGAGAGTTTTAAATGATCAAAGGGATAATGAGGTTGTCTGATGAAGGTAAAGTAAGAGGAACAAAGGCTTTGAGCTCCACGAGAAGGCTGAGGAGGGCAGGTGATCAGAGTTCGCAGTCGGGAAGTAAACACCTCGGCTGAACATGAAATGTTTTTGAAACCCAAAAATAGCACAGCAACAGGGGCTGTGGACTAGATTGGAACAGTTAGCTTGAGGGCAAGGAACAAGAAGCAGTACTCCAGGCAGCCGACTAGGGGGTGGGGGAGCTCATTCCTCATGGGATAGCAGATGATGATAGAACGCCGACAGTTTCAAGCGATGTCTCGGTTTGAGCCACAGCATCTTGAAACAGCTTAAAGCATCCCTTAGTAAATAGTTAAACTTGATGTGCCAAAGAACACTTTCCATCTGTGCATTCATCTTCCCACCCACCCCCAGCTAACCTCCAACAAGAACTTCCTTTAAAACACACAGCTCTGAACGTATGGACTTTAAGATGTAGAAACGGTCCTAGAGATGTGACCTGTCCACATTCAGCTGGTTGATGCTGTCTTTTGAAATTGTCCCGCCAAGAGCCTGGGCCAGATTTAGTCCCCAGTGAACCACTGTCAAGAGGGAGAGGCTTGGTCTGGAGGTGGTGGTCTGGCCCAGGTGGTACAGCACCTGGCCAGCCAGTACGCAGCCCTGAGTTCAAACCCCCAGTACCACCTACACTAAACCAAACCACGCCTGGCCAAGCCAAGCCAAAACAAAATGAAACCATGCAAAGAGAGGAAGCCTTTGAAAGTGATTAGGCCAAGAGAGCCCTGCCCTCTGGTAGAGACAGCAGCCCCACTGAAGAATTATGCTTATTGCAGCATTGTTCGCCATAGCTAAGATATGGAGCTAACCCAGATGCCCCTCAGTAGGTGACTGGATCAAGAAAATGGAGTGTATATACACACATACACACATACACACACACACACACACACACACACACACACACACACATGCGTGTGCGGATGCATGCACACAATGGAATTCAATGCCTCCATCAGAAAGAATGACACTGCCCCCATTGTTAGGAAATGGAAAGACTTGGAAAAACATTCTATTAAGTGAAGTAAGCCAGGCCCAAAGAAACATAGGTCCATGGTTTCCCTTATTTGCAATAACTAGTATACATCTAGGACAAGCAGAAAAGGTCAAAAGCTATGTACATATGGCCATATAAGATGATGTTAAGCGAAATGAACCCCAAGATAGGGGCACAAGAGGTTTTATCTTTGTTGCTGTTGTTTTTAATGTACTGTGTGAATTTTTTTTGTTTCTTTCGTATGTTCTCCCCCAAGGTATAAGCCCTGTTTTCACTGTATTTGATTCTGGTGCCCTGCATCTTGTATACACATTTTTCTAATTTGGGGAGGGGAAGGGAAATAACAAAATGCTGAAATAAGGATACAGGTTGACCCATTGTTAACAGTGAGACATACAAGACACTATGTTGAAAATGAACTTTACAACTTGCTGGGGTGGGGAGGGAGGAGTTGGGAAGGTGAGGAGGGAAGGGATGGTTGGGGAAAAACAGAGGAGGGGGCAACTGCTCGATAGGAAATGGACTCATCACCTTACTCATGTCACTGTAACCCCTCCATACAGTATCTTTGCAATAAAAAATGTATTAAAAAAGAAAGAAAGCCCAAAGGTAGGACTGTGGAAAATAAAAAAGAACGGCATAGATCGAGGCTGGGCGTTCAGATTCGGGTCTCTCAGCGGGCGTCGGGTGTCTTTTACGATGAGTAGTGGGGCAGGAAGTCCCGCCCCACTTGCAGGCCCGGGTCCTGGGCCTCCTCCGGCTTTCAGAATCACAAGTGCATGCGCTTCTGGTCCCTGTGAGTGTCCCAGTCATGGGCTTTTCTGCTGGAGCCTTGCAGGCTTGGTTGTCAGCTAGTTTAGAACGTACACATTTAAACTAAGTGCACGCTTAAACTAAGTGGAGTCAGGCATGAGTGAGGCTAGAACATTCTCACCAGCGCCCTGGAGCTGATCTCCTGTCAGCACTGGAGGTGGAGCTCGGGCCGGGGTGGGCATCCCCAGCGCCCTCTGCTCCCAGGGCGGGCTTCTCTTGTGGGTGACTGATCCTCTGCCTTGCTGTGACACAGTTGCAGCGTCTGTGTCGCTTGTTAGGTGACAGTCTTTGCGTGGTAACATCAGGAATGTGCCCACTATCAAAACCATGCCCGCAATGTTTCCCCACCTCGCCGGTCACAGCCATAGTCCAAATGCTGCGTTTCAGCGACCGGGGCTGAGGCTGGGACTGGAACCGATGGCCTGTGTGCCATTTGGAAACTCTTCCCAGTGGCAGGATTTGCAAGCAATGACCTTTCCTTGCTATCTTCTGTGCAAAGTAAGTCAGAATTTGACATTTTATTTCTTGACATTTGATTGAGATGCCTAATGTATGTCGCATTGAACCAAAGAGTCATTAGGACTAATAATATACAAAAGTGAGTGGCAGCTTATAATTGGAGATTGAATATTGCGAGAACTATTCTGGGGCCTTGGAGAGAGAGAGGCTGTGATCACTCCCCTTTGTTTCTGCTGCATCCTGCCTTTGAGATCTTGGCGTGAGCTGCGTTCTTTACCACAATGTCCTCCCTATTCCCCCCGCTCATTTGGCCTACATTCCCCGATACCCAATCTATTCATTTGGGTAGGATAGGCTACACGGCAGTAACAAGGAAGACCAAGACGTGGAAAGTCCATTTTACCTTACTTTCAGCCCTGCCAGGTGGAGGTTGCGTGGATTCCTGCTTCCATCTCCCGAGGAGCTCTTTGGCTGGGGTCTCCTACACGGGGCATAAGTGCCTTCTGTGGCCCTTTGTAGACGTGGGCTTGCTTTTAGACAGCCACGTGAGGACATGTGCTGCTTCTTCATTGCCGATCTGTGTGAGAGGCTGCTCTTGTCACACGCCAAGCAGGCAGCGTGGCGGGAAGAGAAGCTGGAGAAGACGTGTGGTTGTATTTGACCTGGGTTTTGGACAGGAAGAGATCCATTATTATCTATTATTATTATTCCCATTTATTTTCCCATGAGAGTGAGTCAAGTGACCTCATCCAGGCCCCCCGGGTCTGGGGATGAGGAAGATCGTACAGACGCTTGGTGAGCCGGAGTGGCTCCTGCCGCATCAGACCTGACTTCCCCACCGCGGAGCTTTCGCCCTTCTACAAGCCTGGCCTTAGAACTCTAAGCAAGGTTGACGGATGCAGTCCAGTGCTTACCAACCAGGTGACCGAGAAAGCCCACGGAGCCAGACTTCTCGATGAGCGCGTTCGTCTTCGTCAGCGGTGTGGTTGAATCCCACACGGTAGCTGACTCGCTCCTGCATTGTGGTTTGTGAAGGCAGAGCGTTCTTTATGTCTTGGAGTAGTTTGTTTACATGAAGGAATCATGAAATGAGGGATTCAAATCCATCGCTAGAGGAAGGATGAGACCTGGGGATTGTAAGAAATAGGACTTGTGTTCAAATCTTTGTAGGTCTCTATTACAGGGTGCTAGGGTAACGGAAGTTATTTTCTTTTGACCCAAAGGAAAACTGTGTCATTCAACAGGGAAATCGTTGGGAAAAAACTTGATGTGATAGAAAGTTTCCAAGAGCAACTTGAGCTGCAGTTACGGTCTGCACTTGGGCAGGAGCTGGTCCACGCTGCTGGAACCCAGTAGGGAAGTTCCCCTCACACATCCAAGACTTTACCGAACTGTCTTGGCTTTGATGCTGAGAAGAGCCAACTGAAATGGGCTTTTCTGTATATCTTAGGTGCTGAGGAAAATAGTGTTCCTCTCAGAACAGGGAAGAAAGGGAAGGAAGAAAAGGGACAAAAGGAAAGAAAATCTGAAGCAAAGCATTTTTACTGGCTCAGCACCTGCCTCAAACATGGGAGCAGAGGAGACAGAAGCAGAGGTTTCTGGGCTGGCTGACATCTCCAGATGTGCCTTGGACACAGTTTCCCAACTCATGCTGTCCTTCTATCATGCTTGCCCAGGTGTGGCTCCTCTGTGCACAGCAACACAGCAGAACGGGAGCAACGCATGAGACTCTGTCAGGAAGCAAACATCGAAGAGCAGCAGGTGCAGTGACACACACCCGTAATCCTAGCTACTTAGGGGACTGGGATAGGAAGGATGGTGGCCCGGGGCCTGATAGCTGGACAATTTTCAGTACTCTCCATCTAATCAACAGCTGGCTGTGGTAATGCATGCTGGTCATCCAGACAGGAGAAAAAAAGGGGAGAATGCTCATAAAAGAGGGGCATCAGCAACGGGGGTTGACAGAGTGATTGTACAAATACGATTTCAGTTATTACTTTGTTGTTGTTGTTGGTTGTGGGCCTTGAACTCTGGGCCTGGGCGCTGTCCCTCAGCTCTTCAGCTCAAGGCAAGTGCTCTACCACTTGAGCCACAGCTTCACTTCCGGTTTTCTGGTGGTTCATTGGAGATAAGAGTCTCATGGACTTTCCTGCCTGGGCTGGCTTTGAACCTCGATCCTCAGATCTCAGCCTCCTGAGTAGCTAAGATGACAGATGTGAGCCACCAGCGCCCGGCGGGATTTCCGTTCTTAAGAATTCATGGGAGAAGAGGAAGCCCTGTGGGACCCCAGGGAAAGTCACGACCAGTGATCTCAGAAGAAGAGACTCTCAGTTCCCCGGAGAGCCAGCAAGTGGCTGAAGCTAGAATTCTTCACTGTCTCTCTAGGGACAGAGCAGGACATGAGGTCAGTCCTTCGAGCAGTGGAAGCTGACAGCTGACCCCACCCAGTCCCTAGATCCAGACCACTTCAGAGCTTCCCTCTCCAAGAATGGGCTTAGTCTCAGAGCCTGAGGCCGGGGGTCAGATCCTCCAGCCACAGAGGTTAAACGTTGCTGGGGGACCCGGCCAAGGGCAGCCGAGGCGGAAGCTTACCCCTGCTGAATGGTGAGGCGGGGAAGGGAGGGAAACGCTGGCTTTCCTCTTCACTGTCTGGAGTCACTGTTGTGGAAACTCGGTTAAAGTCCCTGTGGCCATGAGGTGCCCAGGCTGAGGGACAGAGGGACAGTGGACCTGGTGTTCACACTGAGTTAAGACTAATGGGAAACCCAAGGTGAGGCAGCTGTACAGGGGAATTGGAAAGAAGTGTGCCAAAGGACCACAGAGAGTGACAGGCGGGGCTGGGCTTCAAAGCCCAGTGTACTCAGAACATGAGCTCTTCCCCTCCATCTTGGTGTCAAAGTCAGATATGTTTTTGAGTCCAGGAGCCAAATGACCTGAGACCATTACACTGAGTCCTAATCTCGGCCCTGCACACACTCCCTACAGGTCAGGACTACTTTTTTTTTTTTTGGTTGGTCGTGGGCTTGAATGATGGGTCTGGGCACTGTCCCTCAGCTTTTCAGCTCAAGAAAAGTGCTCTAACACTTGAGCCACAGCACCACTTCCAGGTTTCTGGTGGTTAATTAGAGATAAGAGTCTCATGGACTTTCCTGCCTGGGCTGGCTGTGAACTGCGATCTTCAGATCTCAGCCTTCAGAGTAGCTAGGATTACAGGTGTGAGCCACTGGTGCCTGCCAGGTTAGGACTCTTATATGGACCCAGAAGCAAACACTGAGTGTCTGCACCTCAATTTCTACCTCGTATTATTGGTTGCCTTGTATTGGGTTTGAGGAGCTAGATGCTACACTTAGCATCTCCCATGTTTTATCAACACTCTTTATATTGCAATGTATTTTTAAAAAATCAGTATCGGACTTAAAGCAGTGAAAAGTCAAATAACCTTCCTGCATCTTGAAGTTGAGGTACGCACGTGAGCCCTCTGGCACACAGTTTTCCATATAAAATTCCTAACAACCCTTTGATTTGGCTGTGCCTGTCACTTTCCTAGCCTCGACAGAATTCCCAGTCCCCCGCCTCCAGCCCCTCCCTGGAGCGCTGGGGTCCAGGGCTACAGAGGCAGTGGGCCTTTAGAGTACCCGCTGGACTGAGGCCGCAGCACCCTGACCCGTGTCTGCTGCAACGCCTCTCCTGGGGACGGGAGGGGCCATCCCTCCGGGTGTCCTGGGCCCCGGCACCCTCCACTTATCGCTTGTGTTCTGAGTCTCCCCCACAGCTGGGGTGATTCTGAGAGGCCATGTCATGTAGACCCGCCGTCTACCCTATGATGGATGAAAGCAGAGAATAATCTTCTTCGTCCCCCAAATACCATCTGTCCTTCAAAGCCCTTCACATCTCAAAGGCCATTTCGTCAATTAGCTGTGAAGTGAGCACTGTCTCTGCCGCTGGTGACAGGCAGGGCGAGCCGACATGCCCACGCACGGCAGCCCTTGAAGGCCGCCTGTGGCAGGCCCCTGACCTGTGGCCTGGGAGAGCCCGGCTCTGCGACAGCCTGGGCCTGGAATCACCTCAAACTCCAACGGGTCACACGCAGGCTGGTGCAGAGGGCGCCTGCGGTCTGGAGCAGGAGCAGGAGCCCGGAGCCCGGAGCCCGGTGTGGACTGCGTTGGGAGCAGCTCCCTGGAGTCCCCCTGCCGAGCACTGCGTGGGGGCTGTGATGGGATCCTCTGTCTCTCATGTGTGTGTGGCGGTGTGGTCAGCACTGCTTGCGGCCTGGTAAAATGGCAGCTCCAAGTGCTCTTCTTGGCTCTGTTCCCCCGTCTCGGGTTTCTCAGTCCTCTCTGCTTCCTTCTTTCCTTCCTGGGCCCTTGTCTCTGCATGTCGCTCTCCACCCTCACAGGGCTGGGCAGGTGTCCTGATGGGATCTCAGCCGCGTCCACTGCCAGCTGGACCCCAACGAGGCGAGTCCTGCTCTCTGTGGCCCAGATGGCCGCAGCAGCCCAAATCAAAATGTTATCAACTGATGACCGGAAACACAGAGGACTGTGTGTCTCTAGGGTCATAAACGGATATAAAACAGAGGAATATGAACAGTCAGTCACTATAGAATAAAGGAGCAACCAGAAGAGAAAGAATTGGTTAAATAGTCTAATAAAAGTCAAACTTCTACCTTTCAGAAGGCCCCATTAACAAGTTTAAACATACCAGCTCAGACTACTATAAAATATTTCACAAATCGTAGGCCCATATCACCCAGAAATATCATTCCTAACTACATATTTAAGAGAAATGAAAAATCTGTAGCCACACAAATTTTTTGAGTATGAATCCCATGGCAGCATTTCTTATGCCCCCCAGACACAACCCCAGTGACCAGCAACATCTAGACAGATGACCAAACGTGGTGTGCGTCTAGAGCTCTATGCATTATCACCAGCAGCACAGATGCACCAACCTTCTGGTTGAAATCTTAGAGTTAATATCCTGAGGAAAAAGTAAGTGAAATTAAGAAATATTTCAATGTGGATGCTCCCGTGTTCATAAGATTCTGGGTCCTGCAGGTGACGTATGCTGCTGATCACTGAGGGGCAGGGCAGGGAGGGGTGCAGAGGGGCAGGGAGGGGCAAAAAGAGAGGCAGGAGGGGCAGGGAGGGGCAAAAGGAGGGGCAGGGGGGGCAGGGAGGGGTGGGGGATCCTGGAGGACAGCAATGCTCTCAAAGATGTGCATACGTCAAAACATCAAAATATGAACCTTGAGCTTCTTTTGACAGTTATTTGTCAAGTTTAGGTTATAAAGCTGTTTAAAATGCACCTCAAAATGATCAAAGTGAAATAGTGAAACTATTTAACACCAAAGTCAATGAAGACATCTAAAGCCAGACAGTGGGATGACCAGCACCTAGCTCTCTCAGTAATGACAGCACACACCAGTGTCTCTACACCCCTGTCAAAAGCCGTGGATGTTTAAAGTTATATACAAAAACAAAATCCAGCTATGTACTGCCAAGAAGAGATACAGCTTTGATTCAAGCACACAAATAGACCGAGTGTTAAAGAATGAAGGAATATTCCATGCAAAATAATAATGAAAGAGCTAGAGTGTCCACAGTAACATAATAGAAAACAGAGTCAAAGACAAGAAATATTGCTGGAGTCCAGAGAGACGTCAGACGGACAGACAGATGAAGACAGAGACAGACAGAAAAACACACCAGAGAGACAGAGAGAAATGATCCAAATTCCTTACCTCACACCACTGATAGATCAAATCTGTGTCTCTTCATCTGCTGGTCTATCATCCACAGAGGAAACCAACTTCATCTGTCACTAGCAGAAACGTAGGCATCCATAGTCAGCCCATGATTCCTCTGAACACATTTTGTGATCGCAGGCAGAGTGAAAGCCAGTGAGGTGTTCTTGGAGGAGGCTAAGAAAAGGGTGATAATTGGTCTTTGGTTAAACAAAGAAGAAAAATCCACCTTCACTTAGCCTAAGGACCCCCTTTGATATAATGCCTATGTTTGGCCCTGGTCTGTCTTTTCACATTTCCCAGCATTCCTCACATCAAAAGAAGGCCCTAACTGACCCCCCCCACTGCCCTCACTCAGTTCCTGGCCACAGCCCAGGCCCATGGGGCCTCTCTGAACCCCCTGCAGGAGCTGTGTCTCATACGGGGTCACTGGCATTCTTACGGCACCACACATCTCATTTTTCCATGTAGCATTGCTTTCTCATTTGCCACCTTCCGCTCAGTTTTATGATTGTGCAGTGATGTTTTCCTCTACCATAGACATGAAGAAAGGGCCTCCCTTTTTTTCACTGTGGTATTCCATTAGTGTAATGTTTGACATTTAGAATAGACGCGATCACATTCCCTAAGTGGAAGAGTGGCTGAAGGAATGGAAAGTTTTCAGTTTTCGGAAACAAAGATAAAGCTCAACAGATGGTCTCGAATAGCTAAGTAGGACCTGAGGGTCACCTTCTCTTTGTTGCTTTCCTCTCCTGTCTTAGCCCACCCTGTGGAGGTCCACTGTGCCTTAGAAACACCCAAGAGACCGGTACGACCAAGCCATTTGTGTGTTGATCTTACTTCTTGTTTTAAACCAGACTAAGTTGTAGGATGCTCATCCTTCCTTAGGAAAGACTAATAGTGGTACCTGAACTCTACAACCCTCTGTAATCCACAGAATCCACATCAGCTATTGATCCACCCCTCCCAGCTCAGGAGAGCCTGTATATGCACACTTCCTGAGCACATCAGACATTGATTCTATCTGCCAACCTTTGATTAATGCTAGGTGCGTCTCAAGCACCTTCCTTTCCTCCTCCCTGTTCCAGAGGAGATGGCTCCTGAGCTCTTGGCTAGCGTGTGTTTACTTGAACTTTCCTGGAGATGGCAAATACCTTCTTACACACACACACACACACACACACACACACACACACACACACCTAAATGAGCAAATAAACAAATAAACGTTGGGGCTGGGAAGGTGGCTCAGTGGTAGAGCACTTGCCTTGCATGCATGAGGCCCTGTGTTCGATTCCTCAGCACCACATAACCAGAAAAAAAAAAGCCGGAAGTGGCGCTACGGCTCAAGTGGTAGAGTGCTAGCCTTGAGCTGAAGAGCTGAGGGACAGTGCCCAGGCCCAGAGTTCAGGCCCCATGACCAGACCCTCCCCCCAAAAAACCCAAATAAGTGTTGTTTATAGTATAGTGAGATTAAGAAACAATCTGAATCTGTAAGCCTTGCTACTCAGGATGCTGAGAT
The DNA here is from genome assembly GCF_000151885.1 of Dipodomys ordii. Lineage (NCBI taxonomy): Eukaryota > Metazoa > Chordata > Mammalia > Rodentia > Heteromyidae > Dipodomys > Dipodomys ordii. The sequence continues at coordinate 2,348,511 of NW_012267317.1, read as the reverse complement.
CTGAGGACTGCAGTTCAAAGTCAACGTGGGCAGGAAAGTCCATGAGACTCTAATCTCCAATGAACCATCAAAGAGCCAGAAGTGGAGCTGTGGCTCAAGCGTTCGGATGCCAGCCATAGAGGAAGAGGCTGAGGGGCAGTGTTCGAGCCCTTCTACCAGCTCCAAAAAGAAAGAACGAACCTAAAAATTAAGCTCTATAACAGTCTAAAATTTCTCATTAGCTTTTCCATTGAATAATTGAATTTATTAAAAGAGTAAAAGAAAGTTTGAATATTTCTAAAATCAGACTTGCCTCCTAGTGCTTTAAGGGATGGCCACGAAAATCCACCACATTCTATAGAAAATATTACGCGTGAACCTTTAATAGTTACATACTGTGTGCTTGTCCCTCATTGACCGAGGCCATGAATGAGGTATGAGGAGACACCTGGTGCTTATTTCCTTATTTACGTCTCTTGCGGAAGCTCACCTGCCTGGTACCCCGTGTGTGGACCTTCCAATCCGGGCAACAGTGGTCCATTTGCAGCGTGGCCTGTGAAGTGCGTGCTAACAGCCCTGGCAGAAGTGTGGGCAGGGCTGGCCTTGACGTATCTATCCCCGGACTGTGCCACTCGGTTCTTGGTGCTCAGCCAGGCTGTGGCTGCCCTCCGCCCCTGTCCAGTTTGTCCCTCCTGCTGGGACTCACCATGCTGCCTTCTTGAGGCAGGTGGTGACGAGTCTTTTTGTTCTCATCTCAGATGCTGGAGCTGCCGCTGCTCATCCCCTAAGCTTCCAATGCGAGGATAAAGGAGATAATGTGCTGTGGGAGTGAACACATTCTCTCTCTATCTAGTATTCCCGCACCAACGCCTGCCTCATTGCCATTTTATCTCTGGGACCTAACTCTGGGTGAGGTCTGCCGACAGGTACCTGGTCAGCAGCGCACTCAGAAAACCATGGTGTGTGCTGCGGAGTCTCTGGCCGTGGGCTGTGGCTTGCTGGGTGAGCCAGCAGTCTCCACACGAAGGGAGACCCACCTGCATCATCTCGACTCACCTCCATCGCCGATTCTCACCGGCAAGTCTATCCAAGCATCTGTCACTGGCTGCCTACTCCTGACAGGTCCTTGGGAGATGTCAGAATGGAAACCAGGCACTTCTCATGAAGAGTGAAATACAAGGGGAAGTTAAGTGGTGCCATTTGAGACACCGAAAAAGAAACCTAGGACTTAATGTCCCAGGCCAGCAGCTATTTCGTGGGTAGAAGATAATGGGCGTTTGTGTGGGAAGTGTGACGCTGGAAATGGATCTAAAAGAATCGGATTCACTTTAAAGGCCGATCTTACTTCAGACAGACACATAAAGACATTCATGAAGGAACTTTGGAAAGAAGAGAAATGTTTGAGTAAAATTTTTTTCCTATGATCCCCAAGCTGTAAATACCTATATTTATAACAGTCAGAAGCAGCTAGATGATTATTTCAGCTAATCCATGCAGCTCACATAGAATTTGTACTCTGTTTGGAATTGAAACACTTGGGGGTGATCTTAATAATGAAGGATAATATAGAATGTGAAACAGCCACAATTGCACTCCTAATGCCTCATATAATATATCACTTGAATTCTGGTTATTTATTCTTGTCTCGATACCAGGGTCAAAGGAAAAAGAGGCATTGGGGACTGGAGGTATAACTCAAGTGGTAGAGTGCCTGCCTGGCAAGTTTCAGGCTCTGAGTTCAATCCCCAGGTTACTCCTTACCATCAAGAAAAGGTGGGGGGGGAGAGAGAGAAAGAGACATAGAGATAGATAGATAGATAGATAGATAGATAGATAGATAGATAGATAGATAGATAGGGAGAGAAAGAGAGAGAAGCAGGAAGTACTGATCCACTTTTTTTTGCTAATTTCTATGGACAAACTTTGTTTAATTTATCAACATTTTCCTGTTGGAATTCAAATAAGAAAACAGTGAGAGAACACTAGGGAATGAAATGGACAATAGATCCAAATAGAGTTGATGGGCAGGCCTGTTCTTTGATGGGAAGAAGACATGCAACTCTCCCCTCTCTCAGTTATCTTACTTTGTCATAATACAGTCTGTGCTCACTGTAATCCATTCCAGCTTCGTCTAGCAAGGGGACATCAAGAAACCACTAGCTTGTCAGTGACTGTGAATGGTAGACGGCCTCTCTCCTGCCCTGGGTGCTTCTTGTGAGCCTGTAGTCACTGGGGTGCATCGGTTCTACATGAGTTCTCCTGCAAGTGTTGATGGTGTTGAAATTCTCCGTGGCTCACTCACTAGAGCCTTCCGATTTGGACTCGTGCACAAGGAAGCACCGTCATTCCGATGGGTGCGCCTCAGCGCAGCCCGCGAGCTCCAGGCTGTTTTCACTCTTTGCAGAGTGAAACAGTTTCCCTGGGTTATGAGCACACACACCACCTCCAAAGGCCCTCCAGCTAAAGGTGCTACTCAACTTCTTATTAAGTTGCTTCTGGATTCTACTGACAGGGTTTGAATAAAATTGCATACTGGTTTATCAGAAAAGGAAGACTTCATGAAGAGTCTGCTACATTTTCCTGGGAGAGATTGTCTAGGTATGCGTGTTAGTATTTCCAACGTATTCATGTACAGATGAGGCCGTACAGCTTAATTTAACTTTGCACTGGCTTTGAATTTTGAAATATTAGTTTTGTTCTCAATATATTCCACTGCCAGGGGGTACGAAGCTGTGGGTCATTCGGCTCAAGTCCAGATTTCAAGGGGACAGGGCGGGCCTGTCTCCTCTCCTGTGTGAAGGATGGAGATGCCCAGTGGTATCAGAGCCTTTGTGGGAACTCTCTGCCTCACAAAGACGCTGTGTCAGTGCTTGTTTAAAGATTTTTCTCAGTTGCGTGAAAAGTGCACTTCTTTTTGGAAGCTCAAACCATGAACTCAGGATTTCTCTTCATTTTGTTGCATCACCTTCATTTTTCTTATTAGTGCTTTGCAGTTTTTATTCTAGAGCTCTTTTGTCTCTTCAGTTAAGGTTATTACTCGGTATGTTATTTAGTATAACTGTTCTAAGTGGGGATTTTCTCTTGATTTATCTTTCCGGATAGTTCATGGTTGGCGTCTAGAACATGATTGAATTTTCCGTGTGGCTTTTGTATCCTGTACTCTTCTGAAATGGATGTATTATATCTAACTGCTCTGGGGATAGGATATTTAGGGCTTTTTAAAGATCATTCCATCTGCCCATAGGACCATCTGACCTCTCTCTTCCAAGTTGGATGCCTTGCATTTCTTTCTCTTAGCTAGTAGCTCTGGTCAGGACTTGCAGCACCTTGTTGGGTAACAGTGGTGAAGTGAGTGCTCTTGCCTTGCTCCAGATCATAGAGAAAAGCTTTCCACTTGCCCTCATCTGTATGATGCTGGCTATAGGCGCCAAGAGAAAAGTTTACAGAAACAGATATTTGCAACATTGAGGTGGAGAGCTTCAGGCAAACAGCCCAATAGTATATCCCAAGGAACTAGGAAAGTAAGAACAAACCAAGACCCAAATTCATGCAAGGAGAGAAATAACACAGATCAGAGCAGAAATAAAATAGAAACTGAAAGAAATACAAAAGATCAATGAAACAAAGCCAACAACATGGACAGAGTTCCAAAGCATGCTAAGTGAAAAAGTTCAGACACAAAACATCCTTTCTAGCCATCAATGTAGACAGCCCAGAATCAGAATCGATAGGGCTGGTGGATGATGTATAGATAATAGAAATTTTCCAGGGTGATGAAAACATTGGCATACTGAATTGTGGTAAGGATGCCTCAACTATTAATTAGCACAAATCACCGCCTTGTACATCTATAGTAAGAAAACTGGAAGAGGATGTTGAGCACTGCAACACATGTATCTCCTTGCTATTACTTTGACTTGGTCCATGCTGATAATATGGTCATGTTATCTTCTCCCCTCTGTGAGTTGCTTTTGAAGAGTTTTTCCTATTTCTAGACAAGGCTATTGTCCAATTTCCAGTGGAGTTCATGATGTTTCTCATTGTGAAAATGGTTTTCTTTTAGCAATGACTAACCCCTCTTGTCAAAGGCTCTCTCAAGCCAGCTGGCTGCCCATCTCCAGGGCTCTTGGGCCATTTGTCACCAGATTTAACATCTGCTCTCTCTCTGTCTCTCTCTGTCTCTCTCTCTGTCTCTCTGTCTCTCTGTCTCTCTGTCTCTCTGTCTCTCTGTCTCTGTCTCTGTCTCTCTCTCTCTCTCTCTCACACACACACACACCTCCTCTGCTGAATAAAGCCCAAGTAGGCCAGCACCCTGGGCCTGCTGCCTGTCTGTAATCCTTTTACCTGGAGCTGCCTCATTGGCTCAGAGCTAATATAAACCTGACTTTATTGCTTCCCTCGAGGCTGGAAACAATGGCAACACCAAAGCGATGTGGGGTTCAGTGTGCAGCGGAGCCCTGAACACAGGCAGAGGGGTCTCATGTCAGCAAGAAAGAAAGCAAGAGGTGAGGAGAGGCAAGCAAGGAACCCGCAGTCTCTTTGGGCTTATCCTAGGGAGAAGTTCACTTTTTTTCCTTTCCTATTTTTTCCCAAACATAAACCTATTAATGTGGGATCTGTTCCCTTTCGTTCTTCATCATTTTTTGCCAAATATGTAACAAAAATAACATGAACAAATAGAAAAGATGCTGATCCTCCTGCCCCCAAGCAACCTCCACAATGAAATAATAACATTGAACTCTCACCCAGAAGAGACCCAGAGTTCTGACCTGAATATGCAATTCAAACACTGCTACTGTCTGCTGTGTACAAGATCCAAGTCTTTTTTTTTTAAGTAGAAAGAAAGCTACCCCTGATTTCTTTTTGTCTAAGCATTTCTATGGAAGAGGGATCTATGCACTTGATCTTAGCCTGTCTGCAAGAAACCCAATTGCAATAATAAATACAATCGCATGTTAGAAATCATTTATAAATATTGTGATTAATTCCAGCTTCTACATTCCCTAACTGGCTGAAAAAAAATCCTGCAAGTGTTGGTATTCATAAATACATGAAATGATTTATTCATTGTTTTGTGATTAACTCAGTATTTGGATGCCCAGGAGCCTGCCTAAGCAATAATCTGTACAAAATGTAACCAAATAACGTATCACCCACACCAGGAGGGGAGGGGAATGTGGCTACCGTCAGTGTGGCTCCACCACAGGTAGGACCGGGCTGTGAGGGCCAACCGGACTCAAGTCGCGCCCTTGGAGGCTTGGAGGCCCTGGCGTCTCTGATGGCCTCGGCCATCCCAGCTTAGAAGACCCCAGATGAGTCCAGTGGTGCCCAGAGGACAGTGGTTGGTGAAGGAGGCTGCAGATTGGGCTGCTGGGGGAGAGATGGACAGGTGAGCGCATGTAAGTCCCAGGGCTGGGCCCCTCTGCCTGGCCGGGTGGACATGAGCAAGCTGTGGATTCATGGCTTGAACAGCAGAGACTTGTTTCCATAGCTCTGGAGGCCAAGGGATGGCGGCGTGGCTGGTGCGGTCCCATGGGCTGCTCTGGCTGGGTACCTGTGTCAGAATCTCCCCTCAGAGGACAGCAACCCTGGGCTCTGCTCAGGGCTCAGCTTCATCAGTTACTCCTTCAGAGGGGCCCTGTCTCCCCAGAGTCAGCCACTTTCTAGGCTCCTGGGATTGAGGACATCAGCACACGGATGTGGGAGACAGGTTTCAGCCTGCAGTTTGGTCTTCCCCCCGCCGCAGAGATTAAGACAATAACTTCTCTGTCAGGGCTGATGGTCCCTTTGCCCTGTCTCTGCCCTCCCTGGCTCTGTGCCTAGTCTGGCCTGGCCTCTGAGGTCTGGCCAGAGCCTGTGTGCTGACAGGCGGAGGCCAGGAGGGCAAAGGAAGCCCCGGGGTTGTGCAACGTGCCCAGCGGCTGAGTGTCCAGAGCCCTGGAGCCTTCTTTTCACTTTTAATGGTGCCCATCTACGGTCTTGCAAAGGAGGCCCCAGGATGGAGGCCCGGGCAGCGGTGCCTATTTTCTGACTAAGTTGATGCCCCTGCTTTTCTGCAGCTGAAGGAACACACCCCGAAGGGGAATGCTGCCGGGGAGGGAGAGCTGGTTTCTGGAGCCACAGAAAGAAATGTGCAGCCTCGGGTGTAGAAAGGGCTTCTGGGGAGGCTGTGAGCCTCCCAGAGGCTCTCCAAGGAGGGGGCAGGGTGGAAAGAAAGATGCCATGGGCCGAGAGCCCTGACTCTGACTGTTTGTCCTGGGCGCAGGCTGCCACGCGTAGCTCCGGCCTGCAGTGAGTGAGAAAGAAAGAGGCACGCCCCATCTGGATTCTTGGGGTGCTCATGGCTCAGCAGCAGCCGCAGGCCCAACAGGCCATGTAAATAAATCCTCAGGAGAAAGGGAATAACAGGTACCCCCAGGCTAGGATGTCCTGCTGTGATGATTGCTTCCTCCCCTCTGGGCAGTGCCAGTGCGGCAGCGGTCAGGAGGCTTGCCCAGGGCCATGTTACAGGTATGGGGAGGGAGGGGGGCTTCTGCTCTTGATGGCCTCTGCAGCGGCTTTCTGTGGAGACACGCAGCTCTAGGCCATGTGGCCACGGTTCTCTTCTAGTGGAGGAGAGCTGCGGATGAAGCTGGCGCAGCAGCCCTTCTCCTGGACGTAGGCTTAGGCCAGCAACCAGCCCTGCAAAGTCGTCAGCTCTTGCTCTCAGGGGTGCAGCCCCGGCCGTGGTTCCCAGCTGCTCCTGGACCGTGATGGCAGCGTTTCTCAAGCCCCGTGTATGAGGTGGGGTCCCCCCCCCTGCTTTCCTTGCCCCAGAAGACACAACCAAACTTGCTGTTCATTAGGAAGTCAGATCCCAACAAGATACTAAACCAAGGTCACGTCTTCACAGCTTGGTGTGTGTTTGTTAAATTAGGAGAGTTATATTATTCTGAGGCAGAACTACTGCCTTTGGGAAGGCTGGGTCTTTGTGCACGCTGTCATGGAATTGAACTCTCCTGGCTTCCTGTTTCCTGTCGGTTCCACAGCCTGTTTTGTTTTCCTTCCACACGGCAGCCGCCAGTACTCAGCTGTGCCCAGTCCGCGTGCTCCGACGCCAAGGGTCCTCCTGATGGAGAACGAGAAGAGTGCGTGGTGTGTGACAGGGTCTGCTTAGCACCTGCAACAATCACCCAGAGAGGCCCCTCCACTTTTCTGTGGGTGGTGAACCTTCTGGAACCCTCGGGGTCGTGGGGTGAGTGGCGCAGTGGGTTTGCGACATCCAGACTTCTGTCTGTGACTCGTGCTTCGAAGAGTCACCAGCTCAGGCACGGCGCCGTGCATCTCAGGTCCTGGCATTTGGACTTCACCCAGGGAAGAAGCGTCTGGACGCAGCTCTCCAGGCGCGGTGCACAGACTCGGGCTCTGCATTACCCAGCAGCTTTCTAAGACTCTCAACAGAACTTACTCCCAGCCACGGCCCTCTCCTTTGGTGTTCCTAGAGTATTACCCCTCTGTTTCGGAAGCCCCTTTTCTGGCGTCGGCCAAAGGTGAACTTTATTTCTTCTCTTGGATGTGCATTTTCTTTCTCTTGGACACAGTTTTCCAGGTCCAAGAAGCGAGTGAGTTTTAGTAGCACTTGCAGTCGTGTGGTGCAGTCCTTAGGGGTCAGAACGGGACTTTCCCCGGACCCTGTGGGAAGACGGGCCGGGACACTGAGCGCCACACTCTGGGGTTGATTTGGGACATACCCGTGTGGCAGAATGTAGCAAGGTGGCTTTTCCCCTGGGGGAGGACCAGTTGTGGAAGGTTCTTAATGATGGCCAGATGCCTCTCCACACTTGCTTTGAGGACCCTGGGCTTGGGCTTGGGCTAGAGGGGCTTTAAGAACCCAGCAGCAAGTGAAGACACAGCTCTCCTCTAAGCAATTGTGGTTTATCTGAAACTGAAGTGCGCCTCTAAGAGCAGACCCCATGCGCGCATGCAGGAGTGTGCACGATCCGAGAGGAAAGAGGTCATGGTTGGTGGTATACACAGACCTGTCACCACATGGCCTTGCTGGGGGACATTTGGCACCAAAGATGCCAGCAGGCCTGGCCTGGCACCTGGTCTGGGGAAGGAGAATGAGATGGCAAAGAGTTGCAGAGAGAACAAAGGTGACACAAAGGTTTGAAGGAATAAACAACTCTACTGGGCACCAGGGTGGGAGCTCAGGCTGGTGGTTGGGTCCGGAAGGTGTGAAGTTGGCCAAGAATTTGGGGAGTGGTTCCTAGGGGCCTTGGAAGCCAGGTGGGTGTGTGGGCTCGCTCAGGGTCGAGGGAGTGAGCTGGGGCCCCGGGCGGATCTGCTTCTGTCCCAAGGCAGTTTGTCTGGCTGCCCACGCCTCCGCAGGGTGCCTCCTGTGAAGCTTGTTTTGCAAAGTGTTGCTTGGACACCACCTGCGCGGCCATCTGCGCACCCACAAAGCCCAGCAGCCCCGACCAAGCTCTCCACCACACTCAGGGGCGCAGGCTGCGGCCTGGCGCCAGGTGGATCTTCACCCGGGGACAGGGCTGCCACACAGCCAGGTGGGCACGTCCTGGTTCAGTGGTTCCCTCCCCCTCCCCGTCCCCTTCCCGCTCACCCTGCTCACCACATGCACTCACACACACATGCACACGCACGCATACACAGCACTCCATCCCCAACATGCCTCATGCACAGCCCACACACCCCACTGTTCCGTATGTCATACAGAATCACCCACATACCGCCTTCAAAACCTCACACAGCACAGCAGCGAGCGTTTGGAGCTCGAGTGTCCTCCAAAGTCCCAGCCTGTGTGACTACCGGGATGTGGAGGAATCCCTGGGGGCGGAGCCTCGCGAGAGGAAGCTAGGCCGTTGGGAGCCACCTCTCACCCAGGCCCCTTCCTGTCTCTGCTTCCCAGATGCCATGAGGTGCGTCATGAGCGTCCTAGGCCACAGCTCCCACCATGGTGTGTAGTGTGGCCTGAGGCCCCACCCACAGAGCCAAGCCACCCTGGACCAAAACCTCCAAGGAGCCTTTCCCTTATTAAGCTGATTATCTCAAGTGTTTGTCACAGTAACACAGGCAGACTAACAGTGCCACACACAACACATGACACAGCCTCTACCACAGACTGTGCAAAGTCATACGTCATGCGTACTCCGTGAGTAACACCACACACACGTGCACACACACACACACACACACGACACTCTGGGCCCACACTCTCACATGCATACTCCATGAGTAACACCACACATGCACACACACACACACACACACACACGACACTCTGAGCCCACACTCTCACTTGCATACTCTGTGAGTAACACACACACACACACACACACACACACACGACACTCTGGGCCCACACTCTCACATGCATACTCCATGAGTAACACCACACACGCGCACACACACACACACACACACACACACACGACACTCTGGGCCCACACTCTCACATGCATACTCTGTGAGTAACACACACACACACACACACCACTCTGGGCCCACATTCTCACATACAACCCAGCATACACTTCTCACACACACACACTATACACACTATGCAGACACATGGCTTACTTTGTTTTGCCTGCAGAATTAGTTTTCCTTCACATCCTTCTGAGATGGTCAGTTATTCACCTTCAGGAGCACGGTCTCCTCCATCTGCATTCTGTAGGTGCCCTATTTGCCTCCTGGGCTTTCTGGATCCTTCTTTAGCCTTACCCCATAGCATAAAAATTAGAATTTGGTAGCACAAGGGTTCCATGTTGTCTCTCAGAATTCATTCTGTTGGGAAGATAAGAGCAGATATCATCCACACAGTAGGTGCAGGGCGAAAAGTCATCAGATCCCTCCCTTAGCCCACTACCTGTCCACCACAAACATGGGCAGCACAAGCCTCTCCTGAAGACCCCTCCCGTGGAGTTTGGGAGGTGATCACTGAAGTGATGGGGCCATGGTGATTCCTTCCAAGGCAAGCAGTTTGGGTTTGTGGTGCATTAGAACTGTGTGAGTACTGCTGGATTGCTTCTCTGGGGAGGTCACTGTCCTGCTCCTGCGCATCACTCCAGGGACAGGACGGCCCTTCCTGTGCACTGCCCCCCCTCCTCCTCCACTACCTCCTGCTCCTCCTCTTCCTCCTCCACTTCCTCCTCCTCCTCCTCTTCTTCCCCCTCTTCCTTCCCATCCTCTTTCTATTCCTCCTTTTCCTTCCCATCCTCCTCTTCCTCTTCCCCCTCTTCTTCTTCTTCCTCTTCTTCCTTTTCCTGCCCATACACTTCCTCCTCCTCCTCCTCTCCTCTTCCTTCTCCTCCTCCTCTTCTTCCTCCTCCTCCTCCTCCTCTTCTTCTTCCTTCTTTTCCTGCCCCTCCTCCTCCTCCTCTTCTTCCTCCTCCTCTTCCTCAGAGGACAGGATGGCCACCATTGCTGCCCAGATCACCACCACCACGGCTTCAGTCACCCTCAGCACTGACTGCTGACAGGGGGCTCTGGGATTCTGCTTTGCCTGTGGTCCTGCCCCATCCACTCTGTGTTAGATGTGCCCCTGGGTGGTACCTGGCGATGTGCACGTAAAAAGGCAGCAGAGACCTGAGAACTGATTTGTCTCACTAGCATGGTGACCCTGAGGTTGGTCTGTGGCAATATTTCTGAACTCTAGGCTCTGTACAAGTATAGAACCAGGCCATCTGCAGACATAAACATGTATTATTTTCAGGAGGCTATTGCTAAATTATGAACAATAGTGTGATTGGTACTAAAGCTTCCTAATTTCTTTCTTTTGAGAGTTCTACCACTATTTTTCAGTACGAAGATTGTACCCAAGGCCTGGTTGTGCTTGCTAGGAAAATAGTTGGACACTTGAGCTCTGCCCCTAGATCTTTTGCTTCTACTTTGTTTTTGGGGGAGGGTCTTACTCACTTCGTCTGAGCCACCCCACACTGGTGATCCTCCCTTGAGTAACTGGGATTATAGGTGTGCATCATGTCCATGGTTTTGCCACTTTGATAATGACCATTGTGTTACAGTGGAAGAAGTGTGCTTTATGCTGTCCTGGGGAGCAGGGACAAATGTCCGTGGGCAGAACGGGTTAAGACGGACTTCGTGAGTGGATTCGTGACAGAGCGACTACAGTGCAGAGTTTCCACTCCTGAACCCTCACAATAGTCTTCTGATCAGCCACACTTGTTAGAAACCATACCAATGTTATACTTTCTTCATTTCTCAGGAGCTATTAATAAAAAGAACGTTGAAATTGCACAGAGATATGACAGCTTCCCACAGAAGAAATACACGAGGAGGTGTATTAAATCCTCAAAGACTATATTTGATCATTAAACGAGTAGATATTATTGAATACCTACCTCTGCATTAGAGACTAAATAAAGGATGGGACAGAGCCACAAAGTCCCTGGCCTTCGCCATGTGTGTGCTCTGCTGGGAGACACTGACAATAGCATAGTAAGGATGGAATCACACCACGTGCGTGTCTACTGTACACATGTGTACTAGCTGTATGTATGTGCGTGCACTCACATGTGATGTGTTGTATGTTAGAGCTCCTGGACGTCACGGCGGGGGGCGGGGGGGAGCAGGGTATGGACAATCAGAAGGGCCTAGGGGTGGTCTGCACTTTTGAATTGTGTGTGAGCAGGTCTCACGGGAAGTTGTTATGTTCACACTTCATTGGAGAGGAACAGAGGGGAATGCATGGATGTCCACGCCCGTCTTAGCCCTACAGTTCTGCCAGCACCATGATCCTGGTGGAGGAGTTGCCAGGAATGACTGGGAAGGACCAGGAGGCCGGCTTTCCCCGGGACAGGCACACGTGTGTGTGTGGCTTCGCTGGAGAGCATGGTAGCCATGCGTCGGCGGGGGTCCTGGGAGCCCTTTGCTGACAGGGCAGGCAGGAAGCAGAGGTGGCAGTTTCCTGCTCTGTCACTTTCAGAGGATACATTCTTGGTTCGATCCCCCACTCTGAGCTATTGGTTGTATCTTTTCTGTGCTGTAGGACCTTAACTATGTCACAGTCACTTAAAAAACAAAAACAAGGCTGTAAATTCTATTTGCTTTCACTTCAAAGTACAAATGGAGTTGGAATGGTAGCTCTCCTTTTTTTCCAGCCAAAACACAGAAAAAAAACTGCGCACATTCTTCGGCGTGAGTGAAGAGGTTAAATTCTAAGAATGCTGTCTACAGCCCTCACATTTGGGCAGGAACTGGAGGATCACGCTGGCTGCCGGCCTGACAGCCAGGGCTGGAAATCTGGCCCGCCCGTCTGTTTTCACAGCCTCATTCGGCCACCTGCGACCTGTGTGGCCAAGCTCGGTGGCTTTCCTGTCTGTGCAGTTGGTTCTGTGGATGAGGTGGTCAGCGTGCATTGAGATGATGATGTAGGCCAAGTATCTGGAGCGGTCCCCAGGTCCCCAGGTCCCCAGGTCTCCAGGTCCCCAGGTCCCCAAGTCCTCAGGTCCCCAGCTACAGAGCACATGAAAATGTAAAGCTGAGAGCAGTTTAAAAAAAAATCCTGAACCCAAAGGATGGGATTTCACGCACTGCAGGAAGAGAGGAGGCGTCCTGTTTTTCCCTCCTTTCTCACACCAAACCATGAAGCCACATATTTTGCCACCTTGCTGAACCTCCGTGCTGGTGGATGCTCAAGGTTCCTGGGGAGATGGCCCATAAACAGTACGCTGAGGGCTGGGAAGGTGGCTCAGTGGTAGAGCGCTTGCCTTGCATGCATGAGGCCCTGGGTTCGATTCTCAGCACCACATAAGCAAAAAGAAAAGAGCTGGAAGTGGCACTGTGGCTCAAGTGGTAGAGCACTAGCCTTGAGCTGAAGAGTTGAGGGACAGCGCCCAGGCCCAGAGTTCAGGCCCCATGACCAGACCCTCCCCCCAAAAAAAGTATGCTGACCACTGCTGGTCTTCAGATGCCTGGGCGTGGGGGGGGCTGCCTGCTGCCTCTCTTCCCCAAACCCTTGTTCTGGGATGGAGAATGTGGTTGCACTCACCACCATTGCTCCTGACAGTGTGTTCTCAGCCTCTTGTGTGAAACACTGGAATCCCCAGAGAGTGACACTTGAGAGGTCACCAGGGGGGCACCGTGCACGTGGGTTTGGGATCACCGTTGTCAGCCGGAGTGTCTGAGGTTCCCCCAGAAAGGATGGGACCTGGATCGAAATGCCCAGGTACTTTGGCAAAAGCATGAAGTCGGGGAAGGTGGCTGGAACGCACCCATCATTTTCCTACTAATGAGTGTGAGCAAATGCACCCATGGGCTCTCTTGGCAGGAGAGACAGTCACTGAGTCCCCAATCTGTGATCTTACAACTCATAACTTGAAAGGAAGAGAACTTTGAGTCAGCAAAGGTTTCCTATGGGAAATAACCAGGAGGACTATTCTGGATGTAAGAAATGGACCACAAGGAGTTGTTACCACAACCGGAGGGGCTGAGAATGATCAAGATCGGCAATGGGCAGGGGAAGAGCCAGGAGGAATGGTGGGGTAGCTCGAGCCAGAGTCCAAGCCCGAGTGAGACGCAGGAAGACAAGGGCCTGGGCTCCCGTGTGAACGCCAGCATGCCCTCAGCCCCGAAAAGCCGAGTTTCAGTTCAAACTCAGAATCAAGAAAAGACTAACGCTCCAGCTCAAGCTGCCAGGCAGGAGGAGCTCCTGGGCATCTGGGGGCCACCAACATCAGAGAGTGCTTTGCTCAGTCCACCAGCTAAAATGTTCACATCACCACACACCTTCATCAAGGAGCGCTTCACACCAACGGAAATGTTCCCATCACCTCCACACTCCTTCACACATAGCCAGGGTAATGTTTGGCCAAACATCTGGGCCTCCGAAGCTCAGTCAAATTGGCACACAAGATTGCCATTGGCACCCTTCACTTCCTGCTGTCATTTAAAGACTCTCTAGAGCTCTGTGTGGTTCACGGCTACCCCTATGGACCACACTCTGTGACAGGGAGACCACCAGTGGCTGTACCCTGGTGGGGCAGGTGGTCATGAGGGCAGACGATCCCAACCAAGTCTGGTGTGTAAGAGCAGCTCCCACAGACAGAGCAGCGAGGAGCCATTGCAGGTAAAGTTTGTCACAGTGAATGCCACCAGAGACAGTCCCTGCACAGCCCATTTGCAAGGGCCAGAGGTTGCTGTCCCTGAGTGGAGGCCCCAGTAGGCGGGGAGAGTCAAGGGTGGTGATGGTGGTAGTGTGGGGCAGAGGGTCGGAGGGAGAGAATGGGTTGGGATAGCCAAGGCCCTTCCAAGCACCCTGCCGGTGGCATGCTTCCTGCAGCCCCTCCCGGCCTTCACAGCCCCATTGCTTCTCGGCAGCCCCTGCGTGATAAATCCACCAGAGGTGAACCTGTCGATCAGGTCAAAGATCTTGCCGTCCGTCGCTTTCCGGAAACCCCATCCACTGGCAACAAAGCCTTTAACCCATTAGCCATCACCGGACATTCCAGACTCAAACCATAACAAGTCACATACAATTTATAATTTATCTCCTTTTTAATACTCAGGTTTTTGGTACTCAGCCTTGCACTTGCCACTTAATCGAGACCCGCAGCCTTTCTGACCTCCCGCCATAGCTAGATGTACAGGCCTGGACTTGCTTAGTTACCTGTTGAGATGGGATCTTGCTAACTTTTTTGCCCAGGGTAGCCTTGAACCATGATCCTCCCAATCTTTGCTTCCCTAGTAGCTTGGAAGTAACACCACTGGCACCCATCTCTAATTTAATAATTTATCAAGTGTTGTATATGAACTTATTGATTCTTACAATTGCAGTGTGACATAATAGCTTGCCAAAGCTACCCTAGGAGACAGCCAGTGACCCGAGAGAACAATGACACGGCGCTAGAGCAGGGTGAGACCTACTTTCTTTTCCCGGTGAGCTCTCAATCTTTGGGGACTTCGGGAATCTTCTAGCAGGAAGAAGTGACTCCATCTGGAGTCACTACCTTTCTGCCACCTCTCACTTGCAGTATGTTCAGCCCCTTCTCTTCTGAGGGAGTGCTCCAGAGACGGTTAGGGTCCCTGCTGTGGCAGCAAGCCTGGTCGTAATAACTCTCCATTCCAATTTTTCCCAACAATCCCTGACCCAGGATTGCTTCTCTCCTATTAATTTTATGCTTGGTAACTTTCTAACCATGTAACTGCCATTATTACCCACTGGTGACTCCTAAGAGCAAGGAATTTATCAGAGGTCTCTCTTTTTGAGTAAATAACCAACTGAGACATTTATCCCTCCCAGAATAGCTAAGAATTCAGGACTCATCAATCATTGCTGAATGTGTGCAATTTAGGCAGTCTCCTGGAGACAAGGCTTTGAGACAGAAAGAGGAGCATTCCAGGCTTTCAGCTTTATCATCTCTGCTTCTGAGAGCAAGAATAATATGGCTGCATGAGGCTGCAGGGTGAATCGGGGAGCCAGCTTCTGAGAGCTTATATGAGATGTCAAGCACCCAGCCCCCGTGATCCACGTCAAGGAGTCCTCGATAACGTGGAATTTACTGGCAGGATGGGGGTCTGGGCTGGGGGAGGCACAGAGGAAATGAGCCAGAGAGGAACCAGGAGCGGAGGCTCTTTCTTGGCTCTTCGTTCACCTTCTGGACACTCCACAGGCCTCAGCTGCCAATTGGCTCGAGCCTCTGTCAGTGCTGTTGGTATCTGAGTTTCTTCCCTGGGTCCTTCGATGCTCCAGATGCTTCTTTCTGTTTGGAATCAAGGAGCTGACACTCACCTCTCCACGTTGCCTTTTCACATAGGATGCAGGGTTGTCTGTGGGTCCATTCAGCAGAAATTTCAAGTGTGGGTCCAGAGGTGATTTCATCTACGCCCACCCTGCTAGCCAGGCAAGACCAGAAACAAGAGGTAGAAATGGGTTTGAGGGTGCTCCTCAAAAGACTGAAAATCATTGCACTGCACCCCAGCATGCAGCCAGGAGAGAATGAAGAGCCAGGGCAAATGAGGGGCCCGGGCGTAATCTCCTGCATGGCGAGTTCCCTTCCCGATCATCCGAGTACAGAGCTCAGGTTCACTCAGGCCTTCACAAATGAGCTCCTGGCCTGTGCCCAAGACGAAGAGGGCCCTGGGAACAGATAGTCCAGTGAGCCTTCCCCTCTTCACTCGACGTTCTCTGCCATACTAACCTCCTTTAATGCATCCATTTAAATGCATCCATTAGAAGGTGTTTTCAAACAGGCCAGCACTAAGGTTTAATCTTTTAAGTGTGCTCTATTTCTTGCACTCAGTGTTCAGATCCAAAAATGACCAGATCATTGAATGTCAGTGGGTTACTTATTAAGTTAACAAACTTGTTTCCAAATTGTATTGTTTAAAGCAGAGTCAAGCTGTAAGTCACCCAGAGATAGATTCTTACCCTAGCTGTCTTTACTAAATTTAATCAGGTAGCCACAAACCTGGAAAGAGGTCAGTCTTCCCACTGAGATAAACAGGATAATGTGATCTGGCTCCCAGAACAAGCTCCCTCCACCTGGAAAAAGTCATCAAATCATAGCCTTTATCCATGAATTTCTAAGTTAAAGCTGTGAGTTTATGTGAATTCAGCTGTGATTCTCCATCTCTCTTGTACATGCTCTTACTTGAGCAACAACCCATTAAGAACGAACTCTCTTCTCCCTTCCCTTGCCTTCCTTTCCCTTCCCTTCCCTTCTCTTTCCTCTTCTTCCGTTTGCTTCCCTCTTCTTCCATTCCCTCCCTCCCTCCCTCCCTCCCTCCCTCCCTTCCTTCCTTCCTTCCTTCCTTCCTTCCTTCCTGCCTGCCTGCCTTCCTGCCTTCCTCACTTCCTGCCTTCCTGCCTCCTTCCCTCCCTTTTTTCCTTCCTTCCTTCCTTCTCTTCTCTCTTTCTATCTCTCTTTTTGCAACAATGAGGATCCAACCCAGGGCCTTATGAGTGTTTTAGCATTGTACCATATCACCCCTCCCCACCTCTCAAGACACTTTTTTAGACACATTCTCACTATGGTGGTCAAAGCTGGCCTTGAACTCATGATCTTCCTGCTTCTGCCTCTCAAGTGCTCGAAATTACAGGCTGTGCCACCATTCCTGGCTGTGAAATCTCAGAAAAATGGCAAGGTAATCTGGAATCCTTCCTGCTCCTGCCTCATTCCTTCACTCACTTCACATCCGGTTCTGGCTGACCTACTCCAACTGCTCTACTGGATGTGTGTGGGAAATAAAGATGTGAAAAGCAGGGTGAATTGGTGGTTCTTTTGAAGAATGCAGGAAGGGAAGGATGCATATCTAGAAAAGGCTTGGGAAAGGAGGAGATGCGTCTGGCCTTGGGTGAGTCCGCGACTGATGTCATTCCACCGTCAAGGCCTCACAGCGTGGCCAGTCCGCACAGGTGGGGGGAGGCCTGCCCACCAGAGGTGTGCTCAGTCCCTGACCTTCCCATCCAAACGTGGGCCCATGAGAAACCACCCTCAGTGGCCACCGCCCGTCCTGAATCAACACAGTGTGCCTCAGGAGCTCGGTGTGCCTTGATTTGCACTTTCAATATGTCTTATTCCCAGAGCACAAGAGCAAGAAGAATAAACAGACCATGAGGAAATCCTGCAGCATGAAAAGGACGATGCCTGAGTGGAAACAGACAATGAATGAGGGAGGGGAAAGGAAAATTGAACATTTTCTTTAAGAAAACACTACCAGCTTACAAAAACAAAACTTAACAAACCTTGTTATGCGCTGCATTTTTTTTTGAAGTCTGAGATTCAACTAGAAAGCACAAGTTAGGCCTTGGAAGTTCAAATGAGACTGGGTGTTGCAAGAAAGAGTTAATAATTCAATGCAAGAGTTCAAAGAAAACCTGAGAGGAGCATCTAGCATTCTGAGCACAAACACAGAGGCTGAGGAAGCGTGAAGAGGAGTAACAGGACAGAGTTTTAATGCAGAAAGTCTGATATTTAATTAACATTCTGTAACTGAGGAAACAGAAAGCACCAAGAAACAAATAAATAAGACAAGAACTATCTGGACCCAAGCAAATGCTGAGGTTCGACTTGAAAGCAGTTCTCAAATGTCAAGAGGGATGTGTGAAAAAGTACACACATTGAGGTGTGCATTTGGGACGGTGGAAAATGCCAGGTTTGGAAAACATTATCAACAGTTTATGAGAACAAATGAAATAGGAGCCTCACCAAGAGGGAGGGGCTGGCAGGTGTCAGACCTCTCTTCAAGGAGAAATGCTCAAATGATCTCAGAACTTTGTGAGGAAATGACATTAACCAAGACTCTGCACCCAGACTATATCCAGACTGTGCTAGCAACAAAAACAGCAACATTTGCCCATCTACATTCTAAGGCTTTCTGGAGGAAGTCTAGCAACAGACACCCGAAAACAAAGAAAACCCGAGACTGTCACAGAGCCATCAGAGGAGCGCAGGTGTGTCACTGAAAATAAAGCCCCAGGTGCCAGCTTTGTGCAGCCATGAAAGCGTTCTGCCCAAACCAGAGCAGAAGCCTGGGGCTCTCACGAGTATGCCTTTAATCTAGGAGTGTTGTGCAGAGAGCAAGAGTAGGAAAGGGCTCAAGTTTCACCTCCCATGCCCAAATAAAGTACATTTGGAGAATTTGTACAAAATAACTGCAGTCTAGTTATTAAGTTACTTGAGTTGAAGCACACAGACTCAGGTGGAGGAAAACTACAGTCGCTTTGGTTCTGTGGACAGTGTGATCAGCACACAGGTCAGGACATTACAATTCCAGAAAAGGCAGTGAACATGGGTATTTATGGTGACAGGATACCATCACGGTTTTACCCTGGTTTTCAACAGTTTGGGAAAAAAAACCAAACCTTTATTTTTTCTAATTTAATAATAAAGTAGGAGACAGTTTAGAAGGATTAATTATGTGAATGGAAGAGGAAGTAAATACTATCAATCTTGATAAAAATATAAAGAGGTGTGGTATATAGAATTTGATGGCTTGAATCACAATACTTTCCAAGAATGGGTTTCAAAAACAAAGGCTGACAAGATAAAGTGATAGGGAATTTGAAACATTTCAAATGCAACCAATGACGGGAACTGGAAAACAGAAATGTAATCCTAACTAATTAGAAGACAGGAGCTGGCCTGGTATGCAGAGCTCTTCACTCCCACAGGTGGAAGTCAGTGGAAAATCCAGAAATAGCCATCTGTAAAGCTATTTAACAAAGGAATAAACAGCATCAAATCTCAAACCACAAATCAGTAGAAAACAGTTGTGCCTGGAATGATCCTGAGGGGTGGATGGTAAGGCCTTTCATCCTTAGATGGTTCTTAATGTTTGCTCAATTGTAACTTCAATCAAAATGACTTACTAAGGTCTTTTTCTAACTAAAATAACATCACCAGATAGGCATACTTGTTTGTGGAATATCTAGTAACCTAAATGGCATCATCAGTAAGCATCTGGTTATGTATTTATGTGTGTAAATGTCTATAAAATATTCTTGCATAAACCTCCTCTCCCCTGAGAATGGGGACTTTGACCTTTGCCTAAAATTACCTTTCCATTCTAACTTCTTTACTTATACTTTCCTATTGTCCTGCCATTACATGAGCATTTTGTCTCTTGAGGATTTCACAGAACAATCTATATCTCCGAGTTCTGAGCAGTTATGTGTGCATATTAGAATTCAGGTATCCTGTTTGGCCCCTTTTCCAAGTTCCAGTCCCCATTTGGTGTGGTTATCAGAGCAGCTCCAGGGAGAACTGGAGCTGAGTTAGGTCTTGAGCAGTCACAGAGTCTCTGTGGTTGTAAGTAGAGGAGAGTTTTTGCTGCCCATGGTGAATGGGTGAGGTAAGGCACAAAGGCCATATGGACAGGGCCACAGCATTAATGAGCAGGAGTTGTGTTCATAGATCTTCTGGTTTGGACATCTGCCAATGCCGCTGCTTATCATATCTGTCGAGAACGCTGTGGTTACCACCCATCACTGGCCATAAACGACCGTTGCCTCATCTTGCTGTAGGACTTGAAATGAGGTACTCTCCTGCTTGTCAGTCTCGATTTCCTCGTTGAAAACCTGAGGATGATCTGCAGGGCTGGTCCTAGGATTAAACAACAGATCCAAGGCGGAGCATCGCTGTCAGACACTGGGTCTCAAGTGCCAGATAGTTCAAAACAGTGATCTGATTTCATCAACATCTCATGTCTGATGGGCTCCATTAGGATTTATTTGTAAGCTTAAGTAGGCCATATGTTCAAAAGAGCTAAATCCTCCTCTATCGGAGTGGATCCACACTGCCATCTTTTAAAAACTACCAAGTGTGCGTGACTTGATTGGCCATTCCCGAGAGATAGAGATTGTAACGAGATCTAGGAGAGAAGATGTAGATGAAGATTTCGTATTTATCACAACCAGAAAGCGAACATGATATGTTCTCATGGACACGTGGGGTCTAAAATAGTCAAACTCTAGAGGCAGAGCGGTTGCTGTGAGTGGAGGGGAGAGAAAATGGGGGTGGTCATGTCGGAGTGTCCACAGTTTTAGTTATGCAAGACATATCAATCCTGAGGTTACAGCACAGGGCCCGTAGCTAACAGTAGTGGAGTGAGGACTTGAACCTTCCCAAGATGGAAGATCCTATGTCGAATGACCTCACCACAAACATAACAATAATAATAATAATGGGAGAGGGAGACAAGTTGGGGAGGTGATGGATCTGCGTGAGGGTTGCAGGGGTGTCTACTAATCCTCACACTCACTGAGAAGTGTGCCTTCCATGGTACAGCTCTCTAAACATCAGTTCAAGCTCAATAAATGGTTAGAAAAATGACTGAGAGACTAATTCACTGAAGATCTTATTAAAATATTATTCTGGAACAGGGAAGGCTTTTAATAGATACTTAGTAGCTAGTGTCTAGATAGAGAGCATATATTATCCATGCTACCAAACAGCATAAGTTTCTCACACTTGCGTTCTATAGATATTTGAATCGACTCTTCAGGTTTGGATCCACCTGTCAGCCAATCCATAATTGTCTGCAGTTATTACCATGTAATCTGCTTTTTAATGAGAACTCGACACTTATCAAGGCCTCGGCTCCTGTGGTTGTTGTTGGAAGAATTGTGAATTATCCTTGCATCTATTTCTGTCACATCTTGGAGTGTGCACACCCTGGACACTGGCTCCTGCTCTATTCTAAATGAGGGGAAAAAAAGGGGATGCTGCATTGTGTGACCAATCTCTAAAAGGAAACTTGTTTAAACTTAAGCACATGATAATCCAGGCCTTTAGTATAAATTGTTAAGCAATCCACATTGCGGATGGCATACTTTATAAGTTTTTTTTAAATAAAAATTAATGTTAGCATATAAAAGTAAACTACATAGAAACATCAATAAGACAGTGAAAAGCTATATCATGGTCTAAAAAAACTTGTATCAGCAGACAAGCACGAATCTGCAAATGGGCACTTTGGACTGGGAAGGGGCTGGGTTTGAGGGAGTCTTAACTTCTAGGTCTGTGATCTCAGAGCAGAGTCATCCTGCGGGGCTGCTTCCTTAGCCATACTCTGAGACTTGTATGTGATCTGCACTCGGCTCTTTCCCCTGAAACTGCTACTTCAGACAGGTGAAGGGGCACAGGCAACGATAAAAGAACCAGCCACAGCAGAAACAACAGGAAGCAGAAGGTTCTATCAGGAATGGGAAGCTATAGGAAGCCCGCTGACCAATCATGGCTCCTTCCTTGTCCAAGCTCTTTCTCTCTCTAGTGACCCCTGTTGGCTAAGCCTGACAAGACAGGTGTCTGCAGAGAAGAAATGTGGTGCCTCAAATTCACCCCAACACCAAGCAGAGCAGAGAAGTGCATGTGAAGAAGGTGGAGGAGGAGACTTACTGGCGTAAGTCTGTGAATTTCCCAGATACCTATACCAATCAAGGCAACCCAGGACCTGAACTGTGCTGGGTAAACTCTCCCAGCCAATTTTTGACCAGGAACTGCCACTGGCCAAACCAAGTGGCTTTACCAAGTTGATACCACCAGCTGGAGGCAAGCTCCTATTGAAATGAGGAGTCCCAGGCCTGGGTCCGGGTCTTTGTCAGGAAAACTCTGGAAGCTCATCCACCTGCAGAGATGCCTGTGGAATCAGCTGGAGTCTTCCAGGCTTGCTTCTCAGCCCACGGCCCTCACTGCCATTTCCTGCATCCTGCAAAGTATGCTACGAGCATTTCCCTGTCCCCTTCCTGGGAGACGCAGGGCGTTCTGTCCACAAGGCAATGGCAGGTCTCACAAGTGTCCATGGTCAGTTTTTGTAGAGAGCTTTTTGTTATAAGCTCTAAAAATAATTTGACTCCAAGTTCCATACTGTAAGAGCATTTTACATTCTTCCAACGCTTAACTTCTTCAAGCCCAGAAGTAGGGTTGACAGGGATCTTTCTCTAAGGTTGACTAAGGACCTGCAGAATCTTACCCTGAATTATACTGGCTGGGAAGGATGAATTAGCTGAGTATACTAAATTCATTTCATAAATGCACACCTTAGAGAATTTCCACAAAGTGAAAACACCACTTAACAGATTGAAAAGAAAGGAACATCAATACATTCAAAAGTAATTTTAATGTTGATCTTTCACTTTCTTATCATCGGCACCATTTGTTTACAGATTATTTAAAGTTTTTGAATGGATATGGTGTTAATTATATCATTGTTTTCTTCCTTTCCAAATGTTACAGTTTAATTACATTCTGATCTTATTTCACTAGCTTTACTATTGAATAGATGCAAGCCAAAAGGGTTTGGTGAGTGGGTTGGAAATGAAGCATATGATTCCATTTGTGACTTTTGGTAGACATCACTTCTGTAGCTTATCTTGTTCCTTTTACTCTCTTAATGCTAGACTTTTGCTTCTTCACAAAATGACCTTACTCATTTGTGCCTGGCATAGCAGCATCTTGCCCTGTGATATTTCTCTAAACAGGTAAGCATTTTATCTAAGGACAAATGTGAAAAGCAGGGTAATGTAAACAACCACCTCAAGAAGGCAAATGGCCACTACTTTATTTTCTTTTTGAATCCTTTTTGCTGGGTAGTAAGTTACAACTGCATGTGATTGATTTATAGAACATAGTTTGAGCGGGTTTACAGCTCCTTGCTAGAGAGAGGTCCATGTGTAAACCTGAGTGGTTTGTTTTTTCCTACTTTAGCTCCCTTGGATGGGAAAAACAAGGACAAGCCAGCACTCAAGTACCCTAAACACCTATTCTTACAAACCGATAAAAATTAAAATAGGTAAGAGCTGAGGCTTACTAACGCACATAATTCTTTTTTGGGGGGGGTTCTGTTTGTGGGGCCTGAACTCTGGGCCTGGGTGCTGTCCCTTAGCTCTTCAGCTCAAGGCAAGCGCTCTACCACTGAGCCACATTCCCAGCCCCCATACATAATTCTTTGTGGATATCATACTCATTAGTTTGGCCCTCCAGGGAGAACAGAGATACAAAGGAGTTTGTGAGGGTTAGCACATAGTTTCACACAACAGAAATTAAAATCTGTCCTCTCTACCCTTATATCATTCTTAAAATAGGAAAAATGTCTTTTCTTAGAGCAACATTTGTGTCTAAAAATTAAAAGCACTAATTAAAATGCTTTTAAGAATACATTGAATCCACTCACAAATTATTTTTTCCAACCGATGCATCTTCAAAGAAAAGCTCCTGTCTTCCTACGCTAGAGCGGCCTCACAAAAGCATTGAGAAGCATTAAATGAAGAAATAAATGTTCCATATTATGGATAATTCAGTAATACTTCCTCAAGGTTTACCCATTTGCTCTAAACTAATTTAGAGTGTAAAACAGAAACTACAGAAAACATTAAGAACTTTCTCCTGGGGCTGAGAAGTGGCGCTGTGGCTCATGCGGTAGAGCGCTCGCCTTGAGCTGAAGAGCGCAGGGACAGCACTCAGGCCCAGAGTTCAAGCCCCACGACTGACCAAAACCTCCCCCCCCCCACAAAAAAACACAAGAAACCACAGAAATCATGGGGCTGTAATTTTTTTATATTGGAGGTTTCCTTTAGAAAAAAAATGTTACATACTATTCTATTTCATTTCATTTCATGTTGACCCCTATTTTAGAGCTGGTATGCTAGATCCTTTACATTTGGAAGCATGTACGGATAAAGATGCGTGTCTTCTTAGGGAGCACATTAGAACTGTCGTCCTGTTCGGGGGCTTCAGCGTTCCCTTGGGGATTATCACTGGTAAATTAGATTTTTGAGAAATGTTTCCACCTCTCTACCTTTCATACTTGATAGCTAAACTTGTTCCACATACATTCTCTTGACATGTTTGCATTCTCTGAGGCACCTGTAACTATTCACTTTTTTTTTTAAAGAATTACAGGCCCAACAGAGATGTTTCTATTTTATCAGTACTTTAAGTAAATAAACTTTTAACTTTGTTGATATTTCAGTTGTGTCCTTTCCTTTGTTTCTATTTTATTATTCTCTTTCCTTGTTTGTATATCATTCTATTTTCAAGAAGGATTCTTTTAAAAAAGATTCTTGGGCTAATTGATTGATTAGCTTATTTATTTTAAATTTTCCTTTTTATTTATTTATTTAATTAATTAATTTTGTTGGTTGTGGGGCTTGAACTCTGGGCCTGGGCTCTGTCCCCCAGCTCTTCAGCTCAAGGCGAGCACTTTACTGCTTGAGCCACAGCAGCACTTCCTGCTTTCAGGTGGCTCATTGGAGATAAGAGTCTCATGGACTTTTCTGCCTGGACTGGCTTTGAATGGTAATCCTCAGATGTCAGCCTCCTGAGTAGCTAGGATGACAGGCGTCAGCCACTGGTGCCCAGCTCTATTATTGATTTTTTATATTTATTTTTGCTATGGGGTCTTATTATGTACCCCAGATTGGCTCAAACTCTGGGTATTCCTTCTTCAGCCTGCATGTAGCTGGGATTCTATGTGCAATGATTTTCCTGCCTCATCATATTTCTGCTAATTTAACATAAGCATCAAAGCTATACACTCCTTACTAAGTGCAGCATTAGCATTAACCCACATGTTTTTAGTATGTGATATTTTAATCAACTGACAACACTATTACAATTTCTAGGTATCTCAACCAGCAAGGGATTGTAGAGCAATATTTTGGCGAAGGATGAGAGATAGTCTGATTTCTGTGCTTATAACAGATTTTTGCCTATCATATTTTAAAGTTAATTGGAAAATTAAAATTATCAGTTCTTCATTGTTTTGTCTTTCCCATGACTGCCTTTCATTTTAGAAAAATGATTTTCATGACCTATCCTCTGGATAATTATTCTTGATTCTTTTTTCAATTCAAGCTCCAAGTTCAGAGTAATAAAGCTTGGAATATGTCAGTGTGTGTGTCGGTGTGTGCGTGTGTCGGTGTGTGCATGTGTGGTTTAAAACTATCTTCGGAGCTCTTGGAATGTCTAAAAGGTACCACAAAGATTTGTGTCTTTACCTTATAAGAGGAAGATAATTATAACTGAAAGATAACGAGAATTGATTTGACATTTAAATTTCAGTTAACTGCTGAGAAAACGCTTTATTTTACCAAGATTAGCATAACATGAGACAAAAAAATGACATATTGAAAGAAAAGTCTCAATCTCTTTTTTTAACCTCATCGAGATAAAGTGTGTTCAGATCAACATGTTTCTAACGTGAGAGGCTTTCCAAGCTGACAGGCGTAGGCTGGGGACAGAGACTGTTCTAAGGTTCTAATAAAGAGGGCTGGGACTCCGGAGGATTTTGTTGGGTTTCCGAGTCCTCGTGGATGGTTGTGGTGGTGTGCAGGCTAGCGTGCGCCCCTGGGCACATCTCCCTGTTCTCCAGCTCCTCCCCGGCCGCTGCCCTGTCCACCGGAGACTCCATGTGTCTGCTGATGGCCACTGCTGTGGTGCTTCATCTGGAACTGCCTGGTCTGGGAGCCAGTCCCCCTGGGGCTCCAGGGCTGTTCCTGGCCTTTGCCCCCTTCCAACCCACCACGCTGACCGCGCTCAGCCATGGGGCACAGGTGGGGCCTCGGTCTCCAGATGCAGTTCAACAGCCCTCCACCAGGACACACAGTGCTCCACCCGAGTGCCAGGCGGCCCAAGGCCTCACGTCTGTGATCAGAGCGAGAGAGAGCTTTTCCGGACTTGTGTTACCAGGTGTGGGTGTTCCAAGCAGCTCCCTCCTGAGTGACCGGGAAGATGATTGCTGAGTAATAGCTCGGAGGGCTGGATTATCACTACCCCGACTCTGCCCCGATCGGAGTCCTGGAAGGACGCCGAGAGGCAGTGATATGCTCTGGCCAAGACACCCCAAACAGTAAGACACATGGAACCGTCTAGTGTGTGGCATGAGGCAGCGGGGTCCCTTTGCAGGATGAGCAGGTGTGAGGTGCTGTGCAGGTCCCGCGTCCTCCCGCAGCTCATTCTCAGGAGGTCTGACAGGGCCCGGGCCATGCGTGCACGCCTGCACACACACGTGTGTGTGGATGCGTGTGGGATCCATGAGCATGAACTCACTATGCCCATACAGCGCTCTCAGCTACTGAGTCATTTGGAAAAACAAGCACACATTGCCTTATGTTCAGTTTCAGTCATTTCAAAAAGTCTCCTCACGTTGGATAGACCATGTGGTGGTGGTGTAATGCTTAGGGCCAATGCAAGGCCAGTCTTCCACTTCTGAAGTGTGAGTGGTGGCCCCTTGGGCTCCTTCCTCTGTCTGCCTCCATCGTCTGTTTTCACAGCCTCTGAGACAGGACAATGGGGCGGAAACACTTAAATATAAATCTTGATTGCAGGCTTTCTCTACAGACCTTTACAAATTTTATGCTCCAGGTTAGCAATCTTTTATGAGTGCTTTCTGACATTTTGTGATGAGAAGAGGCTGGACTACCAAATCCAGACTCCATTGGATAGCCACACTCATGCATATGTCATCGATTTCATACTCTTTGTTTGCAATAGTTTACATTTTAGTATTTCATTCTTTGACTTTTGAAAAGAAGTACAGAGAAAGCTTTATCCATCTTTGACAATGGCTAGTCAATTTTTAAGGTTATTTATTAATAATATATCATTTATCTCATCAGTTAGAGAACAAAGGCCAGACAGAGCCATGTGCTAGTGATTGTCAAGAGATGAATTTTAACAGGAACAATTGTTAAAATAATGGTCTTAACCAGGCGCTGGTGGCTCGTACCTGCAATCCTAGCTACTCAGGAGGCTGAGATCTGAGGATCACAGTTCTATACCAGCCTGGGCAGGAAAGTCCATGAGACTCTTATCTCCAATGAATCACCAGAAAATTGGAAGTGGCTCTGTGGCTCAAGTGGTAGAGTACTTGCCTTGAGGTAAAAAGCTCAGGAACAGCGCCCAGGCCCAGAGTTCAAGCCCTGTGACTGACCAAAAAAAGAAAAAAAGATCTTTTTAGTAATGTCTTTAGACTCTATATCTAAATATTCTACAATCCCAGCAACTCAGAGAGAGAAACACATAGTACTTTTCCCAGCTGCTACCTCTGTATGCTGGCCTTGGCAGCATTCTGTGATCGTGCACGTATTCTTTGAGCTGCTTTTCTGTGCCTGACACGATGCATTGGTGTCACAAAGCAAGCACACTCACAGGTATTTCTAGGCACTTAGTTTTTCCGTGTATTTGCTCTTGCATGAACTCTCGATCATCTATCAATTTCCATAATGAGTCCTGCTTTAATCGCTCCTGGTTTGCCAGTGCTTTCTCTATATGTGCCCCACGAATGCTCTGTTGATTTGGAGTTGGGGGAGAAATGGAGGTGAGCCATCGCTGCGGCACTGCCTTGGTGGGAAGAGGGAGGAAGGGAAAGCTCACCAAAAAGGGCCTGGTGTTCCTGGGTGGGCAGGGGTGGGCCGAGGCTCTGTCTTGGGTCCACTGCAGCACTGAGGTAGGTTCTGCAGGTTTGCATGCAGTAGCCACATTTTACACACTGACTTTTGAGCTGGCTCACACTGGCGTGCATGGCCTCTCCGGTTTCAGCCCGTTTTCAGTGCAGGTCTTTGTGGAGAGTTGGTTGAACTGCACATCTTATGAAGCTTTTATTAGTTTTTACCTAAGAGGGTGTTATGCAGATGATGGGAAATAAATAAGGGATTAAAATTCCTCCACATTAATATTTATTAACCTAGGTACTTTTCAGCATATCTTCTCTCGGCAGACCAAAGCAAATGAAACTGCACAGATACCACAGGCTGCTGGATCTCAGGAGTTTGTTGTTACTAAGAGTGTAATTCTTTGCCACGTTTTCCCCAAAGGAAAAGTTAGTTGCCGGGATGAGCAATGTTGGCAGAAATTGAAAAACTTCTAGGTAAGAAGAAAATAAGCTGATTTATTCTGTTTACTTATCGCTGCCTTTTCTGGGCTCGCCAGGACAGAGTTTATTATGTAATTACCTGCTGTCTTGCTGGATTCATTATTTGTTGGGTGTGTGGGGTGGGTTTCTGAATCACTAGCTAGATGTGAGGAGACTTCAGGGCAGACTCAGCCTGCCTTTCACTCCTTTAACCCTTATCTGAATATCCTGAAGCCATGAGTCCAACTCTGGAGCATCAGAAGATGCTCACAATTGGTCTGAAGTGTGGGCTGGGGCGGCTCAGCCTCCTGGCCGTGGCCCCTGCACTCCGAACCTTCTGCTGAGGCAAATGCAGCAGCATTTGCCTGAGCTCCCAGTCTCCAGAGCTGCAGACAGAGCTTAGTCGGGCAGCTCAGCCTCCTTGTGTGTCTGTGGCCATTTGTGCTCTGCTCGAAAGCAGTGCTTCTAGGTACCACTTGGGGTACCAAGAAATGGAGTGGAAGCATATGAGGTACCTTGAGATTGAGGCACAGCACTGGCTCCCCATGTCTGACTCTGTGGATGGTGAACCAGCGCACACTGGAACACAGGATACAATGCACCATCATTGGATGGTGAACCAATGCACTTTGGAACACAGGATACCATGCACGTCCCGGTGCACGGGGTGTTGGGACCGAGGGGAGTAACCACAGCGATTCTGCATCACTTCTCGCAAATACATTTTGTCAGGAAATGTGGATGTCGACGTTATAGATCTATCAGTGTAGCAAGCTAAAACTCATCCCAGGGACGCTCTTTGGTGTCAGAATGTCTTCAGTGTTACTTTGCTTAGGGAATTTCTCCTTCATGTCCCGTGCAGGAACTTTGTTTTCCATGGCACCAAATGCGGCTTCTTCTTGATTCTCAGGGCCACCTTCCCACGGCCCCCAGCTCTGGACAGGCTTCTTCTCTATGGTTAATTCTTCTCTGTCTTTGCCTCACTCCTGGGGCTTTTGTGACCATCCATCCTCTTCCTGGGCCTCGTGCACGTTCTAGGACTCAGGCCCACACCACGTCTAAGGTGCAGCCCTTGCTTGCTTATGTCCCTCGCCAATGTCTCTGAGACTCTCTCAGGCATTTACCATGGAGGCTCCATGCTGATGCCTCCAGGTCTCCTTCACCTCCTCCTGTACTTCACCTGTGTTTTACCCATGGTCAGGCACTTCATGCAGGGCAGGTGACAGGCCATGGATCACCACAGCCACCTAGCAAATCCTTGGCCTGCGTCTGACAAGCCCTCTGTCCTCACTCTGTCCGTAGTCAGTGAACTGGGCACGGGACCACACCTGTCTCGAAAGAGACTGGCGCTCACCACGTTTGTGCTTTCCTGATGACATCCTTTTGCGCATTTTGCATATTCCAGCACTTGCTTTGGAAATGTTAAAGTGACTTGCCATCCCTTTCCCAGATTCCTCCCAATCCAAGGCTTTCCAACTAAAATGAATACATTTATGAAATATCAAAAGGAGAATAACTTCAAGCCACAGGAGACCCTCTCCCAAGCTGCTGGGCAGACTGCGCATCCTGAAGACATTGATTATTTCTGGATCCTTATTAATAGTTTAGGTAACTTATTGCAAGTGTGGTTTTTAAAGCGTATACTTCCAAGTGATTTTAAAATATCCTCTTAACAGCGACTAGTTCAGTTGATCTATTTTTAAGTCAAAAACATCTCTTTGCTCTCCCTGCATCCCAAACGCTGTGCTGGGCCTGAGATACAAGTGAGAGTGTGGCGGAGCTCTGCTGGGGCTTTGGTGACACGGGAGACTCTGGCTGCGTTCCACGGTGGCTCTGCGCACTCTGCCGCTGCTCCTCAGACAGGCCCTGGGGGGCTGGAGCCTCGGGACGTGGTGAGCTGCCCCGCCCAGCCCAGCCCACCTGTCCATCCCAGCCCACATCAGCCAGGTGTTAAGATCAATTTCACGGAAAAGGAATAGCAGGGAATTACGAAAGGTTATGATTCCTGGTTAAGCCTTGCTGTCCGGGGAGATCATCCTCAGTCACAAAACA
The DNA here is from genome assembly GCF_000151885.1 of Dipodomys ordii. Classification (NCBI taxonomy): domain Eukaryota; kingdom Metazoa; phylum Chordata; class Mammalia; order Rodentia; family Heteromyidae; genus Dipodomys; species Dipodomys ordii. The sequence goes on along the minus strand of NW_012267317.1, from coordinate 2,318,169 downwards.
GGCTGCTTCGGTACCAAGATCAAGTACCTAAGACCCTGCCCCAGCTGTGCTTCTGTAGAACAGGACTGACGGAGGGCTTGCCCCGGCAGTGTCCTCCCCTCGGGTAGACAGTGTCCCGGCCAGCTGTGCGTGGGACAGGGCGGGCCAGCGTCGGGCGACACGTGCAACGGGAGACAGGCCACCTGCTCACCAGGTAGAGCACATCGTGGCCCGCCGTGTGTCCCGAGTAGATTGCAGGATCATGGCCCGGAGGGGAGGGGTGACTGGACAGCTGGGGAACCAAGAGTGAGGCGCAGTGAGACCAGAGGCGACGGCCACTTCCCTGCTTTCCTCCTCCGGCTCCGTGTACAGTGCTCTCCTCCTCCTGCCAGCCACTCTGCTGTCTTCCTGGCCCCCTGTGGCGGGACCAACCACAGCCACAGGGGCCTCAGAAAGTGGACACAAGCGCCCAGAACTCCCAGCTCTTTCCACAGCTCCTGCGTTTGCCTCTGTCCCAGATGTCAGGCACTCTCTGGTTCTCATCTATTAGCAACAAGAAAAGTCACTGATGAAATCATCTTCCCCCGCACACCCCCACCCACCCCTCCACCACCACCACGCATGCACATCATTTAGTTGTGAGAGGAGCAGTTTAACACTTGGATGGGGGTTTTGCGTGCCTGGCCTTCCATCCCCCATTGGACTCAGTTCCAGTGCAGCACTGCTCATCTCCAGAGCCAGTCAGAGCACCAGGCTGAGCCTTCTGCTCCCCTGCAGCTGCTGCTTGGAGTGTCTCCAGTCCTTCATCCTCTGGTCACTTACCCTGCTTCTGCCAACTTGATACTGTAACGAGAGAAAGAGTGACAGAGATGGAGCCATCCTCGTGTGTGTGTGTGTGAGAGAGAGAGAGAGAGAGAGAGACAGACAGAGACAGAGACAGAGACAGAGAGACAGAGAGAGGGGGGAGCCATCCTCGTGTGTGTGTGTGTGTGTGTGTG
>NW_012267317.1:2278538-2317142 GCF_000151885.1 Dipodomys ordii | reverse complement strand
CAGACAGACAGACAGAGACAGAGAGACAGAAAGACTGAGACAGAGACACAGAGAGAGAGAGACAGAGAGAGGGGGGAGCCATCCTCATGTGTGTGTGTGTGTGTGTGTGTGTGTGTGTGTGTGTGATGGAGAGAGGGAGAGAGAAGGGGGAGTCACCTTGTATGTATGTGAGAGAGAGGAGAGGGAGAGCCATCATGGATGTATACATGAGTGTGTGTGAGAGAGAGAGAGAGAGGGGGAGAGAAGGGGGAGCCATACTTGTGGGTATGTGTCGGGGGAAAGCCATCATGTGTGTCTATAGGAGTGTGTGAGAGATATACTTGTGTGTGTGAGAGAGAGAGAGGGAAAGAGAGGAGAGAGAAGGGAGAGCCATCCTTGTGTGTGTGTTTGTGTAAGAGAGCGAGAGCAAGAGAGAGAGAGTGCTACCCTTGTGTATCAGTGAGAGCGGAGAGACAGAGAAGAAAGGAGGGAAAGAGCTGTAGACTGGTCAGGGAGTTTTTGGAGAGGACTCCATTTCAGAGCAGCTGGCTGGCCTCTCCAGCACTGTGGGGATGGGGGAGGGGAGGAATGGGCAGCACTTGCAGAGTAAACTCAGCAAGGGGAGCAGCCGCCTGCTCCCTCCCCCTAGTCCTGTCTGCAAGCAAAATGCCTCTCACCAGCCGGAAGTCCTCTGAAAACTACGGTCCAATCACAGCGTGCTCCAGCAGCGCTTCACTGCTGTTCTCCTGTGTGTCTTTTGTCACATAACAGATAATAGTATTCCTGCAAACCTGGAAAGCAAACGATCTCCTTAGTTACTTTTCCTCATCGTGTCATTTCTTGTCAACAGATGGTTTAAGGCAGCAATACTTGGCCTTTTGTTCAGGGCTTTGTCATAAGAGTGAGGATTTGAACCAAGTGAAGACCAGTGTGACTTCATGGCTGTGGGGTAAAAGAGAGCATCTGAGTGTTGACTGCGGGTGAAGTGCCCGATGGACAGGCTGAGTGGGGTCAGCTCTGCGGAATGAGCCTGGGGGGTGAGGGGACTTGTACTCATGGCTGATGAGGAAGGCTTTAGTACAGGCCTGCACAGTTAGACATTTGTACCCATGGCACTAATTTCAGATGGATTCTCTCTCTCATACACACACACACACACACACACACACTCACATGTGCACACACACACTCTGTTGGGACTCAGAAGCACCCCCCCACACCCCTGCCCTTTGCAGGAGAAGCCCAGCTTCTTCTTCAGTCCTTCCTTACTAAAGTCATCTGCTGAGAGACCAAATCCTGCCCAGCCTCAGGCTATAAATGCCTTGAAGTATAGGACAGAGCAGGGACGTGCACTTTCTGCAGGGTGGCTATGCAGAGACAAGCCACAATCCTGGTGTGAGGGTCTCTCAAACCCAGGCACAATGGCTGAGCAAGAGCAATGTAGAAATAAAATTGATGGGTACAACCTGGGCAGCACAGCCATTGGGCCAAAGACTCTTTTCTTAAACACTGAGTTTCATTTTTGCCATAGAAGCATTTTGTAAGGCATTGACTAGCAGACATTTGCTAAAGCAAATGAGCAGGGGCCCTTAGTTCCAGGCTGTGTTCTAGGCTTTGCCTTCCATTCAGTTTAGGTATGACTTCCACCTTCCAGAGCCACTGTGATGCTTTAGTCCATTTCCTGTTCCTGTGACAAAATACCTGACAGCCTATTTTGGCTTATGGGTCTGGAGTTTTACATCCAAGGCAAGGTGGCTGAATGGATTCGGGCCTTTTGAAAGGGCAGCACCCTGCAGCAGAGGGGTGTGAATGCAGGGAGCTAGCAATTTGGCTTTAAGCTAGGAGGCAGAAAGGCACGAGGAAGAGACCGGTCCCTAGTCTGCTTTGAAGCACCCCACAATTATCTAAGAAGCTCTAAGTCCACCTCGTGGAGTTCCCCGACTCTCAACAGTGTCCCCATGGGATCAGGGTCCTCAGGACCCCCCGCCCCCCCCAGCACATAACTCATGAGAAGGAATTGCGATGTCCCGAGGGCTGCGGGGTTCCGATGTCGGTGCACCAGCACAGCACGTAGACACAGACACTCCAGACGAAACTCTCTCCACCAGCGGGGCCAACCCGAATGTTCACTGAGCTATGAGGTCCACCTACTCAAGCCCCCCGTTTTCATAGACCACAGATGCTTCTGCCTTTGAACAATGAGTGTACCACATCTCCGATAAGGTCTTGTTGTTAACTGGAAATTATCATGTCTCACAGGACAGCAGAATAAAGGAAAAAATGGCATTTTATGTTGACATAATTATTGTGGTTTATTTTCAGGGACATAAATTGTAACAATTCAACTGACTAAATTTAACTTAAAATTACGTGTAGGCACTATGCACAGGGTATAGGGAAAGGCTGTCAGAAAAAACACAAGTTGTTAGTTTCTCAACGTTTTTTATTTGTTTGGTTGTTTTTTTGGGGGTTAGTTTTTCGTTCACATGGAAGTTTATATGGAACTTCATTACAGAAGTAGGAAAGTGGAATCGTCTTTCTGTTTGGTTCTGATGAAAACATACTGTGTCTGTGGCCACCCCTTCCCCCAAAATGGATCCGGGCTCCTGAGGGATTGGGCAGGCAGCAACCTGGAAGTATAATTCAGTATCCTGGTCTAGCGTTGAGGAGCTGTGGAGCATTGTGTTAAAGGCCCTGGAGCAGGTCTGGGATTCACGCCCAGGCGTGTCACAGGTTAGCAGTGGGGAATCCTGGAGACAGCTCAGAGGACCTCGTGACCTTGCCAGCAAGGCCTGGAGTGAAGGGCACACCGCAGAGGTGCTCAGTGCGCTGTCGTCTTATTAATGAAATATGAGTGACAGCCTTGTCAGAGATATGTTAGCCCCAGACAACTGAGTCATTAGGTGAGATGTGGTAAACTAATTTCACAGGGAGAAAGTCTTCTCTGGAAACTCCTCATTTTTAAAATCTGTAAGTTTGAAATTATTCCAAATTAGAATTGATCACATTGATAATACGCTACCGCAATATTTATATTTTTTAAGTTTCACCATTTATATGTATATATGTGTACACACATGCACACATATATGTATATATACATATATACATGTATATATGTACATCTATATATGTACATACCTGGTAATGGGTAGATTAGACTACGTTACTCCTTCTCATGAGGTCTTTCTCCAGGCTGTGAGAAGCATCTGTGTCTTAGTGATGTGGATGGCCAGGATGTGGGAAGTTCTTTTCCAGGAGCCTGTGAGCTGGCAGCTAACAGTAAGGAAGCAGAGGGTAAACTGAGGATTGAACCCTCTGTGTAGGAGCTCTCTGTCTGAGGTCTGCACACAGATCCTGGTAAGTTGATTTCCCTTTCGTCACCTTTGCAAAACAATATAACCCATGAGACATGGACTCATTCACTGAAACCATAGCAGGCTTTTATCTAAGTCTAATGCAATGGGTGGATGGTAGACAGAGGAGCAGGGAACAAAGGCATGTGAATGCATACAACGCCGAGGCTCAGGATCTACATAAAGCATGATGGGCCAAAAGGACAGATGCTGAAGGCTTAATGACTGTCTTCCTAGGGGGGAGGGGTGGTGGCTGTCAGTACTGTTATACAACAGACCATGCCTTGGGATGTTTCCTCTGCGCTCTGTGGGTATTGTTTGATTTCAGTTTCTTTCCTTGCAATAGGAGTTCCAGCTTCCTTGATGCATTCGGGTAAGAAGCTAGGAAGGCAATGTGTTCATCTTTGGTGGAACTGCTGTTTAGGCCAGACTGAGAAATTCAGAGGAAGACCTTCCCTGCACTTGCTGCTCCCGAGCACTCTGAAGTCCAAAGCTGCACATCTTCTGATCTCATTTTCCAAATCCTAAGAAGTCCAGTGAAGTTCCAAAATGTGGTGAATTCCCAACCCCAAGGTTAAGAAGCTAGAGTTCTCCTGTCCCCTGCCCCCGCCCATTTTGTTTCTGTCCTCCATAAGACATGAGAGCCAGCTGTGGTTAGCGGAGTTGCTGAAGTGAAGTAGAGTTTGGGGGTGGGGGGAAGTGGGAGGGGGACAGATGGCAGATGCATGCCGCCAGGAGCCAGCTTCCTGCCCCGGGCCTCTTGTGGATCCTTCCATGTAGTTGTGGCATTGTAAAATGAAGAAGAGACCACCCCCAGGTCCCCACGGAGATGCAGCCCCAGATGGAGCAACGCTAAAAGGCCTGGAAGCTTTCTTCGTGTTCCAAACGCCCTTCCAGGTCAGGGGCGGCCCTGCATAGAAAGCTGGGTGAGGGATGGGCTCCTGCTGGTGTCCGAGGTGGCCCTAGCGCACAAAGTGACTTGAGAAACAGAGGCCTCCTCCTCTACCATGCACGTCTACCATTCCTAGCATTGGCGTTCAGTCTTCCTGTCCTGTTTTTCTTGATTATGGCATCTCTACCTGACACTATTTGATCTTGAAATAAAAATCTCATCCACCTGGAGAGTTTAAGTTGTGGGAGGATGGAGGTCTGCTCTGTTCTCTGTGCTATGTCTGGAGTTCTTGGCTTCTATTTCCCTCATTCTTCCATTCAAAGCCCGCTGAGCTTTATTTGCTTGCTTTTTGCTGTCATCAGAGCAAGTGGACCGGGCCAGCAGGGGTCAGCCAGTGCCTTGGGAGAAGGAGTAGTCCGGAGGGACAGCAGTTCTGAGTGGAAGCAATGTTCTGTGAGTCTCAGCTCTCAGGGGAGAAAGACTTCTGTCCTGGTGACCAGCCAGGGGTCAAAGAAACTTGGGACAAACCCTTGCAAAGCAAAACGCTAATTTCTGGGTTCTCGGAATCACTCTTGCTTTTCCAGATCTGCAGTTCTTATTTGCATGCAAATGCACTGCTTTTTAAAAATTATAAAAATTAACTACTTAGAGTATGTCTATAAAAATAATCATTTATTCAACCTATTCTTAAAAAGAAAGGGGGCTAAGAAGAAGCCAAATACTGAATCTGTGGTTTCCAGGGGTAACTACAGCATAACCGTTCCGTTCTGAGCTTGTTTACTCCAAGTACGCATGGAATTACACACGGGGTCTCCCAGGAGCCCACCTTTCCCTGCCCTTTCTTGCCTCTTGCCCCATGTAACCAGCGTGGTGGCTGCCGTGACGGGAGGCGAGCCCCTTCCGCACACGGGGCTCCACATACCACGCCACCCAGCAGCCTCGCCGCAGACACCTGCAGCATGCCCGCTTCCACAGGCACTGCAGGAATGTCTTCTGTGCTTAGGTGAATTTATGCTGCTCACCTGAGGGCCTTCTTCTTTTTGAAATACAGGCTTCCAGCTACACACGTCCTCTCAGTACTACGTCTGCTATATCCTGTAAGCTTTAGGGCTTTGCATTTAAATTCATTCCTCTCTCGCTCTCTCTCTCTCTGCATCACTCTTGATGGTCCTGGGGTTTGAACTCAGAATCTCACACTTGCCAGATAGACTTTCTACCACTTGAGTGAGAACCAGAGCTCTTCAAGCTTTTTAGAAATAAATAATGTGCTTATTGTTACAATTAAGGCACTGTACAAAGGGGTTACCATTTCAAAATGAAGATAATGTGTACATTTCTTGTTTGGACGATGTCACCCTTTTTGCTCTCCCCCGTTTCCTCCTCTCTTGAAATTTTTTGAGACAAGGTCTTTTTTATTTATGCTACGGTTGTCCCAGACTGTTATTCTCCTGTGAGTGGAATTTCTTTTGTTCTGGTTGAATTTAAAATGAATTGACTTGTTGGATGAAAATTAAACAAGGTCTCACTCATGGTGACATCCAAGACCATGGTGCCAAAGTTATTATTTAAACGACAATTTTATTATATTTATAAAAATGATACATGGTTGCAATAAAAGATTCTGGTAATTCATGTGAACATAAAGAAAGTTAAAAAAAATCACCTCAACTATCCTCCAAAGAGTAGTGTTTTTGTTTGGCAGGGATGATCTCAGATATTTTTCTATGCGGATACACAAATGAGGGGTTATATAACCTGCAGTTCTGCGCCTCACTCACAGCTTCCCTGTGGGTCCACAGCACAGACAAGACAGAATTGTGGATGAGCTCATACCCAAGGGAAAGGTTTTTGATCAGTGCAAAATTGGATCCTCTGTGTGTGTGTGTGTGTGTGTGTGTGTGTGTGTATTCAGTATCTATGTATCTATCTCGATCTCTTTGTCTGTCTCGATACCTCTCCTTTTTCTGTCTCTTTCTCTATCTACCTATCTGTCCCCCACCCCCCATCTGTGGTGTGTGTGTGCCTGAGTGAGTGGATGATCTATGGACTCAGTGCAATTCCTATCAACATCTGACAAATGTCAGTGGTCTCTGCAGTCCAGTCTGCAGCTCTTCATCACAGACGCCTCTTGGGATGGAGGCAGCCAGTCAGTGGTGAGCCTGGGGCTGCTCACCCGCAGGCCCAGGGGCTGCTCACCCACAGGCCCAGCCAGGTGAAGGTCGGCAGGGAGGAACGGACGGGACTGGGTCAGGATTCTTGCTCTGAAGCCGAGGTGCAGAGTTGGTTCCTGGAATCATGCAGGTGTGCAGCCTGCCTCTCCCACCCCTGTCACCCTGTCAGAGGGACTAAGAGTGGCTTTTCATAAAAGCAGATAATGATGGCTTTAAACTCTCCACAATAGATCAGAGTAGCCAATAGCATCCAGTGCTGTTAGAAAAGTGAACAGGACATTCTGCTAATGTTGTCCATGTGTAGAAATTGCTTCTGTGGTTTTGCAAAACCACTTGGCAGAACATATCAAAGTGGAAACACACTTGCGTTTTGACACATAAGAGCACCTGTGGGACGTTTATCCCACTGAAATAATCCTGTCTGTTTACAAGGCCCTGTGAATGCGGGTGTTTACTGAAGCATTATTTACAGAGGTAAGAAAACAGACAGAAACAGCAGCTGCCAATACAGAAAGAAGAGAATACATCTTCCCCAGGATGGAATCCTGCTCCGGGGTGACAGGAGTGTTACCAAGAAAGGCTCTTCCCTGGGTAACAGGAACTGAAAAGAAGGGAGGGGGGAAGGATGGGGGATGGAAGGGGGCGGGAGAGGGGAGCATGCTGTCTGTGTGCTATGTGGCTGTGTGTACCAGAGCTTTGATGCTGATTTCCTGGGGAAGGGATGTGACCAGGAGGAGGTCTGGAAAAACAGCCATCTTTCCATGTGGTAAACTATTGATTGAGCTTGCTGCAATAAGCAGTGTGCACTACTTTCATAGTCTGGAAGGAAAATACAATGACATATTTAAAAGGAAGGGCTGGGGATGTGGCTTAGTAGCAGTGCTTGCCTAGCATGCATGAAGCCCTGGGTTCGATTCCTTACTACCACATACACAGAAAAAACAGGAAGTGGTGGTACTATGGCTTAAGTGGTGCTAGCCTTGAGCCAAAGAAGCTCAGGTTCGGTGCCCAGGCTCTGCGTTCAAGCCCAGGACTGGCAAAAAAAGCAAAGAAGAGAGAAGAAAAGAAAAGAACATCTTGATAGTTGGTGTCATATAGGACAAATATAGAAGAATCTGAGTTTAGGGAATCTCCTCCACAGGAGCTCATGGCTCTACCCCTGAGCTCATTCACCATCTATCCAGCAGCTTCCGGTGTTCTAGCAAGACCCAGACCCTGGGCAGAGACTCTGCGTTCCTCCTGGAGAGCTGACCACCCAGCGGGACACATGGCTGCAATCGGTGCACCCCTGTTGGGGTCACGGTTTTCTTTGGAGGAGAGGGATTGAGATGGGTGTGTGGGACAGGTTGAATCCCATTTCTCACTTGGCTAAATAGGGGTCTGCATACTCCTAGATCCAGTCTACTAGAGAAGAAGCCCTCACTGGTCAGGCACAATGCTGGGGAAAGCTGAGCTGGGGCCGAAGTAAGTCATGAGGGACTCCTTCACTCTCCACCCAACAGAGAGAGCGTGCTCCTGGCCACGGCCTTGTTGGGAACTAGGGCTGCATCTATTATCAGTAGCAAAGATTTCCTCCTCAAAAAAGTCCTTGAGCATTCCTAAGTAAGGGTGGGATCTCCTGTGAAAACCTTTTGGAACTAGAAACCCCGGGCGTGATAAGGGACTAACAAGCAGAAACCCCGGGAAAACCTGGGAATCTAGCGTGGAGGGAAACATGAGGGTCAGACTGATGTCCTGACTTTCTTACACTCAAGTCTTTCTGCAAGAAAAAGGGGCTTCGGAAACAAACTCCACAGAGGCCCCACTGTGTGGGCAGGCTGTGGAGCGGCCTGGCTCGAGGCAGAGACGCCCAGGCCTCACGAATCCCAGACGTTTTCCTGGCTCTTTTCCTTCCCCTTCGCTGTCCAGGTGACAAGGCTCTTCCCTTTGGAGATGTGCGGGTGCCAGAGCCTGCAGCGGGACTGGAGCCTGGAGCACAGACGCCCCGGCGATGGCTGTGTCCCCCATGGTGATTGAAGGAGCTTGCGGTGGGCGCATCATGGTGCTGTCCCTGCTCTGTGGGGCTTCGGTGATTCTCGAGATGAGGTCTGTTATGAGAAGTGGAAGGGTCTTTTCTCCTTCCTAGTTCTCAAGCTCAACTCAAACCCTCTGTGCGCTGGCAGCGGGCATCTGTGGCTCTCAGGGTACGGACGGAGCTGCATCTCCCAGCCTGTTTCCCTATTTGCAGCCCAGATCCACCAGGGCACACATGGTGGGATGTGCGTGAGGGTGAGGTCTGTGATGGACATGCAGCGGGCCGGTGGAGAGGGTCCGTGGGTAGTGCATGCGGCGGGGACTCAGGCTCAATGGGCCCTAGAAGCTCAGCCCAGGCCATCGGCTCCATCCAGCGCTTCTCTAGGACACACCATTTGTGCCACACGATTAAGAACTTAATGAAGTACCCTTGCAAACTGCTCTTAATTGTTCATGGGTGTTAGAGTATATTAGCTTTTGCCAGAACACCACACAGACATCTAGGTACGAAGAACAAAGGAAAGGTTTATTGCCAGTAAAGGGATGGGCAAGACCCTTTCTCATAAGAGAGGAGTAAGAAGCAGTGGGGGCTATATAACCTAGAAGGGTTAGGAGGGGCTAGAATGAGTCAGGAGGTGGAGGCCCCGGTGTGGATGTGAGGGCCAGGGGCTTCATCATGGTGGACTAGGGTTTACGGCTGCTGCCCAAGTAGTAGATAAGGGCCCTGCCGCTGCCCAGAGCTGAAGGCCACTCTCAGGGGCTCTTTCTGCCTTCTATGGTGGTGGCTGCCCAGAGAAGTGCCACCCCAAGGGGCTGGAGGCTGATTCTTTACTGCCTTTACTACATGTGCCAGTGCTGCCTAGGAAGGGAGTGTGCTGAGCTGTGGAGAGGGGAAGGAGTGTGCTGAGCTGTGGGAAGGGAGCTCATTGGACCGACAGAGGGGCTGTGTACACCAGGCTGCAGCTGGTCCTGCCCTTCGGGCCTCCAAGGGCATTGGGGTCCTTAGAGGTCACACAGCTCCCCTGAATAACTGGGGAGCAGCACCCAGCTCAGGCCCCCTCAGGAGTTCAAATCCCTACAGAGGTTGGGGGTGGAGCCTGAGAGGAGCCCTGGGAATCCTCACCGCATACAAGGGGGGACAGAACATATCCAGTGACCTGGAGGGCACCTCAGGTCGGAGTGACAGCGGCTGCCAGGGGAGCGGCCAGGACAGGGGCTTCTGAGTCTGCGGTGGCCTCTAGGGAAGGGCCACGGGACAAGGTGTGGGAAGAAGTAAATCCGTGTGCTAACAACCTCTTCTGCTGTCTTGAACTTAAAAGGCCACATCTCAGATCCAGCACAAATTTGTTGCTGCTGATGGAGAACAATAACAAACAACACTCTTGCTCTGGGAGTCAGAGGCCAGCTCTGTCCTTGGCGCTGCTGGGCTGGCCAGTGCTCCCTATCTGCTTCCTTTCCTCCCAGGCGGGGAGAGAGGCAGCCCGCCAGCCCCTAATGCTGCGCTGAGTCACTCTGAGGCCCGCAGGAGTTAACTGATGAAACAAAATGTGTTGCAGAAAGTTTTAAGTGCTCCAGGTAGAAGAGAATATTGCAATCTTCTCTTCTTTGCTATGGAAACCAGTCTGTTCCCAGAGTCAGAGCAGTGACATGCGGTCTCATCAGGAGTTCCAGCTTAATTGGAAATCGTACCATGACATTGCCTTCTGGAAACTTCCCTGGAGAATCAAGCAGCGGCGATTCCCCAGGGAGGCTGCCAGGCCCGGGCCTGGGGAGGTGGGGGGGGGGGGGGGGGGGGGGGGAGACTCACACTAGGCCTCCACCTTACGCGGATGCAGGATGCATCTTCCCTGTGCTTTCCCCTCCGGCACACATCATTCCCCCCCAGCCACAGTTGAATGCTTACAGTAAATCTATTAGCATTCTTAAGCCAGAGAAATTCAAGAGTGATAGAGAAACCCAGCTCTGCTAAGTCGAGCCAGACACGGCTGGCCTTCTGATGTGGACGGGGCCACCGTGGAGGCCTGGAAGCCCCCAGGAGGGGACTGGGGACGATGAGCCGAGGGGACACTCATGCCCTTGCCAAGGTAGAAACATCTCTGAGTGGGATCCTGCGTGCTTCTCACAGCCGGGGGAGGGGGGTTGGGGGGAGCACCGGGGCCAGTAGCTGATAAATCATAGATTTATGAAGCAGGCTCACTGTTTCGTTGTTATGTTTGGGTTGTCTTTAGCTCTGTGGGTTTTTACTCATTTACTCCCTCATTCATTGCCAGGTCCTTGTTCTACTTTCTTGCTCAAGGCTGGTGCACTATGCCTTGGGCCCTGAACCATTCTTCCAGTTGAGATTTTGGCTAGTTAGTTATACATGGAGTCTCATGGGCTTTGCTGCCTGAGCTGGCTTTGCATTGCCGTCCCCAGATCTCAGCTTCTAGGGTAGCTAGGATTACAGGCGTGTGTCACCGGCACTGGCTGCGTGAACAGCTTCACCGAAGCCTGCCTCCTGTGACGCTTTACCCACACAGGCCAGGGATGTGAGCTGCTGCTCCACCGTGCTCGGCTGTAGTCTCCTCACCTGAGCTCAGCAGCTTGACTTTAGAAAGGGGAAATGGGGAGGGCAAGGAGGTGGCAGGAGGAGGGAGTTGGGGACACACGACACACACGCTATGTGCAGCTAACTGTTTTTACTAATAAAAAGGCAAAACAAGAAGAAAAACATCACTAAGCTCCTTCAAAGCCCCCTGAGCCCCACTGCATGCAGATGTGGGACAGACAGACGCCCAGGACCAGAGGGGCGCCGGGAACCCTTGTGGGCCAGAGTCTTCTCTGCTGCTCTGGGCATCACAACAGGTGTCCTGTGCTGCATTACCCCCCTCATGCTTCCGCCTCCAAACCAGCCCGGGTCACGTGTCACTGGGTGCGTCCGCAGGCCGTGTGGTGTGGCAGTCTGGGCCCCGGTGGCTGGCACTCAGGAGGCCCTGCGCCCTGTAGCTTTCAGGGGATTTCTGTCGACTCCATACACGTAGCAGCGCCCAGCATGGCCTCCCTCTGGGCCCTCAGGCGGCTGTGTGGGCAGGCGGAGTTGCAACTCAGTTGCAATGCGTGGAGGAGCTGCATTTGCTTTGCCACTCCCTACTTTTGCTGTCAGGACGCTCGGTGTTCTTCCCTCCTCCCCTGCTATAGGCTTCTTTGTGAACTTGGCTGTGTGTTGATCACTGGCTCGTCGCGGGCCTGTCTAGATCCTGGTCTCCGCACTTGTTCATGCATTCCGCCAACTTCCCTCACTGTCCTGTGCCGCCTGGTTTCCTTATTGACATGGTCTGACTTCCACTGGGCAGGCACGTTACAGGCGGGCTATGGAGGTTTGTGCCAGCGGGGACGCCAGGAAGCCAAAGAGAAGGGGGAACTGCAGAGACAATGCCTTCTCTCCACACGGGGGCAGAGGAGGGGCGAGGAAGGGCAACCGCCCTGAACACGGCCGAGTTTAACTTTTGATGGGGAAAAAAACAGGCGCTAAAGGGGCACTTGTGGGGGGAGAAGGTGCCATTGGCCAAGGATACATCTATGTTGAATAAGAAATATTTATTCAGCACCTACTATGTGCCTTGCTGATGCCCGGACTCAGGAAGGCTGTAGACATCCTACGGCTTTGCAGTTGCCACCTTCAAGCAAATCCTCTCTCCAATATATGCAGTATTCAATTCAGCCTTAAAGTTCATGGAAGCTGCCCCGAGAGAGGAAAATATTGAGGTCTGTCAACCTATACTGCAGAGATAAAGAATATAAAGAATAGGCCAGAAAGGACTAGAAAGAGGAGACAGAACATAGAGATGAAATCCAGGGATGGGACTGGGGTTTTCCTAGTGGCTCCGGCTGACATTCTGCTGTGAATGTGTGTTCATGGCGTTGCCTTGCCGTCCTGATGCTGAGACAGCAAGATGTAACTCTTCTTGTGATGCACAATGGACTTCCAGCAAACTACACCACCATCCTCCTGCCCACCCTTCACTGTGCTGGAACTCAGGGAAGCCAGGGCAGACACAGCCAAGGGCTGCTGGAGCAGCCCATGTGGTTTGCCAGTGCATTCAGCGTCCCCATCTGCAAGATGAAGGCTGGGGAATGCACTCAGCCTCCACATCTCCAAGACGTCCTGGGAAAGGGAAGGAGTGAGGCTGGTTCACATGGGTATGATGTTCACAGTGACTGAGGGTTGAACTCACAAGGCAGTTCCTCTACGCTTTGACCATGCTTCTAATCCCTTTCCCATTGGTTCTCCTTTTATGCCCAGGCCAACCTGGGGTGCCCTTCTCCTTGTGCTACTGATAGGCAGTTGGTGACAGGCGCCAGCCAGTGTCCAGCTACTGCACCTCCTTTGTAGATGGGATAAAAAGTGCATACCACTGCCCACAGCCCGTCACTGAGATGGAGTCGCAAGACATTTTATGCCAATCTAGACTTGAACCACAATACCCCCAATTTCTGCCTCTAGAAAGCTAGCTCTGCTCTGCTCACTCTTTCTCTCTCTCCATCTTCCTCCCTCCCTCCCTCCCCCTGCCTCCTTTCTCTCCTTCCTCCCTCCTTCCTTCCCTTCCTTTGTTCCTTCCTTCCTTCCTTCCTTTTTCCTTTGACAACTCAGATCCTATTATCAGTACATGAAATATACTACATTGCATAGCAGTGTTTTAGAATATATGTTAATGAATTGGCTCAAGTAATTGTATATAAAAACAGAATGATGTAAAACTTCTACCAGCTCATTTTCAGGAACACGAACACTGCTGCGGGTCTTTGACCTCATGATATTAGCCGCAAGATTTATTAGGTCTTCCTTTGCTTGGGCAGTAATAGGAATTAAGTGCCCTCTCCATATGCACCTATTTCCCAAACCCTATCTAAGTATTAAATTAGATTAATATATATTAATGTCCTATATATTAGGCACTTAATGTGTATTTAATGTGAGCCATGAATAAAAAATGTTTTGTCCACTTCAGAGAGAGTTTCACTTTAATGGCTCCTCCACTGGGGACGGGCCACTTCCTTGTTCTGAGGGAGTCAGTGGGGGCGAAGGGGGCGGGCCAGTCAGGGCTCCCAGGAAACGGCCGTGGAGACGCACCTAAGAGGAGATGCCTTATGGGAGTTAGCCCGTGTGTATGTGGGAGCTAGCCCGTGTGTAGGTGGGAGCTAGCCCGTGTGTATGTGGGAGCTAGTGCGTGTGTGGGAGCTAGCCCGTGTGTATGTGGGAGCTAGCCCGTGTGTATGTGGGAGCTAGTGCGTGTGTGGGAGCTAGCCCGTGTGTGGGAGCTAGCCCGTGTGTAGGTGGGAGTTAGCCCGTGTGTATGTGGGAGCTAGCCCGTGTGTATGTGGGAGCTAGCCCGTGTGTATGTGGGAGCTAGCCCATGTGTGGGAGTTAGCCCGTGTGTAGGTGGGAGTTAGCCCGTGTGTATGTGGGAGCTAGCCCGTGTGTATGTGGGAGTTAGCCCGTGTGTATGTGGGAGCTAGTGCGTGTGTGGGAGTTAGCCCGTGTGTAGATGGGAGTTAGCCCGTGTGTGGGAGCTAGCCCGTGTGTAGGTGGGAGCTAGCCCGTGTGTGGGAGCTAGCCCGTGTGTAGGTGGGAGCTAGCCCGTGTGTGGGAGCTAGCCCGTGTGTATGTGGGAGCTAGCCCGTATGCCCCAGGGGCTGAGACGTCCTGATGTTGGTATCTGCCAGCTGCACAGCCAGGAGAGCTGTGCTTCAGTCTGAGTCTGAAGACTGACCCAAGGCCGTGGACGGACACTGCTGGTGCTGGTGTCAGAGCACAGGTGCAAGGGCCAGGAGCTCTGAAGTCTGCGGCAGGAGAAATGGGATGTCCCAGAGTGTGCCAGGGCAGTGCGAGGACTCCACCACCCCTCCCCCACACCTGGCCTGCTGGGCCCCAAACAGACTGGACCATGGCCACACATCGTGAAGGTGGCCCATCCTCTCCCAAGCTGGACGAGGATGGCCACACGCGTCACGTAAAGGTGGATGATCATGAGCACATTCATCACATGAAGGTGGATGATGACCACATACGTCATCCCATGAAGGTGGATGAGGATGGCCACACGCGTCACGTGAAGGTGAACGATGACCACATGCATCACATGAAGGTGGCCCATCCTTCACTGTCCTTGGACGGAAATATTAATTTCTTTCTGAACCGGTCTTGTCACTGGTATCTGCAGGGCCCTGTCCTAAAGAAAGAGTAATGACTGGCAGTGGAATCCGGTGGACACTCTGATATGTGGCCAATTCTAAATGCTCACAGGGAGGCCTACGCCAGACAGTCGTGGAAGGCTCAGGAAAAAGGATTGCTGATAAGATCTGCTGCGTGTGCCTTTCCAAACCATCCCTCGCCGTGTTGCTCACGGCTCACTCAGACCAGGGCAAGCAGACCCACCCTATACTTACATGTGTGAACACTTACAAATGTCTTTATGCTTAATCTGTTAATCAGAGTATACTTTTTAAACTTACATTTTTATTATCTCTAAGTAGTTGTACAGAGGGGTTTTCATTCAACATGCCAGTTTACAAGTACAAAGTGCCTCGATCAAACATTCTTTTAAAAATAAAGTGGTCCCAAATGAGCCACTGTCTTATTTTGCCTTTATAGATGTAATGCCAGACATGAAGCAGCTTACTGCAGAATGAGGATTCAGAGGCAGTTGACGTTAAAATTCATGTCTGGGCACCATCACGACCCTCCCTAACACTGGACCAGGAGAGACGGTTCCTCTCAGCCTGCTGCTCCAGCCTGGCCTCACTTCTTAGAGCATTTTCTCTTTCTTTCTTTCTTCCTTTCCTTCTTTCTTCCTTTCTTCCTTTCTTCCTTTCTTCCTTCCTTCCTTCTTTCCTTCCTTCCTTCCTTCTTCCTTCCTTCCTTTCTTGTCTTTTTCTGTCAGTTGGGCCTGGGTGCTGTCCCTCAGCTCTTCAGCTCAAGGCAAGTGCTCTACCACTTGAGCCACAGCACCACTTCTGGTTTTCTGGTGGTTATTTGAAGATAAGGGTCTCATGGACTTTCCTGCCTGGGCTGGCTTTGAACCATGATCCTCAGATCTCAGCCTCCTGAGCAGCTAGGCTGACAGGGGTGAGCCACTGGAGCCCAGCTTGAGCATTTTCTTTGAAAGGTTGTCATTGTTATTTCTTGGTTTGTCCCGGTGAGATGTAAATCTATTGCAAAGTCTCTTGCCATGTTTAGAGTCCAGGACTCCTGCTCTCCAGGGCTTAGGCGCCACCTCTGAAGTTGGTCACAAGGAAGAGGGAGATGGAGCCTGGGCTAGTGTACTCCTGGCTTCAAGTGGTCGATTGCCCTTCTGCTGGGAAGACATGAAGCTGTCCACCTTGCTTTTGGGGAAAGCCAGTCTGTAAGCAGATGTCTCGCCATCCTTTGGCCCTTGTAGCTCTTCTCTGGCCTCTTGTTTCTGAGTTCCGATTTACTTCCCACTTCTCTCATAGCCTTGAATCAAGTATTTCTTTCCTGCTGAGATTTGCCTGGTGAAATGTTTTATTTTGGCCGTGGGCAAGGCCAAAAGAAAAATCTAGAAAGCAATCGACATCTAAAGTTGTGCGGATCCTGGTCCTCCACCCTTTACAGCAGGCAAGGTGGTCTGGCTTGGGGGACTCTGCACACCATGCCCCACCCATTTTCTAGGGTGGCTCCTTCTTACAGACTGCCATGTTGTGCCATTTTCTGAGTGGCTGTAAGCATCACGTTTCATTGTATCTGTGCCCTGCAGCTGCCTAAACCAAGGTACAAGTTGTAGAGGCTGAGGAACGAATTCATAAATAAGACTGTCAGGAAGAGTGGAAGCAAGGTGACTGGGAGCCTGGGGAATCCTGCCAAGGCTGGGGGAGAGGAACCAGAGGTAACCACGTGTGGCCACCGTAGATCACACCGTGCACACCTGCCCGGAGGGGCACACCGTGCACACCTGCCCGGAGGGGCACATTCTCAAGGTCTATCTGTAGAGAATGAAAACACTGAACGGTCACAAGCTGGGAGGAGACAAAGGCTGGGCAGGGCACCTGTTTGCAGTGGCTTTCGCCATTCCATTTCTTTGAGTGTAAGAGGGATGCTGGTCCGGACATGGATTCCGGCTTAACCCTTCACGGAGGGCTGCTTTCCACATGTGTCCTTTCTCACTGCGTTTGTCCCCCATTCTGGCAAATTGCTCATGCTCCACACCCAGAGCCGCCCACTCAGCTAAGGCAGCCCAGAGACTCCAGGCAGGACCTCGTCACCGCGTGCCAGCTGCGACACGCGCTGGCTAGCCTGCCTACCTCTCGTCTTTAACCAATGTTGTAATTTATCTGGCTGGAAAATGGAAGACCGTGATGTCGCTTCTGGTTCACCTTTCTGTGTCTCCACACTGGGTGACCCCCAAGCTTCTCAAGCAGGTGCATGTGGCCTCTGTGCCCGTTACTCCCGGTCCCTGGAGGCCACTCCCCTCAGCCCCGACCGCCATCCCTGCCGCTTGTGTCGGCCTCCACCCACGCTTTCTTGCTTCTGGTACTTCCAGTTGCTCTAGGGTGCTTGTGGTTCTTCAGAACTGGTTTTCGGGGAAGTGAGTCTTGGATTGGAATTAGCCCTCTGGAAGACATAGATGGACCGTCCTCACCCAGCACTGGGATTCCCCATACTCGGCCCATCTTCAGCTACACTGCTGACGGACTCACCCGACATCACCCCCCACACAGCACCCAGCCTCTACCTACCATTCTAACACCTTGCTGTAAACTAAACCAGCCTTTCCCGAACAATAACTTACATCTTTCTACCTATAGTCCTCTCCACTCTCTCTCTTTCATACACACACACACACACACACACACACACACACATGCACATATATTCACATACACACATACAAATGTATATACACACATTTGCTTCAATAACACTCCTATGTTCTCCTTTGGAAGTGGTAGGAAAGGATATGATTGGCTGTTTTCAGATACTTTGTGCTAGATAGTAACATTTATAGATACCCTACATTCATTACCTCAGAAGCTTTTAAATTTGTAATAGGAGAGAATAAGAAAGTATTCATTATGAGAAAGAAAGAGAGAGGGAGAAAAAGAGAGAGAGAGGGAGGGAGGGGACAGTATAACCCAGAAACTCAGATAAGTGCTTCCTAAGTGGTACCTTGTAATCACCCCAGAAAGTCGTGACTGGCACAGCATTGGTTGTCCTGTGGGCTGACAGCTCAGGAATCTGAGAGTAGATTATTAGAGAGGCTCTCACTGAAGATTTCTCAACACTGTCCTCAGCATGCTGGCTGGACTGGGCAGGAAGATCACTTACACGACATCTCACTCATGGGATGTTGGTAGAATACCTTGTTCCATGGAAGGTTCAGCTTCTTGTCATTGTGTGGCTCAGGGGCCCTTACGCTGGCACCCAGAATGAGTGGTCCAAGTGAGAGAAGCAAGGAAGAAGCGGCCTTGTATTGAAATTCACACAAGGGTCACTTCACCATGTTCCGTTCCCAGATGCGAACCACCGAATCTAGTCCCACTCAAGCAGAAGGAAATCTGGTCTACTTTGAGGGAGGATTGCCACAAATTGGTGGGCCAGTCTTAACATCACAAGTGGATGCACCATCCTGCTCCCTTCCCGTGACACACAAGCCTGGGGTCTTCAGGGAGACAAATGCCTCCTCTGTTCCTCTGGGCGCCCCTTCATGCTACACGTGGTCAGACCCAGAGATTGGATTCCCACAGGAAGGATTTCAGAGGCTCTGCGGCAGCGTGCTTTCATGAACTTTCCATTACCTTTCCTAAGTGACAAAATATTTCATCGGGCGCAGTGTTGACTTATGCATGAAAATGGAATTGTCAGCGTGGCTTTTTATTGTGCTTGCTGTCTAACGAGGAGTGCGCGGTTGAAGTTTTGCTCCATGGAGTTTAATTCAGCTGCCATTCAGTCATTAATGGCTTTTACTCTGTGACGACACCGAATGCTCATTGGTATAGGATAAGGCTTATTAAAAAGCTAATGTACAAGGGGCTCTGAGGGAAGATTTGTTAAAATGGGGTGCCGGGGATGTAGATTCCATCCAACTGGAGTAGTCCCAGGAATCCAAATTTTAAGAAGCACGGGTAATTTTGGCAAAGTTGATCAAACACCACACCCTGAGAAACGTGGATGCTGTTGGTGATTGAGCCAGATATCCATTCCCAAGTCCGGTACTCACAGGAGCTACTGTTGAAGATCACTGTCAGTGCCTTAGAGAATCCCCTCCACTGGACAATTCCCTGGATGGAAAGGGCATGCCTGGCTCAGGAGACAGCATTCCCTCCTGCAAGGATGACTGACTTCGTAGGATGTAAGTTAGCTGATGGCTTGCCTCAAGCAATCACCACTGATACAACACGTTAGAACTCGACAGTCCATTGAACCGAAGCTGGTTTCCATTGACGACAAGGACTGCTTGGCTGTCTTATACCCTACTGTGCATCGTTGGCTTCTGTTTTTCTGGGCTGGAGCACATGAAGAACAGCCGTTCCACAGTCATGACCCCTGCAGACACAGCATGTGGAGGGAATGAGAATGGGCTTTTGGTTGGCAGGAATCCCCAGAGAGGCTGCATTTGTTTCTGCTCTCTCCTCCTCATGGAAGGTTGATTTTTCACTTTGAGCTTATGTTCACATTATAATCTGCGGTAGAGAAAACACAAAACTCAATGTGAAAAGACTTTAAAAAATATACTCATGATGATCAAATAGTAAGTCTCTGCTTAGTGATAAGCTGTTTGACAATGGCAGGGACATTATTTTTATTTATGATTATTTTTATTAATGATTCATCATTGCATTTTCTTACCTTGTAATGTTTCTTCCCACTGAATAGTGCTTTGTCAAAACAAATGAAAATGTGGGTGACTGACCAGTGGTTTGTATTTCAGATGATAGTAGCACTTGAAGTTTGAAATTTCCACCTTATTTCTTTGGGATGCAGTAGACGTTGCCTCGGCCTAGGTTATGGTTAAATAGAATTTCATTTTTCTCTCCTTAATGGAGTTAACCTAACTTGAGTTTTCTGGATCTGTCAAAATGCTATCTCACCCCTGATGCTCAGTCTCTAATGGGATTTGAATAATGTACTGCTATCTCGCCTCTGAAATTGATTGAATCTCAAATACTGGGATATGAATTTAAGGGTGAGTTTTTATCCTTCAGCCTCTTCTGAAAGGATGAGTAATCCTCTGAAGGGGAAATGCCTTTTCCAGTAGAAGGAAGAAGAAAATGGCTGTATTTTAAAAAACTGAAGCAGTGCTATATCATTATGCTACATCTATGTTATCTAGTTAATCCCCATTGATGGGGGGTCGGGAAAGTTACTTTGCCATAATATGAATGGTCATTTATCCTTGATTAGACAGTGATAAACCCTTATTAGATGTCCATCTATCTTAACTGTGAGGTTAATGTATTTTACTAGTACATTAGTAGCTCTGTTGGTCTCAGGACACTTGCTGCTTATTAATAACTGTCCCCACATGGCTCCTGGTGTTTAAGAGTTGTCATTTGGTTTCTGTTATTTACAGATCCTGACATCCCCATTGACATCAGTGAGTCTGGTTTCCAGAAGTTTCTTCTGCCTTCCACTCTAGCCCCAGAGGGAAAAGGGGGCCACTCTGGGCTCCTCAATAATATCTATTACCTTCATCATTGCATATCAGCTCATTTACCCCCTAAAGTCATATGCATTTTCTAAAATACAGCTCTGTGGAGCCTTCCAGCTCTTCTTCCAGCACTTGGTGTAGGCATTGCCTGCTCTAAGCTCCTGAGAGTCCTTATTAGCATTTTAGCACCCACTCTTAAAGTTGTTGCTAAGATGTGAAATCCTTTGGGTTAACTCCAAATGCCTAAGCTGCCATTGTCTGGTTCTGTGTTCTGGATGCCCTGACTCAGCCCCCTCAGGACCTTGTTCTATAAATACTCTCCTGGAACTTTCTAGAACTTAGGGGTTAATGTCTATGCTTCCTTCAGGTTATAGCCCTTCTCTATTTTCCATTCCACATTTGTTTTTGCCTTATACATTGTTATTTGTCCAGTGTATAGGGAAGGGACGCATGTAAACCTTAGAATTGTAATTATTGACTGCATAAGAGGTGACATTGATGGAGACACATTGTACTCACGAGCTGCCTTGTTGAATGGAACCCCTTTGTACAACAGCTTTAAGATACTAATAGCAACAAAGAAAAACCCCTCCTTCAGCATCCATGCATTTGGGTGGCATCTCATGCATGTAACTATAACTATGGGATGGAAATCTTGTACATGCACAGATTGCTTCCAAAAAACCCTGCCAAATTATAACTTTTGTAAGATCAGCCCACTGTGTTACTATGAACTCCCCCACCCCTCTGGAGCCCTGGGAAGCTGACATTTTCACCTGAACTGCCTAGATTAAATCTGCCTTTTCTTTTAAGGATGTGCTGGCTTTTATCAGACTCATGGTACTTTATTCTGGGGTGTGTACCACACACAATTTTTTCTTCAGGATGTCAAGAATCTGGGATTTAAGACTACCCTGGTGTCTTTCAGTTTCCTTATGAATGGAGCAGTGTCATCCTTTCTGATGGAAGCGTAGAATTTCATTGTATATAGATTCCATATTCCATTTCTTAATCCATTCATCCTGAGGGGCATCTGGGCTGATTTCTTATCTTAGCTATGATAAATAATGCTGCAATGAACATGGTTGTGCTGGTGGCTTTTAGTATACGGCTTTGTTTGTGGTCATTTGGGTAAATGTCCAGGAAAGGAATTGCTGGGTCATACAGAAGCTCTGTTTAGTCTTTTGAGGAACCTCCACACTGTTTTCCCGAGTGGCTGAACAAGTTTACATTCCCACCAACAGTATAGTAGTGTTCTCATTTGGCCATATCCCTGCCAGCATTTGTTATTAGTTTTCTTGGTAATGGCCACTCTAACTGGGGTGAGGAAAGAATCTTAATGTTGTTTTGAGTTGCATTTCTTTTATGGCCAAAGATGTAGAATGTTTCTCCATCTATCTATTGGATATGAAGTCAGCCAGACCAAAAGAAAGCATAGGCTGCATGGGTTCCCTCATTTGTAATAACTAGAATTGTCTAGGATATTTTAACAAGGGTTTACAACAGTTATGTGCATATGACCATATAAAATGATGTGCATTGAAATGAACTCCAAGAAATGAAAACCAGAGGTTTTAATGGTGTACTATTTGCAGTTCTTTTTTTTCTTTTTCTACCCCTTTGGTTTATTCCCTGATGTAATTGTTTTTTATTTGTGTACTCTTTGTCTTGTATATAAGTTTATCTGATTTGGGGAAGGGAAGAGGAATCACAGAAATGGTGGGACAAAGGGTGAACCAATGCAACAGGGATACTCACTAGACACTGCTGGAAATGAACTCAACAGCTTTGGGCGGAGAGTACCTTGTGGGTGGAAGTGGAAGAAAATGAGGGAGGAGGTAACACTGTTCAAAAAGAAATGTACTCATTATCTTACTTATGTAAATGTAACCCCTCTGTACATCACCTATACAATAACGTTAATAAATAAATGAATATCATCCTCTTCCATATCCTTAAAATAAAAGACTATCCTCAGGTAACCAGATGATCCATGATTGCATATGTGCAGAGATGTAGGGCAGGGACTTAGGTAGGGAACTGCAAGGCTGGGCATGCAGGATCAGTCAGCACCCTGTGCCTTGCTCGGACTGCTTTGTTTGACCACATGGTGCATTCCTAGAGAGGCAGAGAGAGGCTCAGCTCAGGAGAGGACTTAAGGGTTGCTCTTGCCTATGAAATCAGCTTAGCAGGGAAGACAAGAATGGGCTCAGCCTGCAAATGATCTTTCTGGTTTAACTTGTTTGGACTTCAGAAAGAAAAACTGCTGCTCTAACCCAAAGACAACACACCAAACAAACTGCAAAAGACTAGCAGAATGAAATTTACATTTTCTCCTCTGCAAGTGATATCCTCCATATTTTTCTTTTCTTTTTTATATTTCTGCTTGTCTCTTTTTTCTTTCCAGTCCCTTCCTTTTGATACTTTAGTTATAATAACTTTAGATTTGTTAATTTTTAAACTGCTCCTTTTGTGCTGTAAGAATTCTAGTTCACTTATTTCCTAGTTATATTGAGGATATACTTGAAGTTTCCAACTGCTTCATTTTTATTTAGCACAGTTAAATATCGGATTTGTATCTGATATGTTTCTGTAGCTGCTGAATTTTTTCTGTCCTAAGTAGGGACAAGTAAGCCCAAGAGAAGGCTTTTACTCAGAAGACTTCCATAAAATAATTTTAAGAGAAGCAAAAAAAAAAGAACTAGAAGATATATCTGTTGGGAATTTCATAGCTGTAGGTAGGAAAAGAGCTTAGTTTGACAGGAAAATTTAAAAACAAAGATTTATTTGGATAAAAATGAAAGAAAATTGTGGGCAGGTAGACAGAGCACCATGGCTGCTGTTGTGCTGCTGTGACAGGGGCAGACAGGCTTTTATGGAGCTTACTTGGGATCTCACTGATTGGCTGGTTATTCCCTTGGGCCTAGTTGATTGGTTATTTCTTCCTTGGATCATTCCCATACTCCATTTGGCTTGCTTGTATTCCATCTGACCTATTTCAATTGTTTGGCTCACCTCCACATTCCATTTGCCTCTATATCCTGTATTCAGATCCTAGTCCCTCACCCTGCTGGGATACTGGATTTTTGTTCCCATTATGTTTTCTTAAAGGGAAGGGGGATATTCCTCCACAATATCTACCAAAATAAGAAACACAAAATCAAGGTAATATGACTCCTCCAAAAGCTTGTAAGTACCCAGTACCAGAATCCAATAATATAAATCACTTGAATAATAGGCAGTTAGAGTCTAGTGTTTAAAATAATCACTTACCTCAAAGAGGATTCAAACTAATGGATAAAATAAAATGAGAAATTTAGTTTAAGACATAGGCAAAAAAATCAGAAATATAATGAGAAACAACAAAGGAAGATTCTGAAACAAAATGAGTAGAATTGTTGAAAATGAAAAAAATCTATAAGAAAACTCAGAGGAAAGCATCATCAATAGGCTAGATCAAACAAAAGAAAGACTGCCAGGAATCGAAGACAAGGGAAAGAAAACAATACATTCAGACAGCAGAAAAGAAGAGACCAAATAAATAAACGTGGTGAAAACTTTCTAGAACTCTGGGACATGAATAAGAGACCAAATCGAAGAATCTATTGTGTAGAACAAGATAAGAAACAAATTAAAGGCATAAAACTATTAAATGACACTACAGCAAATATTTCCCAAACCTAAGCAATGGTATGGACATCTGAGTCAATATCAGAATCAGGAAGTCAATGCCTGAATCAGAAAAGGTTTAAAATCACTAAGAAACATAACCACCGAAGAAACTCTCTTTCTCACACATTATAGTGAAAATACTTAGACCATAGGAAATTTAAGAAAATTGAAAGCCGCAAGAGAAAAATATCAGCTAATGCCCAAAGTTAAAATCCTCTCTGCAGAAACCGTTAAATCCAGAAAAGCATAAAAAGGTATATGTTAAGCAATGAGAGTAAATAGAATCATATAACTGCAACAACATTTTCTTTAAAATGATGGCAAAAAGAGATCTTCCAAGATAAGCATGGGCTAAAACAGATCTGCCAGAATTGCAGAAAATGCTTAAAAGATTTCTACACCCAGATGAAGAGAAAAGGAAGTTTCAAACATGAGACTTCAGAAAAGGATAAAATTCATGGAGGAAGAAATAAACACATGAAAATTAGATAAACTTCAAGCATATTCAACTTGCTAAGCCAAAAAAATTCTAATGATAGATAAGGCTGAAAGAAAAGGATGAATTATTCAAGTCAATTGGGGGAGGAGGTCAATTAAAGCATAGAAATCCACAAACACCTCTCAACAACTCTAACTCTAAATGGCATTCATGCACCAAATAAAAGATGTAGAGTGCTCATTAATAAAGAAGATGTAGCTTTTGATTGCAAAAATCACACTTCACTGGCAAGCACACACAAGTTAAAGGAGAGAAAATTATAGACCATGCTCATGGAAGTTGAAAGCAAGCAGGAGTGACTACTCATATATGCCAAAGTAGACTTCAAGCCCAAATTAGTTAGAAGAGATAAAGAAGATCATTATATATTAATAATGAAAAATCCATCAGAAATAAACAACAAATCTGATGCCAGTGGCTCAGGTCTGTTACTCAGGAGGCTTAGACCGAGTGGATCATGACTCATAGTAAGTCTTGGCAGAAGGCTTTAAGGCTCCATCTCCAAAACAACCAGTAAGAAGACAGGCTTGAGGCGTGGGTTAAGTGGCAGAGTTCAAGCCATGAGTGTGAAGCCCTGAGCTTGATGTCTAATGCTAGAAAAATGAAGATATAATGTAGATTATAAATACACATACACAGAAGATACATCTGATTTCACAAAACAAGCACTACTGGACATAAAGAGACAAAGAAGCCCAAATACAATAATAATGGATGACTTAATACTTTCATCAGTAGATGCATCATAGAGAAAAAATATTCAACCAAGAACTTTAGAGGTAAAATGTACTATAGATCAACAGATATCTATGGATTATTACATCTAAGAGCTTCAGAGTATACATTTATAGATTTCTCCAAAATATTTGGGGCCACAAAGCACATCTTTTAAGAAATACAATAAAATAAAATAACTTCTATCTTATCAGATTGTAATGGAATACAATTAAAAGTGAATAGAAGCAGAAACTATGCAAATGAATGGGGAGATAGAATACAATCCACTTTTAATGATTAGTGTGTCACTGAAGAAATCAAAGAAAGAATTTAAAAATTCAAGCATTCCTAAAATGCTTGAGATACAACAAAGTCAGTTCTAAAAAGGATATATATATATATATATATATATATGCAGATATATTTATATATGTATATAGTCACTTCAAGGTCTTATATATATATGTATATACAAATATGTATATATGCACTTCAAGGTCTTAAGAAAATAATAAAAAGCCAAATACTAAATTAGAAGACAAAAATAAATAAGCAGGCCAGGGCAAAAAATTAAGGGAATACAGGCTAAAAGAATAATACCAAGAATCAAGGAAATAGTTGTTTCTTTGAAAAGGTAAATATATAGAATTGTCAAAATCTTAACAAAAGCAAGAAAGTTAAGACCCAAATTAACCAAATTAGAGAGCATAAAGAGGACATTGACACGGTTACCAGAGGGTAGTTAGAAAATATTGTGGTAGCTTATATTCTCATATATTGAGAAATATAGAAGTGCTTCTTTTTTATGTTTTTCCAAATTTGGACAGAGAGGATAAACAACTTAAGCAGATCCATAACAAGCAATGAATAGAAGCATCAGGAGAAAGTGTCTTACTGAAGGAAAGTCCTGGGTTGGATGAATTTGTTGCTGAATCCCCTCATCCCTGCAAAGAAACACTTGTGGGAATGGTCCTCTGTACAACGGAAAGGGAAGGGAGCCATGACACTCACTCTGCTGAACCAGTGGTATTCTGATACCAAAACCAGAGAACGACACAACAAAAAAGAAAAGCCTAGACTAATTTCCTTGAGAAAAACAAGTACTACATGCTCTAACTCAGATGTGGAACCTAAAAATGTCAATCATATAGAAATTGAGAATAGAATAGTAAGAATAAAATAGAGAATAGAATATTGAAACTGGAATAATGAGAGAGAATAGAATAGTGAAAGATAATAGACTAGTGAGAATAAAATAGAGAGAATAGAATAGTGAGAAAGAATAGAATAGTGAGAATGGGATAGTGAGAGAGAGTAGAATAGAATGATGTTCACCATGTGTTGGTATGGGAGGAATACTGGAAACTTCCAGATAGCTGGAGGAATACGTTCATGAGGACTGTCGTACACAGGAAGGCCTGTAGCCATTAATAATGCAATGTGCTTTCTAAAATTGCTGAGAGAACATCTTATATGTTTATGTCATAAGAAAAGCAACACATACATGAGGTGATAAATGCTAATTAGCCTAATTTACGCATTCTATAATTCATATATGTACCAAAACATTGTGCTCTATGAGCATGTTTCATTATGATTCTCCAATTAAAAATAAAATTTGGCCAGGCACTGGTGGCTCACACCTGAAATCTTAGCTACTCAGGAGGCTGAGGATTGTGGTTCAAAGCCAGCCCAAGCAGAGAAGTTTGCGAGACTTTTATCTCCAATTCACCATTTTCCCCAAAAGCCAGAAGTGAAGTTGTAGCTCAAGTGGTAGAGTGTTACTCTTGAATAGAAAAGCTAAGAGACAGGGTAAGGCCCTGAGGTCAAGCCCTAGGACTGACACAAAATTCAAAGGAAATAAATTAAAAATAGAATTAAAAGACCTTAAACAGAATTAAACAGCAATGAAAAGACCAGGAAAAACCAAAAGAGAATTCATTAGACTTGGTAAGAGATAAAAGAAAAAGACAAAATGTTTTCAGATTTAGTAATAGATTACAATCTTTAAAATAAAAATAAAATTTAATGAAAATCCCTGAAGAAAGACAAGAAAAATTGTGATAATTTGAACATTTGGACAGGAACCCAATAAAATCAGATTTTCAAAAAGCAGTGGAAATGGAATGTAGGCCAAATAGAACTTGCACTGATATTTTTGGGAGTTCCCCAAAAGAAAACAAAATTTTATATTGTAACTTTTAAACTATAACTCAAAAAAAACTTCTCCTTTCTTCCCTCACAAAAAGTACATTAATAGGAAGCCCTGTACTTTCAAAGAGCGTATTTAGTCCCTGGGGACAGTAACTCACAATGATCAACTTTGAGAAACTTCATAATAAAACTTTTTACGTTTCAAAAGTGAAAAAAAGAATTCTCAAGGCCACAAGTAGAAGATCAAATAAATTACAAAGATGAAAGGAGACGCTCATCCAGTTTTCAAGTAGGGAGCAAGCAAAGGAAGCTAAAAACAAAGCCGTGGTGTGTGTTTTTTTAAATAAAAACTTTCAAGACCGTCTGAGAAAGTTTTTAACACACAAAAATTCAGGGAACTCTTACTGATCAGTTAATTAGTGAATGAGCTCAATACATCACAGGGACCAATTCTAGAAAAATTTGAAGGAAAAAAACTCAGTAATGATAGCAAAGGATGATAATTTACAGAATAAAATGTTTGATCCTCAACTAACAGAAATGAAGGGGGAGACAGGTCAGTCTCCCTGGGAATAGAATGTTAATTAATTCAGAGGGAGTAAAGGAAATGAAAACCAACATTAGCCAAACACCAAACATCACAGCAAAAAATGATGCTAGGCGGGAATGATGTTCTTACTGGAGAAGATGACATTCTCTTCTACACACAGCTTACCCGGAGGGGATATTTTTATGACAAGTCTTATATAATGCCTCTTCCAGCTGGCCTTTTAGCAGCAATAAACCATTTTCATCCTTGTCACTTGTACCAAGTTAGTTCCTAATCATGATCTACTGATTCCATGTGCAAAGAACCTGGGAAAACCAGCCCTCATCCACAGGCCTCAGTGCGTGTGAAGGATTGTCAATGAATCAAGGGGACACTTTGCTCACCAACAGCACCAGAAGTTCCTTACGGAAGAATAAATATTACGAGTGACACTGTGTTATTTAATAACATAAACTTCTGTGAAGGCATGAGACATAGACACAGGGATGATTAGTGTGCAGAGTTGCTTGCTTCACGCAAGCACCGCATTTGAACTTCAGGGAACAGTAAGTGATTTATTCTGGAAAACTGTCACTGAGCAGTAAATTGGCTCCATAGTTTATAAATGTGTCTTCTTTTAGAAGTTTATAAGAACGCTCTGTGCATTCAAGATTGTAAAATAGGATGGCTTCGGATCACCTTCTCCTCTTTATAATTAGCAGTTCGGCATTTTTATCTGCAGCCAGCATTGTCAACGCATCCTTTTGCTATCTGCGGCCCAGGCAGGTATTGCCTTGGTGAATTGCCTGGACCACAGCTGAGCACAGAAGAGATGAAAGTTTAACCTGAACGCTTACCAGTGATGATACATCACCAGCAATTTCTTGATTTAATGCATTTGTCTGTGTTTTGTGTTCTAAGAAACTTTAAAAAACAGAGCACACAGTAGCATATTGTCTGTTTGGCATCATGAGGAAATGAGGTATAGCCTTACCAAGAACACAGTAATTTTGGTTTTAGTCACAAGAACGGGCAATAATTGCTGTTTGAAGTATGGAAAACACACAAAAAAGACAAGTGTAAAACTGAAAAAATATATGTATCTATAATACTCTAATTCTAGCAACCAGGAAAAAAAGTCATGCAAATCTAAATTATTTAATCTGTTTTGCAGGCTACATGTACCCACATATGCATCTCTGATTTACACAGAGACTGCTCATTCTGTTGTATACCATATACCATGAGGAAATAAACCAAATAACTAATTTCCTCTGTTATTCAGTATTTCCCATTTCAAGCACTTTATAAAATACACAGGACTCTATTTTTGGAGTTACTCTAGTTTATTTAATCAATAGCATGGTTAAATATTTAGAGAAGTTTACATTTTCAATTGTTTTAAATTATGCAATTATAAGCAATTTCTGAGAAGCATGCTGGTACATTTCTTCATGGAAACCCAATTATTTCTTTAGAGGAAATCCTTACAAGTTGAACTGGTACATTAAAGAGAAATTATGTTTTAGTACATTTCAAAAAATTGCTTTAAAAAATGATCAAACTGATTTACACTCCAACTAACAGTTCAGTGTCCTCAGGCTCTCTCCAAAGTTGCTATATAATTCTCTATATTCTTGACAAATTGTGAAGTACTTCTCTACCTTGATGCTACCTTGATGCCAGAGTAGTTTCTATTTTCTTTATTTTTATTGTGAAGCTGATGTACAGAGGGGCTACGGTTACATAGGTCAGGTAATGAGTGAATTTCCTTATGAACAGTGCCATCTCTTCCATCATTTCCTCCCTCACTCTTCTTTCTTTTTTGCCAGTGATGTAAATTTTACTTGTAAACTTCCTCTGCATTAATTTTTTGTGAAGAGTCTTTCTAAAAGATACTATACATGTTCTAGTTGCCTATTTGTGCAAACAGAGTCAAAATGAACCTAAACCTAAGAGACTGAAGCAGCATGTGCTCGCCCCCATACAGTTCCTAAGGGTTGGAAGTCCGGTGGGGCTCGCCGGTTCCTCTCAGCAGTGACTCCAGTAAGACACTGGCCAGGACAGGGTTCATCCCCTAGCATGACTGAGGATCTGTGTTCAACCCACCTCCAGGGTTTGCATAGGACGCAGCTGCTTCTGGGCTGCTGGGCTGAGGGCTTCTGTCTCTAGCAGACTGTGAGCAAAAGCTCCCTTGGGTGCTGTACCACATGGAGAATGGATGCCATTTGCAAGACGGAAACTGGCCTCATTATTGTCAGGGAGGGACAGAGTGGGCCAGCCCGATGGAGCCTGAACTTCACATACTGTGACCGCAGACGTGGTAACTCCTCAGACTTGCGGTCTTGTGCTAGCTGGAGGGAAGTCACCGGCACCGTGTCTGAGAGGCTGGCACAGAAGCTGCTATCATCTGTGGCTCTGTGTGCGTGGTGTTATGTACACATCTGAATGACCACGAAGAGATGGCTCACGCTCAACTCTTTCCTTATCTGAAAAGTAGGGATGAGATATGGATGAAGCTCAAACCAGTAGCCAGCCCTGTCCCAGGCTCATGGTTCTGCCCACCGCCGTTCCCCCCACCTCAGCCTTTCACCCAGGCCGCCCTGTAGCCCAGCAACGAAGACCATGTCCTGAGTTTTCCTAACTGTGCAGTGGGTTCCATGAGAAGTTGCGTTCTCCACAAGGGACTGAACAGGTCGTGTAGCCCACTTGTTTTTTTGGCTCCATTTAGATTCCAGCCTCAGAATCATGATTCTCAAATCTTCCATTGGCTCATAAAGTCCAAGGTTTAATATTAGACACATTACTAAAAGAAAGTGAGAAAGCATTCATTTGTTTAAAGCATTCTTTCAAGTGTATTTTTCAAACCTGACATCCATTCTATTTATTATCTATCATGCACCCATTTATCATCTACCTACTACCTATTTTTGTGTCTCCCTTTATGTATTACCTTCCTGAAAAATTCAATAATTTGTAAGAAAACCTCATTAAAATAAACTCTACCAGTTGACTTACATGATAATTTGGGTAGAGACTAGATAAAAGATGTTTCCACTTTTTCATGAGAAACTGAGGTGTTTCTTGAATAAACCAACATTTGGCCTTAGTCAATTTATATGTGCTCAGTATGGGAAAAAGAGTTTTACTACAGAAGATCTATTCATATACACACTTATTAATGTACTAGTTAGAAATTATTCTCACCAAGCTTATTAATTTTTTCTCATTGATAACATCTTGCTGGGGGTTTTCCATTTAATGTTGGAATAGACCTGGAAGCAGAAGTTCTAAGTTTTGAAGAATAGTGGAATTCAGACCATATTACCCAGCTTCTCTAAATCAATGAGGCTTGTTCTTGCTTAATTTCTACTTCTAGCCACAGAAACAGAAAGATTAAATACTATTCCTTTGTTCTCAAGTTATTAATATTTCAGCATTCATATTTCCTACAGGTCATGGTACTCTCAGTGTGTTAGAAAATGGCTTGCGGGGAAATAACCTAAAATGTAGTAGAATCGCAGGCTTCTTAACAGAAATGATTGTCCCATCACAGTCAGGAAGCAATAAAGACTGAAGATAAAACTGAAATGTCAGCGAAGGTTCAAAGGCAGTAGAACTTCCTTTTCCTTTAAGATGTGGGTGACCGTTTGGGAATGAGACAACAGAGAGAGAGACAGACAGACAGACGGAGAGAGAGGCAGAGACAGACAGAGACAGAGAGAAACAGATCTGTTGTTCCTAAGCCAGCTTCTTGGTTGTAGTGACTTTGGGTATACCTAACCTTTGACATGAAAATGAGAAACAAGTCATTTTTAAATAACGGAAAAATTATAACATAATATGTATTATTATTGTTGTTTGACTTTAAACAGATGGAAATTCTGTGATTGGTTTGATCTATCTTCACTCTCCCCAGAGCCCTCATTTTCTAGCCCTTGACCTTGATTATGGCTGATACAAGTTCAGGTAGAACAAAATCAAAGGGCAGGGATAGGCAGAGGCAGAAATGCCCCTGTGGGCTTGTGTTCTAGATCTTTTGGGGAGTCGTTTGTTTAATATCCAATTGTTTCTACAAACGCACGGATTACATATAGCTCCTTTCTCAATCTACACTCACCTGAGTTCAATGTGCTAGTTCAGTCATCCTTGAAGGTCACATGCAGGTCAGAAGGCCCTGAGTAGGTTTCTCCCTTCCAAGCTAGAAAAAGCAGCTGGCTCCTTTCTGGGAGGAGAAAGGGACTTGGCTAGATACTGAGACAACCATTTCTCCTCCTAAGCGCACAGAGGTTCTGGGACATTTTGCTCTTTATATTTCAGATTATAGCTTATAGAGAAACAACTGTACTGTTTTTAGGTGAAGGTCATGTTAGAAATGGTAGAATCTTTGTAAGTAACATTTAAATTCACAGAGGTGGTGGAGTGTGTGGCTCAAGCAGTAGAATACCCGCCTAACAAGCATGAGGTCCTGAATTTAAACTCCAATATGGCTAAAACCATTTACACAGAGATTATCAAGGAAAATAACGAGCAATCGTAAGAATGCTGTGTTGGCATACATTCAAATGCTTCTACTAACTTTTTTTCTTTTTGGTGGTACTGGGGTTTGAACTCAGGACCTCATGCTTACTAGGCTGGTACTCTAGTACTTGAACCTTTCCACCAAACTTTTTTGCATTGCTTCTTTTTTTTAAGATAGTGTCTTGTTCTGTGGCCAGACTGATCTAGATTGCAATTCTTTTATTTGTGCTGAATCTGTACTTTGGGATGATTAACACATGCCACCCATGGTTGAGATGGGGTCTTGTAAATTATCATGCCTGGGCTGGCCTAGAACCATGATCCTCTGAGGTCCACTTTACTGTTTCAGCCTTGAGTCAACATGCACAGCACTTGTATTCACTTCTAATCACAGAGTTAGGAAGATGTGGTAGTACACACTTGTAATTACAGCATTTGGAAAACTGAGGCATGATGGTTGTGAGTTCAAGTCCACGGTGAGCAGCACAGTGAGATCTTATTTCAAAACAAGCCTCTTGAGGTTACCTTACCTACTCAGCTCGATTGGGCCCTGAATATGGTGGGCACTGTCTCTGTGAAATACATGTGTAGGTGGGGTTGGGGCCGCTGTGGCTTGTCTTCGTGTCTTGCATTTGGACAAAATCTGAATCTGTCTATGATTCTGAGCGCCCCATGTTGGCTGAATCCACTGGGGCCGATGTGATTCACTTCACATTCTCCCCCTGTGTTTCCTACTTTCTCCTGCAGGATTGATTCTGAGACCATACCCAAGAAGCTTCCTGCAGGCGACACTGCACCATGAACTTCTTATAGCTGGCCTTATAACATGTGTATGGGATGGAGAGAGGGATATGGTCATTTTATCATTTTAACAAGCATGACTGTCTTCACATAAGACACATTGATGGCGGTGGGCTGGGTAGCAGTGACATCCCAGCTGTCATTGTACAAAGAGCCTGGACAGGGGCCAGGACAGCTCTTCCTAACCACTCCCCCAGCCTTGCTAGCCTCAAGCTGCAAAGAGCAACAGGGGTACTGAGGAGCCAGTCAGAAGTCGGTCCTCAAATGTGAGTTTTCTATCCATTCCCCTTACATTGGCCTTTATATTTGTGAACAGCAACGCTACATGATAAACACCACCATCTCATTAAATTTCCAAGCACTTTAAAAAGTTTATAACATTCAGATTATAATGATGTCAAAATTTAATTGCTGGGTTTTCTTCCTTACTAGTACCTAAATGACAAGACTTCTAATTATAACCTTACGATTGCATATGATGAGCAACACTCCCATTAAGCCAACACAAGGACCTTGGGACACAGATCCTGTCACAAAGATGAAGCTGCATGAAATCGGTTCTGTCACCTTTCCATCCCTAGCCGGGTCCCCATGCCCAAGCCACATCTCTTTGCTTCTTCCCAGCCTAGCCTCGGTCACCTCTGCCTCCTACCATGGGGCCGAGGAGGCTGTGGGAGAATGGCAGGTCTGGCTTTCCGTGCCCAGAGAACAAATTACCACGGCCAGGAGCTGCTGGCTGCAGCATCTCATTAGAAGTCACCTGCAGAGCGTCAGCGCAGAATCCACTTTTCTGAGAACCCACGAAGAGTGATGTGAATTCTGAAGAGAGATTAAACCCTCCGTTGCTCTAGCCTAAAATTCCCAAGTAAAGGGAAGACAGGTCCTCCGGAGAATCACTTGTAAACCGTCAGGATACAGGCAGCTTTCCGAGCTTCCGAGTGATGAGGGAGCAGGTGGGGGCCAGAGGTGGTCCCCGCTGGTGGTGACAGCCATGCAGTGTGGGGGGTGTGGGCGCCCACTGGCTGACAGACACGCCGTGACTGACCCCCGCTAGCTGCTGCTTCTCCAGTCTGGGTTTCTCAAGGGCTCCAGATTTGAACCCTGAAGAATCTCTCCCTTTCTAATTGCGAAGAAACAAAAACCTTACAGAGTCAGTGTATGTGTGTTTATATTTAAATGTACATTGTCTTCTACTGTTTGCTGATTGGATGAGTCAAAGTTAGAAAAAAATGTGTTAGGAGCTCATAGCGGAGCTAATTAGCTCAGGAATGTTTTCTCAGGCTGCATCGGAAGCATAAGCACGATTAATGAAGGCACAGGACAGAGAAAAGAACTTGAGAAAACTGGGGGCTCATGTGAGACTGGCCAGGGGTGCAGAGGTCGCTTCCAGCGGGTGCCAGGAGGCGCTGTGCCAGGGAGGCAGGTAGGAATCAAAAACGACGTTCTATATAGTGAACGTCACGGCGCGTCAGGCCTGCCAGCGGCCCTTCCTTCCTGCGGTGCACCCATCCCTTCCCACCATCATGATCTCACCTTCAGCCCCGAAGGGTCACACTTTCCAGCACGCAACCCTCGGCGTGCAGCTTTGCTGTGCTTTCTTTGTACCATGCTACCGAGGGTGGTTTTGAACGCTGGGTTCAGGTGAGCCTGCCTCAGCTGGAACTACAGACGTGTGCACAGTGCTGCTGTATGAGAACTTTAGAGTTCTGCACCCTGCTTAATGAGGCACCTGTCCATGCATTCTCAGGAATTCACACTATCTGCCTTTCTCAGAGAATCCATTTACATGTTAAGAAGACCTCCAGGATGACAGAGGCCTGGCTAAGGATGAGATTTTAGGAAGACTAGAGTGGATGGTTGTGGATGTGAACATGGGTCTCAGTGTTCATGGCAGTCTGCATTTCTCTGCTGTCATCCATGAGAACCTGGAGCCAGATTGGGGCACTGGGGTCATGGAAACCATTCATGCCACTGTCCTGTCCTTGGTTGGACGAGCGGGGAGCTGGGCTGACAAGCACCCAGGGCAGATGGCTTTGTGGGGACAGCACTTCTAGGGGCTTCAGGTACTTCACTCTTGTCTAGCTTACATCGCTGCTGCTCCTGCAAAGAAGCTACTAGAAAATACTTTACTTTGATTTTCTTTGGTTGGCTATCCCGAGAGGGAGATGACACGCTGGTCTTTGACCAACAGAACACCGCCCGTGCTTTCCCCCGAGAACATCTTCTAAGTGCTGTGCCGTCATTCATCTCATGAAGACAAATCTTAGGAGCCACGCATGAGGGCACATTATCTATAATCTCACCTATTTGGGAGGCAGAGATCAGCAAGATGGTGTGAGACCAGCTAGAGCAGAAAGATAGTGAGGCTTCAAGTTCAGCAGTAGCATGCCTCTGTCATCCCAGATGTGTGGAAGAGTGAGTAGGAGGGTGGCCATCCAGGCTGGGCCTGGGACTCCATCAGGAACGTCCACAAAGCAAGGGGCGGGGGTTGTGTGTGGCTAAAGATTACCTGCCTAGCAACCACAAGTCCTAAATTCAACTCAAGGGCCAGAGGACCACTTGAAAGCCCCGCGTTCAATCTCCAG
The DNA here is from genome assembly GCF_000151885.1 of Dipodomys ordii. Taxonomy (NCBI): domain Eukaryota; kingdom Metazoa; phylum Chordata; class Mammalia; order Rodentia; family Heteromyidae; genus Dipodomys; species Dipodomys ordii. Next base: position 2,281,608 of record NW_012267317.1, on the reverse strand, counting down.
CATGCCAAAATGAATACATAGAAGAAGTAAATGAATAAAGGATGGCAATTGAAGAGCTGTGAGGCGGACACCACCATGCCTTGTTGATTTTGTGGTGGACACCACCAGGGCCATGTGCTGTGCGGTGCGTGCTGGCTGAGGGTGTGGTGGTGCTCGTGTGTGCCGGGATCTTAAGTGACACTGGTATGTGTCCCTCTTCACCAACAAGAGCACACATGCCCCCATCCCCTTTGTACAATGTGGCTGGTTGGGGTTTTTCCTTCCACTGGTTGCTGGGAGTGACTGAGTGGAGAGAGGAGGACTCCAGAGGGAAGGCTGCAGGATAGAACTGAAGTACAGGGCGGGGGGGGATCCCGTTGTGAGAGAGGCCTGGACAACTTTCAGAGAGGGTAAAGCAGTGTCATGTTTGCTTTCACTCAGTTTGGGTGCCCAGGCAGGCCTGCGCAAGTGTTGTGAGCTGGTGTGGTCCCAGGAAGCAGGCTTATAAAGCTACATAAATAATTGACCCCCTTCACTTGTTTAAACCTGTAGTTCTTCACCTCTTTGAGATCCCGGGGCTCCTGAGAATGTGATGGAAACCAAAGGCCCTCTCTTGCAGTAAACGGAAGAACACAGAGTCTTTGCCAACTAAGTCCAGGAGAGTCAGTGGACAGCTGACGGCCCCAAGGCCGTGGGTCTTCATGACGTTCAATCCGGGACCCCTTGTGTCCCTGGACAGAGCTGGCAGCCACAGATTTAGAATTAAAGCGACAGCCAGAGTGGCAGCACGCACAGCTACCATCGTCCAGTGCCTGGCGGGCCGTTTCCCTTGTGACAACGCGATTGTTCTTTAGTGGGGAGGAGGGACGGAGGATGCGGTCTGTAGTTTTAAGCATTAAAATCTTGTATGTGGATCTGGGAAGGGCACTCACTCCTCTCAAGGGCTGTAGAACGTTAAATAGAGCAGACTGAAGTGGAGCAAGCCACGTTTATGTCCTGGTCGTGCACGGACAGGTTGAGTTCCCCGGGAGAATCAGGTTCCTGAAGAAGACAACGATTTCAACCTCAGATCCTGCCATGGTCCCCTCTGCTGATGTCTGGTTTCTAGTAACCAAGGTGGGCAGGGGGGTGAGGAGGGCCTGGGACGTGAGGTCACGGGTCTCGCTGACTGAGGGTTGGGTGGGAGACCTCCTTGGTGTTCAGGGTGTGATCTGCTAAGTGCGTGGCGAGGATGGGGAGGGAGCCGGAAGCAGGGCGTCTGAGCCTGCACAGGAGCCCGCCGGGTACCCAGGAGGAAGCACGGGCCTCATTCCCCAGGGCTTTTCTCGCTGCTATCCTGGCAAGTGGAGCTGTGGTGCAAGTTGTCTTTAACAATTGCTGGTGTCATCTCATCGGGGCTGAGTGTCTCCGCTTGTCTGCAATGCTTGCTCCTTACGTTGTGCTGATGAGCTTCAGGGAGCTCTACGACACACAGCCCTCTCTGTTATTACAATTGCTAGTGCATATTACTGGAACACATTAGCGGGCTTCACTATGACATTTCCGTGTATGCCTGCATTGTACTTTGATCCTCTCTACCTTCCCAACCACACAGTGATCTCACACTTCCCTAGCATCGGCCTACTACTTACAGGCTGTCTTTTTTTTAATCATTATTATTCTAGCTTTACATATGAGATGAAACTTGCTACATTCCTCTGAATCCAGTGTCTATCATTTAACTCAGTGACTCACAAATCACGGGCTTTCATTCTTCTGTATGGCAAAATAATATTGCGTCACATGCATATGCCATATTCTCTGAAGCCATTCATTAGTTGATGGACCCTTGGCCTGACTGTATAGTGCGGCTCTTGTACACCCTGCTGGCATAAATATGGCCATGTAGGGGTTGCTATTGTGCACTGACTTTGTCCAGTGCCCAGGAGTGGTGCAGCCGGCTGAACCGTCGCATGGGAACTCTGTTTCTAGTTTTTAAGGTGCCCTCCATGCTGTTTTCCACAGGTGCTATACACATACACACACTCACTAATGCATGCAGGGCTCCATTTTCTCCAATTCCTCACATTTGCTCTTTTTAATTCTTTTGATAATAGCTAATCAGACTGGGGTGAGTGGAACCTCAATATAGCTTTGATTCACATTTCCCTGATGTCATATGCAATTTGGTTAAGGACTGCTTGAGGTGAAATGATTACCTGGGAAGCTTCTGGGAGCAGGTAAGGGTGGTGGCTGTGTAGTGTGTGTACATGTGTGCCTGTGCACATTGGTATGCACGTATGTGTTCATATGTGCACACACGCACACACGTGTATGTGGAGAGGTGCCTGGACATCCCAGGCAAGAGAAATAAAAACACTTGGCTGCAAACATGACCAGACTGGAACCAAGGCTAACAGGGTAGAGAGAAGATGCTGATGAGGGAAAACGATGCAAAGTAATTGAGGTCACATTCCATTTGGCTCTCTGTGGAGAGGCCGCCCTGCCACTCACCCACCCGCAGACGCATCGAGTCCCCGCTTACCCACCACCCGTTCTATCCAAGTCATACTGGGGCACTTTGGGGTCACAATCTTGAGCGGAAGAGATGCTCAAATTCAGATGTAAGCCAGATTCAGAGCTCATTCCAGGAGGGCACAGAGATACTAAGCAACTAACTTCCAAATCCGTTTTGTTCTTTGGCGGGGGTGGGGTGGGGGTGGTAAGCACTTCTTAGTTTAGACAGTTGCTTTGTAACTTTCAGTGTCGTGACACTTGGCTGCTCTTCTGGATTGTCGAAAGCTTCCTGGGAGAGCTGTCAGCAGAAGCAGTGAAGGAAGGATGTTTGAAAATCTTCAAAAAAGCAAGGAGAACCCTGGCAAAAAAAATTAATAGCTTTTTTTTTTCTCTCCAGAAAGTAACCCCAGCTCTAGAGTGGTCTCACAGGCCCTCACATAAGAGAAAAGCTGGATCTCAGCAGGATCATGGCCTGCATGGGGCTTAAATTTAATCTATTCTAGTCTCCCTCGCTGCAGTCCAGCGACAGCCTGGAAAGCCCAGAGTGCCCACTGATGCTGGCAACAAGGGCCCAACAGCCCGATGGGGTGGGGAA
>NW_012267317.1:2247144-2271218 GCF_000151885.1 Dipodomys ordii | reverse complement strand
TCTTCTTCTTCTTCTTCTTCTTCTTCTTCTTCTTCTTCTTCTTCTTCTTCTTCTTCTTCTTCTTCTTCTTCTTCTTCTTCTTCTTCTTCTCCCTCTTCTCCTTCTTCTTCTTCTTTTCTTCTTCTTCATCTGTGTGGGGCTTGAACTCTGGGCCTGGGCTCTTGAGCTCTTCAGCACAAGGTGAGCACTCTACCACTTGAGCCATAGCACCACTTCCCAGTTTTCTGGTGGTTAATTGGAGAGAAGAGTCTGCCCAGGCTGGCTTTCAACTGCGATCCTCAGATCTCAGCCTCCTGAGTAGCCAGGATGACAGGCATGAGCCACTGTGCCTGGCCCTGATTTCCTCTTGAGGTATAGTTATAACCACACTGCTGCTAGTTGAGTCGTGAACATCTCCAGTAACATGGCAGTGCCCATCCCCATCTGAACAGAGATGAAGTTCCATCTAAAAAATGAGATCTTCAGCTGGGCCTCAGTGGTTCACACCTGTAATCTCAGCTACTCAGGACCATGGTCTGAGGATCATGGTTCAAAGCTAGCCTGGACAGGAAAGTCTATAATAAGACAATTATCCCCAATTAACTATCAAAAAGTCAGAAATGGCACTGTGGCTCAAAGAGAACACTAGCCTAGAGCAAAAACAAACTCAGGGACAGCACTGAGGACCTGAGTTCAAGTCCCAGGACTGACACAAAAAACAAAAAATGAGACCTCCAAATGAAAATATCATGGTGTATATTTTACACCTTTAATACAACTTTATTTGCTACAATGTGAAAAATCAAGAATGCTCATTTAAATCTTAAGTTGAATAATGAGATATCTGCATTTAAATACTCCTTCTCCCCCCCCCAAATCTCAAGAGGTTTCTGAAATAACTTGTGATTTCATTAAGTAAGGACGTGAAGGGCCTGCATGGCGGCACATACCTCTAATCCCAGTTTAAGGGAGGTGGAGATGGCAGGATTGCAATTTGAGGCCAGTCCAGAAGAAAAACATGAAAAATAATCTAAGGCAAAAAAGTTGGGAGTATGGACCAAGTAGTAGGGTGCCAGTCTAGCAAGCACAAAACCCTGAGTTCAAATCCTAGAATCATGAAAAAGGCAGGGAAAACTGGAAGAAAAGAAAAAGAAAAAGGATAGGAGCATGTCAAAGATGAGCTGCCAATACCAACCCAGGAAAATCCAAGAATGGAAATATATGATGATAACATTTGATTATAACTCAGAACATAAACAGTGGTAAATTAATACATGCAACAACACATGATTAAATAAATAAATAGGAAAGAAAAAAAACTCTTCCTTACAGAAAAGCACAATTAATGAGGAAGGAAGGAAGATGGGAAGGAAAATCACCACCAGAGTAGAAGAATAATAATGCTAGCAAAACCTGCTGATGGATGCTAAAATTAGTAAGCAAAGCTTAAGGTGAAAAAAAGATATTTGCATAGCTCTGAAGTATTTCCTATAAAATATTTATTAGTTACAAGAGAAAAGATAATACTTTTATACTTGAGTAACCTTGAAGTTAAACCACTCTTTGTGACCACCGTGGCTACTTACTTTGTACCAGGACATAGCCCTGTATGCCCTAATGAGGGAGCCAAGGGGAGATCAATCCAATAATGACACTTGGCCTTTGTGACAGGTCCTCCCTAATTGATAACCTCAATCTAATCATGAAAAGAACAGATGCACCCAAATCGAAACATCTTCCTTACCATGCTTGGCCATCAATTATTGCAGTGTTAAGAGTAGGAAAGAGGGACAAGGAAGGGCTGTGGAATTGTGGCAGACAGATGGGAGCAGGTGTGGAGAGGGTAAGGAAATGTCCATGTAAGATTCTGGATCCTGTGTTAGGGTAAAAACAATATCAAGAAAACTAAGGATACTGGAGTAGAACTCATAGTTTAATTAATACACATCAATCCATATTAATTAATACATACTAATGTTGATTTCCTTTGGGCTAGAAAGCATGTCATAACCATAGTAAATTACAGGCTAAGCCTAGGAAAAATATTTAGGACATTTTCACGATTTTTAAATTTTCATTTTGAAATTATTTTTAAGTAGTTGCACAAGGGGTTTCCATTCAATGCATCAGATTATGAGCATCCCCCATCTTGATCAATGTCACCTTCCATTGTTTTCCTGCAGTCCATCTATCCGCTTCAATTTCCTGGCTCTGTGTTCACATATGTACATTGAGTGTTCTGACCACATTTGCTCACTCTTTTTCTTTCCATTTGTCTGCCCCCCTCCTGTCTGGCCCCACCTCCCCACACATGACATGTTGTGGTCATTTGGTTACATTGTCATTTGTTCAAGGGGGTTACACTGTGGGAAGCCACCTATGTATACCATACCTTAGTCACTTTCATTGTCACATGTGTTTTCATATTTATTTATATTTTGTATCTCCATGTGAGAAGAAACTTTCACCTTTTATCTCTCTGAGCCTAATTTATTTCACTCCAAATAATTTTCTCCAGGTTCATTCATTTCCCTGAAAATAGCATATTATTATTATTATTATTTCTGATGGAAGAATAATATTCCATTATGTGTGTGTACACGTATGTGTATTACAATTTCTTGATCCATTCATTAGTTGTAGGGCATTAGCTGTTCTCACAATTCACATAGCAGCAATGACCATGGTTGTACAGGTGGCTTCACTGGATCCTGACTACTTGTAATTTTTTTTGATAAATATAGTATTGCTGGATCATAGGTAATATGCTTTTTTTACCATATTTTTCTGTGTCTTTTCTTTTTTGATATTGTGAATTGAACCTATGATGTTGAATTTGCTGGGCAAACAGTTTATCACTTTGCTACATCCTAGCACAGGTAGATCTATATTGAAGTGGTTTTGTTTTGTAGTTTTGTTTTGTTTTTGAGGAATCTCTATACTGACTTCCATAATGTTGAATTAATACATCCACTAAGAGTGTGTTAGAGTTTCTTCCCTCCCCATCCCATCCACACCAGCATTTGACATTTCTTGTTATTTATATTCTTAATGATGGCCATTAAGACTGGAATGAGATGGAGTCTTACTTTTGTGTGTGTGCCAATTCTGGAACTTGAACTCAGGACATTGCACCCTCGTTTGACTTCTTCACTTAAGGCTGATGCTCTACCTCTTGAGTCATACCTCCATTTTGGCCTTTTGTTGATTAATTGGAGATAAGAGTCTTACACTTAGCTATTCAGGAGGCTGATGTGTGGACTATAGTGCAAAGCCCCAGGCAGGAAAGTTTTTGGGACTCTTATTTCTAATTAATCACCAAAAAGCCAGAAGTGGAGAGGTAGCTCAAATTGTAGAATAACATCCTTGGGCCAAAAAGTGAAGGGACATTGCCCAGGTCCTGGGAGTTCAAACCACAGTGCCAGCACAGAGCAAAACAAAATGAAAAGAATCTTTGATGCTGGCTTTGAAGCTGGGATGGCAGATGCATGACACTACACACAGATTCTTGCATTGCTGGCCTTGAACCAGGATCCTTCTAATATCAGAGTCCCATGAAACTGTTAAGTTTAGACCAAGGGTTTGATCTATGGGTGTCCACACAGCTGGACATTTCAGCTCTTACCACTGCAATTTTATATTACAAACAATGCTGCATTATGATTTGTATATTCTATTTGTGATGTAGTGTCTATAGACAGATTCTTCTTCAATACATCCCAAACAATGATGTATCATATGGTTAAAACACAAAACAATGTTTTTGTCAGAGAAACATAATGCCAATGGACAGCCACTGAGCTTCTGCTGGTCCATTTGTACCATGTGCAGCCACTGTCCCCAAAAGTGCTCTCCTGTTGGTATCACTCACTGTTTTCATTCTTCTTTCTTGGAGCTCTGCATGTTTAATTCATGGTGTGCATTCAGCAGTTAAGGATGAAGACTGCTAATATTTCTTGCCTCATTTCCATACATTTCATCAGAAATGTATTATAGTCTATATAAATAGAATATATTTATTTCTCCACATTTTTCAACCATACCCAATGTAGTATGGTTTCTAGACTTTTAAATTGTGCTATTGCGCTCTTCTAAAAGTTGAAAAAGTATGAAATGGTTCTGTAAAATGTGGAGCTAGAAACAAATCTCAAGTTCCATTTGCATCCTGATGAGTGAGGCCATTACCCAAGATTGAAATATATTTATATTTGTAGTAATCGTTTTAAAATATTGATTTTCACTGAGCTTGCAGTGAGTTTCATCGCCAAGACTCTGTTATATGCAGCTAGCTTGTCTACCTAAATGCATGGCTGGAATCCACCACTATGAACTCTTAGTGTTGATTTCCTTCCCCTGATTATCCATCCCTGTCTAACAAATTACCCAAAACTTAGTGACCTAAGATATCAATGAATACTTACCATTGTAATTTGAGGAGTTCAGGATCTTGGGGGCATGACAGCATGTGTAGTGCCTTAGGTCTTGGTAAAGGGGTGCTGAACATGGTATCTGGGCAGGAGGTTCTGAAGCTTGCTCCTGACTTGTGGAGCAGCTTCCAAGATGACCATCTCACATGTCTGCAAGGTGGCTGCAGTTGATGGTGGGAGCTTGTAGTTATTCTCTAGTGGGAAGCTGGAGTGTTTTCCTGAGAACCCAACTAACTTGTCCTGGAGGAAGCAAAAGAACAAAACCAGTGAATATTATTGCTGCATTAGTTCACCCTTTGTCCCAGCATTTCTGCGCTTCCCTTTCCCCTCCCCAAATTAGGTAAACTTACATACAAGACAAAAGGTACAGAAATAGAAAACGGCAACAAAAGGAGAAACCCAGAAAAAGACCCACAAATAGTAAAACAAAAACCTCATGTTTCCATTTCTTGGCACTCATTCTGATAAGCACCATTTGCACATATTTCACTCTCTCAGTGTCTCTCTCTTTGTCTCTGTCTCTTCCTGTTTTCAGTGAGATGAAGAATCTCCTCTGCCAACACCTCATTGATCTAACACTCTCCCCAAGTGCCAAGGGCCACGTGGCCACGGAATGGACCCTGTATGCCTGTGAGAGTAAGCCCCTCCTCTCCTAAGGTGTTTATGTCACGTATTTTGGTCACAACAAAGAGAAGCTGACTAATAGAAAATTGGTACCAGAGAAGTAGGGTTGCTGCTATGACCTGATCTGCCTTTGGAACGGGTTTGTAGGAGAGCTTTGGAAATGCTTGGCAGTGTGGGCCAGAGAAGCCTGGAAAGCCTTTGTGATCTTCTCCTAAGAATATCCACCTTCGGTCTCACTGTGTGAATGTCTAAAGTCCTGTTTAATTTATCATGTCCAAGTATAATTTTTGGTATTTACTATCCATTGAGTTTACTTGTAGATTTTGTTGTTGGTGGTTGTGGTCATGGGACTTGAACTCTGGGCCTGGGCACTGTCCCTCAGCTCTTCAGCTCAAGCGAGCACTCTACCACTTGAGCCACAGCGCCACTTCCATTTTTCTGGTGGTTTATTGGAGATAAGAGTCTCAAGGAATTTCCTGCCTGGGCTGGCTTTGAGCTGCGATCCTCAGATCTCAGCCTCCTGAGTAGCTAGGATGACAGGCGTGAGCCACGATCACCCAGCTACTTGTAGATTTATAGTCACATTCTAACTATTACAAATGAGGGAAAGCATGCATCCTGTTTCTTTGGGTCTGGCTTACTTCACTTTATGTAATTTTTTTTAGATTTTTCCATTTCCTTGTGAATGAGGCAAAGTCATTCTTTCTGATGGAAGCATAGAATTCCATTGTGCATGTATGCCACATTTTCTTGATTCATTCAGCCACTGAGGGGCATTTTTTTAATTGCATTAATTTCTTTAATATATGTACCTTTCAGCTGACTCCTTTTCTGGCCAGACTGAATATTCTTCAAATCGTTTTGCTCTTCTTTTTGCTCCTGTTTCCCATTGTAAATCTTGCTAAGAGAAGACAGCAATACTCAAGCTGTACCCTGGATACATGCGGTCTCAAACTTTCCTCAGCCAAAGTGGTGAGTCTATGACTTTACCTCTGAATTTGGCCTTTCTCAAAGTCTCAGGACAAACTAGACAAATATACCATGAGTGGCCTCTAGTTTAAATCCCTGTCTGAACCCTCATGAGCTTGGCCTTCAGTGTCCACATTCCTGTCAGCTCTGGGCTTCTGAACTCCCCCAGAGTCACCCCTATGTTCCACCTGTAGCATTCCAGGTTTCGCCCGCCCACACTGCCAGACATCTCCAAAGCTTTCCTGCAAACCTGTTCCAAGGCTTCAGAACCACGTAGGCAGATTGGGTCATAGCAGCAACCCGATTTCTCTGTATTAGTCAGCTTCTCCTTGTTGTAACCAAAATACGTGACATAAACACCTTAGGAGAGGAGGGGCTTACTCTTGCAGTCACATAGGGTCCATTCCGTGGCCACGTGGCCCTTGGCACTTGGGGAGAGTGTTAGATCAGTGAGGTGTGTGACAGAGGAGATTCTTCATCTCACTGCAAACCGGAAGAGACAGAGACAGAGACAGAGAGACTGAGAGAGAGAGATGGAGAAGGAAAGAGAGAGAGAGAGCGATAGCCCACTTCCTAAAGTCTCTGCAACCTCCCCACATAATGTCACCAGCCAGGAACTTAGGCTTTAATGCATGAGCTGCCAGGGGGTATTTTGTGTTTAAACTGTAAAATATTATTGCATATTTAAGTTAAGAGATGAGCATGTTCATCTCTTATTAGCTTTATTGCTAATGTCTAGGTGTCAAGTAATCAGTAGCTGTGCATCGGGAATCTGCTATGTAGTCCATTATGGCTGACACAGTGGGAGCCTAGAAAATTCCTGCCGGGAAGTTTACAGTTGAATCATAGAAGGTGGGGAAGTACTAGAGACTGCATAGGACAGAGTTTATAGTTAACAACACAGTATTGTGCCCTTTTAGAAGACAGACATTATGCTAAGTGTTCTTAATACACACACCACTTACCACACACACAGAGGAACATGAGAAGACCTGGGAAGATGTTAGTGTATCTATGTCTATTGCATTGATTGGGGTATAAAGATATCATAGGAGTGTATGTATGTCTAAATCCATTAAATGATAGGTATCCATATGTGCAGCTCTTTATGCTATTTATACTTCAAAAGCTTCTAAAAACAAATTTTAAATCTAATTTGGGAAGGTGTATACACACACACAGACCCATGGAGGTCCATGAACTCACTTTGAGCAATCATCTATTTGCTGAAACACAGATTTGTCCCTAGGAGACTGTAGGATAGAAAGCTCCTTTGTCGGAATGAGGTGGGGGTCTGTCTCTTGCTTCTCACTGGGATGCTGTGGGGAGTGCGAGGAGTGCTGGGGGCCGGCTTGCGCTGGGGGCTGGCTTGCACTGGGGGGCCAGCTTGTGCTGGGGGTCCAGCTTGCGCTGGGGTGCCGGCTTCTTAGGGGAGCTGACTTCCAGCCCTGTATCTGGTGGCTCCACTTGACTGCATGCCAGCAGACTGTGAGCACACAAGACTGGACAGGCCTGCGTTGGAAGCAAGGGAGAAGCTATCCTCTGGATGCTTTTAACTCAAGATCTATTGGGAAATCAATGGAGACCATTTCACTACACCTTGGCCCAAGAGTGAACTCAGTGGTTTGGCGTTCCTGAATTTCACAGGAAGCAGTAGAGCGTGGTGACTCTGGAGAGCAGGTGGCGGGAGGCAGGCAACCGTAGTACCATGGGAGGCGACGGAGCCTGTGGGGCATGTGAGATGCCGTCATGACCGGGATTGTCCCCTTGAGAGGGACTGGGATGGGTCGCGGTGCCCTCCTTCTCTTTAACCTTGTGTTCCCTGAGTGGTTTGCTTTGTCATGAATTCCCTGTCATGATGTGCTGGCCACACACGCCCCACCCCAAAATAGTGGGGGGTCACAAATCATACACTAAAACTTCCAAAATGGGGAGCCAAAATAAGATTCTTTTCTTTGTACGTCGATCCTCTCAAGGGCTAACACATCATAGAATGAAACTTCAAAAACTGCGACCTAAAGTAAGTTTTTGTTTTCTTTATAAGGTGCTCGTCTCAGTTGTTACTGTTGCAGAAAGCTGACATGCTGGATTATAAAGGTCTCAGATACTTTATTTAAGTCAACTAACATGCCTGAAAGTTCTGTTGTGGACCATAAGCTAGCCAGCCCCCTGAGCCCAGACTCTGAGTGTTCTTAGCGCTAAGAACAATAATGAAGAATGAACGATACACTGGTCTTGATTTTAGAAGCCAGAGGTGAACTTTCTTTTCATCTGTAATACCCGGATGGGGTTCGGGTAGAGCATGGCTTGGCCACTCAATCCTTGAGACTCCTTGAACTCCTAAGTCCCGGAAGATCGCAGTGGGGCACTGCACACATTTAGCCCTAATTGGAAGATGGCTGATGGAAGACCAGTTCTAGCTGTAGACACAGTTCACACAGGAGATAGGCCATCTGCAAAGAGAGCACTGCAAAGAGAGTAACTGCGATGGACAATTCAATGTTCATCAGTTGCTATGAATTGAGTTCTTGGCCACAGTTAGTCTCTAACATGATTTTTTTAATACCCTTTGGTATCAAACTCCAATCTTCCTACCCACATGGCTTTGAGAACAAGAGTGTCTGACCCCAGAGAGGCTGAAGAGGGTGCAGACTGGGATTTCTGTCGAAGCCTGACATCGAATCTGTTCTCTCTCCCACACACTCAACACGTGGGGGGCGGGGTGCTCAAGTATTCCTGTGAGATGACTTCCTCCCTCTCAGGTATTCCTGTGGGCTGACTTCCTCCTGCTCAGGTATTCCTTGGGCTGATTTCCTCCCTCCTCTCTGTTGGGAGCGGAGGAAGTGCCAGCCCGCGGGCTCAGGGATGCCCGCCTGTCCGAGGCAAAGGCAGAATCCAGGTCGCGGAGGGAGGCCAGCTCCAGAAAAGTGGCAAGCTCTCACAAATAATATTAGCTGCACAAATTTTCTTAGCTTAAATTAAATTGAGGGGAAAAAATTAGCCAGTGCCAGCGGGGTTGGGCAAGTGCCAGGAGGTCTATGTAAGACCCAGCCAAAACCTCATACTTCATGGCTGTCTGTGAGTCCATGTCAGATGCGATCAAGAAAGACTGGGTCCCTGTCAAGCCTCGGTCCGCAAACAGCCTCACCCCAGCTCTCGCCTAGCACATAGGCCTTCAGTCTGTGCAACTGAATGCCTGCTTACTGAAAAGCAGAGTATGCTTCTGAGCCTGAAAGAATTCATAACATAGGTTCCAGAGCAAGACCTTTTCTCCCTACCTGGGTTTGATTCCCAGTTCTGCTGTATGTGGTACTCTAGGCTTTCGCAGCTAACCTACCTGTCCTTTAGCTGGGCGTGAATCTAAATTCTGCTGTTTATTTATTATAAAACCTGGCAGTGCATTCGCCTAACAGTCCTTTAGTTTCCTCATCTGTCAAGTGAGGATGGTAACAGTGATTACAGTGACGGGTGAAGTGAGACGTAAACTAGGTAGTTCTGGCAATGAACCACCGTGAGCAGAACCTTGTGCAAAATATGTGTGATAGAACCCCAGCAATTAAGGTACCTATTAATACATAACATTAATTAATGCACTACAATAACTGCAATTTTATAACGTATTCACGAATTTGTCTCTTTGGCAGAATTTATTATAATATATGCAATTATAACTAATATATGTGTTATAATGTAATACAATTTCAGTAATTGCTAAAATTCCATAGCACTAATTATGTGTCTGGCACATAATTAAAGAAATGCATATGTATTTTTGTACACAAAAGGGGAGAGTTTTAAAAGATGAGATAAATTTATAATGTTTTCTTCTAGAATTCCAATGGATAGCACAGAAGCTCACTGGTGTGTGTGTGTGTGTGTGTGTGTGTGTGTGTGTGTGCATGTGCATTTTTGCTTGGACATTCTTCTCTGTACCAGAAATCCTTTTTTAAAATAAAAAGCCATCGAGCGTTATTTTTTAAAGTTTTGCAGCCTATGATAGCACTTCTATCAATACTCAACACCAGTCTGCAATAGTCAATTTCTAAATAAATTAGTTTGGAGGCATCTCAAGAAAAGCAGGTGAGAGGTGAGGGTTTGTCCAAGGGTCCTAGCTCTCCCACCCGTTTCTGTAGGAAAGAACCGAATCAAGCAGATAGAAATGGCAAAGAACAAGGATCCATTCCAGACAGAGTGCCTTGCATGTCGGCCAGCTCACATGTGCATTTTCTAGAACCAGGATTAGGTCTCTCACAGACAGTGTTGTGAGTCTTTAGACAGAGAGACTTTCAGGGACCTTTCCAAAGCTAATGATTAATTAATCTACATAATGGCGACTTTAGATCGCCATATTTATACAGGGAGGTCCAGAGGTAAAATATAAAATCATTCTGCTGTCTGAGCAATTATAGAAGAAATTAGCAAGTCAGATATAAAATACAACATGGAGAGAGGAATTTCACGAAGATGCCATTTTTCTAATAGGATAGGTTAGAGAGTTCGTATGAGGAGATGATGTTATTAGCTATATAAAAGGCTCTCAGCCTTCATCTTATAGCTAATGAAATAGGAGATGGTTGTGACCTCCTATCTCAAAGCCCTAGGTATAGCCAGGTTCTGGCTGATAATCAGATGTGAATTTAGAGCTGCAGCTTTCAGTCTCAGACTGGCATAGATACGTGCTCGGCTCTCTGTTTGGAGTTCCACATTTTCACTAAAAGCAGCAAACAATGGCTTATGTGGTGTAATCAATGAGAAAATACATTCCCAGTTCCATGCTTTGATTCCCAGATCCACATATACAGGCTTTGGGAGAGACTTATGCAGTTGTCTTTGACTGCAAAACTCAGATTACTCCGCGTTTCCCTGATTTCCAGCAGGGCTGAATGGAGTCTTTATGAAGATGCACCAGTTGCCAATGCTTTTGATATGCCAGGTGCGTGATCCTCCCTCCGGGGCGGCCCAGGTTCTCAGAGCAGAAGCTGTGCTGTGCCATCCCATAGAGTGAACAGAGGCAAGGGCGAAGACAGCGCTGGCAGAAACATCGCATCTATGTCCAGTACAATGCGAGCAATGGCCGGTCCCCTCCACGAAGGGAGACGCTCAGGCTCTGTGAGATTCCCGAGGAAAGTTTCCATGCTGGGGTCTCTGATGTTGCTGATAGAGGCTGAGTCAGTCTTCACAGGCAAAGCGTAACCTCTGTCTCTGCCTCTGAGACTCTGTTGTTGGTGAGCCCACTGAGCACACCCCGGGGTTGTCACGGACAGCGGCGTATTAACATGTATTACATCCCCCACCTGGTTATTGGAGCAAACCTCAGGGTCCCCATGGTCCTCACTATCTGTGCTGTTCTGATATTCAGTCTCTACGCCAGACTACTTTTCAAAAGTCTGCTCTCTCCAACAGCACTGACTGTCTAGTCCAACCGCCATCAGCTGCCCGTGCATTGCTGGGGTTTCCTGCTTCTGGGCATCTCACAGAATGCTCCGCAGTTTAGCCATCTTGGCCTCTGGACGGAGTGGGCCTTCCGTGATGTGGCTGGGCACTTTCGGGTGAGGCTTGCGTGTGGTGCACACCTGTCTGTCACTAGGATGAAGGCTGGTTTTCTAGGCTGACAGGAATAAACATGGTACAGGAAAGCCCACCTGGACAGAAAGGCAGTGTGGTAAAGGGGGTTGCTTCTTGTTGAGCTAGTTTGCACCATGGAGACGATCCCTTAGTTATCTCGTGGGTACTGTTCTGTCAGCAATGTTCTGTGAGGCTCTTCTGGGCTCCCACCACCATTTTGGTCATTTAACACACATTGTTGCCACCTGCCATGGGAGTTAGATATTCAGTTCTATCAGCAGGAGATTCGGTACCTTGATAAGAGGGCCCTGGCTTCCTCCCAACCCTGGGGTTTTACCTGTGACTCCACACTGGTCACATTTTCTGTAGACACTTTGGTCTGCCAGGCCATGGACCCCACATGCAGAAGCAGCTTCTTCTGCAGCCAGGAGAAGTGGCGGAGCCTCCTCTAAGCTTCTGTTTCGCTTCGAATGTGACCAGTTCCACCTTCCAAATACCACAGGAGCTCCACAGAGTCATGCTCTTTCTTCTTCTATGAAGAGGTGCAAGCGAAGCAACTTACCTTCCAACCTGTAGGTTGTGGTGGGCTGTGGGTGGGCACAGAACTGATCGCTGGCTTCCCAGAGTGCATGGGACCGAGAGCATGCTCCTCCTCAGATCCAAGCAGACTAACCTGTGGCTGGCTCGATGTTCTGTAGAGACGGCACATGAAGACTAACTATAAACAATCAAAGAAGGAATTGGCTGGTGCGCCACTGGAGACAAGCTGGAGTTTCCGATAGCTTCCATGGACCCACCCAGAGCTTCATAGAGCATGGCATCTCATGGGGTCCGATGGTGGACTCCTTTTGCCCAGAAGAACATGACGGGCAATTCTAAAGTAAATCCCAACCTCTACTAACAGTACGCCCCAATCTGCCCTCCCATCTCTCTTTTTCTCAGCGTGTATCTGAGATATTTAGATACTCTAGAGAGGCCTCCAGATGCGTTGGTTTTACTGAGAGAGAACAATGCGTTTCCTCAGGGCTTCCGCACACAGCATTCCCCTACCCGTGCTCTCTGTCCTTACTGGTGGCACTCTCTTGATTTTGCCTTTCCTTCAGCACTCCATCCTCTGGACCAGACAACGGTGCCTAAAGACACCCCATGGCCACAGGATCCCGGGTGCTCTCTCCATCTACTTCAGAAAGCTTTTCCTCATGTCTTTTCCATCTGTGATTCGTTCTGTTTGTTCCGAAAGCTTTTCTGTGCCTTATGTCTGACAGATGAAGAAAAGTCCTTCATGACAGAGGGGTGTTTTCTGAGATACAAGTACTAAGAGCTTTGAAGGCACGTACATCTTTCCTTCCACATCCACGTCAACTACAACTGTGGAGAAACACGGAGCCTAATTATCTTGTAGTTTCTAGATACTCTGCATGCTCTGAGCATTGAGGAAGCAAATTGTTCTCCCTGTGATTATAAACTTGTGTGCCACTGGGACAAGGTAAAAAGATCACAAGGATGGCCTTTGATAAACATTAACCATCAAAATTTTATTCTACCTCCCACTGAAAACATTACTTGCAATTTACTAATTGCTGAATGTCTGCCAGACATACATTACTTTTATTGTCTGCCCTATAATATTTCAAAAATGTATTCTAATCCCCGGTTTACTAGTGAGAAAACTGAAGCAGGAAATTAAGTGATTTCTCAAAGGTTACATGGCTGGTCAGAGGCAGGGCTGCAATTTCTATTCTGTCTAAAAGCTCTGTCTTATTAAATCTGCAATTCCAAGAGAAAGAAGAAAGGCATAATGAGGCAGGCAGAAAAAATCCATTTTCCGTGATGTGGGAGTGAAGGCAAGCTATGGGAATATGAGACAACTCGCTCTCTTTTTCTTCAGCAAACTTGTCTGCAAAATGCTTAATCCAAACTCTCCCCACGGTAAGGAAGTGACAATGCGAAGGATTTCAACCTATGCATCTGATCTCAACCTTACCACAGTTGTAAAAGAAACAAGCCTTAAAGACATGACCGTGTAGTTTGTCCCAACTCTTCCAAATCAAAGAGACAGGATTAAGAAGCAACAGTAGCCAGTCTTCGCAGTCCTCAGGCAGGTAACCATCGACCTTGCCCCTTCTACCTCCACGCAGGTGACACGTCCAGCACTGCGGCCTGGACAGTGGGTTTCCTGAAGACCTGCTGATGTCCAGAGTCATGTACACAGCCCGCGAGTGTGGATCTCAACACCCACCAGGAAGACTTCAGTGGAGGGGAGGGAACATGAGCTATTCATCCTCTTCCTCCTTCTGTCATACTTTTTCAAAGTCTGGTGCTCCGTAGAGTCTATCAGTAGATACAGGTAACTGCCCAGTGTGTCCGTTTACAATTGACAGCACCTCTTCCTGGGCCTGTCACCGAGCAGTGGCCAATGATTGCTGCCTTCTCTCCCTCTTGGGTTGTTCCTGTGGAACAAACTGTGGCTCCTTAGTTTTTTTCTCTGGGTTAAGTTTCTGGGTTTCTGGGTTAAGTTGGGTTGAGAAAATCTGAGTCAGGCATCTGAAAGTCTTGTATTGGAGGAAGGGGATGGAGAAGGAATATTCTTGATACTGACAGCCATCTCTATTCTTCCAAGTGGGAAGCCATTTACTTTCCAAGAATTGCTTCCACTCATGCCCATGGAAAGATCGCTTCCCATCTTTTGGAAAGTAAGAAAACCTGTCCACTTGTCTGCCATCTGCTTTCAAACTAAGAATGATCGCCGTAGTATGTAAACATCCAAGTATGGTATGCCATGCATAAGCAGAATTTGGTTCTCTGCTTTCCCCTCCTTCTTCACTGACTTTCTAACTTCCACCTCCATTCATCAAAAAAGTGACTGGCAATATCCTAACAACTGATTCCAGAAGAAAGGCTTTGAGCTACTCGACCACCTTGAGGTGCTAGCTGTGCGGCTACACAGCTACTCCAGCCTCTTTGTGCCTTAGTTTCCTCATCAGTACAATCAGCTTAGCTGGGGTGAGCCTGCAGTATGCAGGGCACACTCAGCAGAGCCAGTGTGAGTAAATTGTGTGCGTGTGTTTCCCACAGATCGCTCTGCCTTAGGTGCTCGTGGAAGAGTATCCTATCCCACCTCTGAATGCTAATTGCCTTTTCAGATTATGGATCTCATTAAGCTCTGTATATCTTCATTTCTAGCCTCCGTGGTAATTGAGTGCTCAGTCATTGTTATGTTCACTATCCTGACAACATTTATTAAAATGAAGCAATTAACTATTGTCTTAAATGGAGTTTAGAGGTAGGGCTCATTAGACTCGGGCTCATTACAATTAACTTAAATGATAAATGCAAAATTATTTCATCCCAGCCTTACCCTGAAAATGGGTTCAGCTGGATTCCTCTAGAGCTGGCTTTCCTTCCCCACACAAGAGCAAAGCTAGTTAGGATTTTTTTTAAGTGAAACATAATATTCATTGAAAGGATATTAAAAATGTAAAGCCATGGGCTGGCTTGCAGAGGTACCTGCATATTAACATCTGAACCAGAGCCCTCCGGCTTCACAGGAGGCCACATAATTGGACACCGAGGCTCTCTGAGTTCCAGGCACAGAAAGAGCCCGGCCCACACTTAAGGTGGCCGCCGAGCCCTTTATTTGCATTTGGTTCTGCAGGAGACACGTGCCCTGTGCCCAGGCAGTCTGAGGGTGGCCGTGCAGGCCAGGGGCGCCTCTTCCTGCCCATTCATGGCAGGGAGATCAGGTCCTCCATGCAGTGATTGTCCAGTGAGCTCATCAGTTACTGGGAATGAAACCAAGGCTTCTTGGCTCTCCCCACAGGCTGCAGACAGCAGACAGAAGTCTTGTTTCTCACAGAAGTAGAAGTGAAGTTTTGTTGAGCGCCTGTATGGTACACGGTGGGTCTCGTGGTAATGTCAGTGAAGGAAGGCTGGGTCTCCTCTGCCGGCACGGAGGGCCCCTCCTACACCACGGACGGGAAGGTTCCTGAAAAGCATCTTGCTAGGGTCTGTGCTTAGAACAGGAGTTCGGATGGAGGCAGCGAACTTCAGGGCTCACTGTGTTGGAGACTGCCTGCGGGGTCCACGAGAGCAGCCTCACAAGAGCTCCCTTCACTCGTCTGAAACAGAAGCTGTCACTGGTGCTGGCGGCTCACGCCTGTAATTCTAGTTACTAAGGAGGTTGAGAGCCGAGGATCATGGCTCAAAGCCAGCCTGGGCAGGAAAGTCTATGAGACACTTATCTCTAAACCAGACGTGCAGCTGTGGCTCAAGAGGTAGAGGACTAGCCTTGACCACAAAAGCTCAGGGACAGCGCCCAGGCCCTGAGCTCCAGCCCCAAGACCGGCAGACACATACACAAAAGAAGCTGTGGAAATGGATGAGGCAATGGACAGAAACCTTAAGCACCACCTCAGGAACTGTGAGTGCGTGGTAGACAAATGTCCCCCTTGACCCGGATCTCATAGGTCAGGCTAGCCACTTGGTATGATTTGAATGAAATTCAGATGGAACTCTCACCTAGGAGGTAGCGTATATGTCAGCAGCACGCAGAATACTTTAAAGTTTACCTTTCTCAGCTGGACAACTATGTTCTCTAGTTTCTGATCGCATGGATAAGTCCTTCCGTGTAATTCACAGAATCTTTAGTAAGATTCCGAATATACAGCTTAAGTATGTTGTAAACTATACATTGCATTTTTTGTGTATCAGAAATATATGAACTGCAATAGACAGCAGGACAGTCCTCACGAGCCATGATTTAGTTATTTCAGGGAAAGGAAGTAAGAGAAGAGAGAAATAGTGGAGGACCCACGTCTCCGCTTTCCAACCGCAGAGCGGAGCCTGGGGCTGGTGGGATGGGGGCCAGTTTCCGGAAGGAGGAATGAGATGAAGAAGAGGAGCACAGTAGGTGGAGGAGATTAAAATAACCAGGTTTGATGCTTTTCCACATTTAAAAAAAAAAAAAAAGGATGATGTCACCAAGATGGCAGAACAGGAAGCTGCAGCCGCTCACCAACCGCAGCTCTGTCTCCGTGACTCTGTCAGGACTCGGAGAAATGCAGAGACAGAGGCCCTGAGTGGGCAAGTGTTCCCACAAAGGACTGGAGAAAACAAAGGAGCATGGAAACAAGGTCGGAACAAATGAGGAAGACAGAACTCCTGAAAGTGAGCGTGTATCTCTGTATGGCTGTGTGTCTCTGCCAGAGATCCCAGAGGACAGGCACAGGTGGTGCTGGCCTGCATGGCCCCTGGAGCCAGATGTTCATGCTCTTCTGCCCGAACCCCCAGCAGCACATTTCCCCTGACTCTAACTGCATCTGACGGATAGGGACCAAGACACTCACTGTTGCTTGAAAACCAAGTTTGGAGTATCCGGAGCATTTTGTAATTGAGATATTTACATAGTCCTCTATCCACTGCTCAGAAAACAAAGCTTCTAGATTGATTGTTGTATCACTACCTTCTCTGTCTGTCTGTCCTGTTTCTAGTATCTCACAGATTTGTATTTTATTTAGGAATATGATACACTTCTAATTACTTTTACATATGGTATGAGGTTTGAATTGTGATTTCTTTTCTGTATTTGTATAGCTAGTTGTCCTGAAAAAATTGTATATACCACTTTGTCTTTCCATCATTGCCAAAAATCAATTGACCAGGCCAGGAGTGATGGCCCAAGCTTTTAATCCTAACACTAGGAGTTGGAGGCAAGAAGACTGCAAGTTCAAGGCCAGCCTGGATTACAAGCAAGAGCCAGTCTCAGAACAATTTACTGGACCTGAGTGGCTCTGTTTCTAATTCTATTTTGTACCATTTTTTTCTATGAGTCTATTTTTTCTCTCTTTTTTTTATTGGTCTCCATTAGTTATATGGGGGGTATTTTATTATTACATCTCCACAGGTGTTTATTAACCTATTTCCAAAGCAACTTGAGTGCTGTGACTACAGTAATTTTATAATAAACTTAGAAATCAGGTAGTCTTAGTCTTTTTTTTTTTTTTTTGTCGGTCGTGGGGCTTGAACTCTGGGCCTGGGCACCGTCCCTCAGCTCTTCAGCTCAAGGCAAGCGCTCTACCACTTAAGCTACAGCACAACTTCTGGTTTTCTGGTGGTTTATTGGAGATAAGAGTCTCACAGACTTTGAACCGCGATCCTCAGATCTCAGCCTCCTGAGTAGCTAGGATTACAGGCGAGAGCCATAGGCGCCCGGCTTGTCTTAGTCTTAAAACTATTCTTTTTTAAGTTGTTTAAGATGTTAGGTCATTAGGTCATTTTCTAAATTTAGAAATAGTGTATCATTTTTCTACAGAAAATTTTCTGGAATTCTGATAGGGATTTCAACAAATCTATATCAATTTGAGAAGAACCATTGGCCACGCCTGTAATCCTAGCTGCTCAGGAACCTGCGATCTGAGGATCCAAGTTTGAAGCCAATCAGGGCACGAAACTCTATGAGATTCTTATCTCCAATCAAACACCAGAAAGCCAGAAGTGGAGCTCTGGTTCAAGTGGTAGAGCCATAGCCTTGAGCAAAAAAGCTTAAAGACAGTGCCCAGTCCCCAGAACCAACAATGAAGACGAAAGAAGGAAAAAGAAGGAAGAGGAAGAAGAGGAAATCATTTAAGCAATATCAATCTTAGGCTTCATGAGTATGGTATGGCTCCATTTATTTAAGTCTTTTAAAAATAATTGCCAGTTTGTTGTTTCCAGCCCAACTATCTTTTTGGAGATTGAACACCTAAGTGGTTTATGGTATTTTCCTCTTTTTTAAAATGTGTGAATGCAGTATATTTTGATCAGTGCCACCCATTCAGTGATTTCTCCATCCCTTTCCCTCACTCTTCTTAATTTTGTATGACATACATTAGATTCTTGACTGCATTTCCCCCACCCCTTCATTTGTCTTCCCCTTTCCCGTGTATAGTTTTTAGACTTGTAGCAAGGTTGAATGCTGGGATAGATGTTTTCATATATTCCATATATTATGTATGCAGATACTCATTAACATATGAGGTTAGTGTGGTACATTTGTTATGACTGGTGATCAGAGCTGCCACAGTATTGTAAGTTCATACTTTATTGAGATGTCCTTATTCTTTTCCTCCTGACTGGTTTCAGTTCTGGGATCCTCTCCAAGATAATACAGTATGTTTTCTAGCCATGTCTCCTTAGAATCCTGTAAGCTGTGACACATTGTCAGACTTCCCAACGAGAGTGTTGGAGAATATTGATGAGGTATTGTGTAGAAGGCCTCTCTGTGGGGAGTTGTCTGAAACGTTCCTCCTGATCTAGTCTGTGGTTCGGAGAAGGGAAATCGTAGAAGGCTCGAGCTGTCCCCATGCTTGTCGCCGGCCTTGGGCACTTTCTTCATTGTAACTCCTACTTACTCTTTGTCTTCTTTGGAAAGAAGCCATCATGTCCAGGTGGAACTCCTTGAGGATGATGGACACATAAATTATCTACAGTTCCCCTGCCTGGTAGCTTTGTCCCATTTCCCTCATTACTTATGTATTCAACCATCTACCCCTCGTAATGTGCGTGTTTATTTACTGTATAATCTGGTTGTGATCCTTGGTTACTTTATGTGTCTTGTCTACCAGTCACAAGAGTTGAATTTAGGGCCTCACGTTTGCTGAGGCTCTGTCACCAGACTTGCACACCCAGCCCTCTTTTGCTTCAGTTATTTTTCAGGCAATGTCTCCAGTTTTGCCCGAAACCTGTCCCAGACCTTGATCCTCCTACTTCTGCCCAGTGGCAATCGCAGGTCCGTGACACCCCGCCCAGCTTGTTGATTGGGATATAGTCTCACAAACATTTTGCTGGGGCTAGCCTCAAACCTTCATCTTCCTGTATAGCTGTGATTACAGAGGTAAGGCATCATGCATTCCTGGCCACAAATCAATATTGTACATGTAAGAGCTGTTCTATATTCAGCTACATATAAGGCTGTAATGAAAGAAGGGGCCCACAAAATTATTTTCTCATGGTTCTGGACTAGGGCTAGTTTAAAACACAAGTGTCTGACATCCAGCATGATACTATGCAAAAATAATAAAAATAATCTCAATAACTGACATACTGACTTCACGCTCAGGCAGCCCTGCAGGGAGGCTGGGAGGGCGCCTCACATCGCAGAGGGGGGCATCTAGATGGGACACACACCTCTGCCATCAAGGGAGGGATGGGCTCAGCTGAGTGCTGGGGCCCGGAGGCTGCTTCCGCCTGACACCAGGACAAGCACACACAATGGCTTTGTGTAACATGAACTCAGAATTGTCTACTTGTGCTCTTCCTGCCTCAGCCTGCTCAGTGCTGGAGGTACCCGTGTATGTCTCCAAGCCAGGTAGGATAAATAACCTTGATCATTACCAATTAAGATGGAAACTCTATCTTCTTTATAAGACATATCTGCATGTTCAAGTATGCTAGTCTCTTCTTTAAAAAATTTCACTTTCTTGAGGTATGATAGACATATAAAATATTGCACATATTTAAAGTTTCTGTCTTTGTGCATTTAGACACTTATAAACCCGTCGTGATAGCTTATGTCATGCACCCCTCGGTCACCTCCAAAAGTTTCCAACCTTTTATTATTATTAATTAATATCTACTCACTTCACATATTTTTATATTTGAATCTTAACAAAATACCTGGATCTCTATGTCCATTGCCGAACCCTTCACAATAACCAAGACAGGAGAACATCAACGATGTCTGGATAGATGAATAGATAAAGAAAATACGGTGTCCAATGGGACACTCTTCAACCTTAAAAAACAGTCCTGCTATGTATGACAACATGAGTGAACCTGGAGCACAAAATATGCACAAAATACAAGCCAGGCGTAGAAGGACAATATGATCCCACTTATAGGGTGAATCTAAAAATAGTATAAAAAAATCACAGAGTGAATGGTGGATGCCAGTGCGGGGGGAATGGAGTACGTGTGTCAGACTTCTGAACTACTTTAAAAGGTTGCACCTCCTGCCATTAAGCTGAACTTGGTCCCAGTAGGTCCTAGGCACTGAGCTATTTAATCTCTCTGACTTAGGAGTTAGGGAAAAAGGAAACAAATGTTTGTTCTGGCTCTTTTGCTGCTTCCTGGGCAAGCATTAAAAATGCAAAGAGAAATAGCTATGGTCATATTGTTCCCTTCCACATTGCGTACTAAATGGATTTTGGAATGAGATAGCACACAACTGTCTTCTGGCAATTGCTCGAAAATTCTCTCTCTCTCTCTCTCTTTCTCTCTCCCTCCCTCTCCCTCTCCCTCTCCCTTTCCCTCCCTCTCCCTCTCCTTTTGTATTGTATAGCTTCTGTAGCTGGAGGGACTCCCTGACTTTTACACTACACAAGCTCTCTAGGGTCTTCCATAGACACTAAGAGGACAGCATTGTGACAGCAGATGATGGCCAGGGTGTGCAGTAGGGAGGGAGGGAGGGAGGGAAGGAAGGAAGGAAGGAAGGAAGGAAGGAAGGAAGGAAGGAAGGAAGGAAGGGAGAGAGGGAGGGAAGGAGGGAGGGAGGGAGGAAGGAAGGGAGAGAGGGAGGGAGGGAAGGAGGGAGGGAGGGAGGGAAGGAAGGAAGGAAGGAAGGAAGGAAGGAAGGAAGGAAGGAAGGAAGGGAGAGAGGGAGGGAAGGAGGGAGGGAGGGAGGAAGGAAGGAAGGAAGGAAGGCCACAAGCCACCTTGTTCTGCACCTTGCTATATTCCACAGTTCAGCTCTCTCCCGCAGGTCCAGGCTCCCTCAGGTTTATCTGTTAATTAGCTCTTCATAATTGGTTATCTACAAATTGTTCTAATTCCCAGGAGATTTTTGTACTTTGGAGAAGAAGAACTGAAAAAACAAAAAATAAGCCATAAGGATTCTCTGACAACTTAAATCGCGGACTCTTTGGGGGGCAGCTTGGCGGTGCCATGCTGAAGGCTGGAATCACAGCTCTACCACAGCCGGCTGGTCCAAGCCGTGACCTTGACCTTGGGGTGATGGCCTTGACCTTAGAGGGGATCCATGTGGTACAGCCAAGGTCTCAGCAGAACGGTGAGTTGAGGGGCGGTGAGGAGGACAAGGAGCATGCCTGGAGAAGATGGGGTGGCCCTGGGGGACCGCAGCAGGAAGGACACTGTGGACGGGTCAACAGCCTCCAGGGCTGTCCCCTGCAGACACTGCTGTTCTGGCTTGGACCTGCCTGCCACTGCGGCTGCCGGGTTCACACAGCCAACCCCAGTATCACTGCTTCATTCACAAAGAAATGACCTGAGATGAAGCCGCAGGCCCATGGCGGGGGATGCGACATGGCTGTAATGCGGCGCTCTGTGCTATTTCCTGCAATTGCCCCGCACCTTGTAGATAAATAAAACCCTCCACGTGACAGCCCAATAAAGGGAATTCTATTCCTCCCAATAGCTTGGAGAGGATTTGGGTACTAATGGGGACAGAAATCAAAGTTACAAGTACACAAACACACTGCCAAGAAAGATTCCTGCCTAAGACCATCAGCCCTACTATCATTAAGAAGCCGCTTAAATATTTATGGGCTTTCTGATTTTTAAAGGAAACAGAAAAATTCACAGTAGCTACGAGACTATTCTCTTTCCTTCATGTGAATACAGTGGTGGACTTCCATATCAAGATGACACAAAGTCTTTTTTTGTGAATACTTTATTCGTGGACCTCTGGTGTTGCTGTTTTCCCAGCTTCTAGAAATGGTTTGTATGTGTCTTCCTAACATTTTGGCCTTGCAGAATATCATTAGCTCTGTGTTCATCACACCTGGTGTCTGACCTGCTTCGCCATTCTCAACAGCTGGTGCTGAAGAATCTCACCCTATCTGGAAAGCTCTTCCCTTCCTTCTTCATGTCTCCAACTCGAGACGTGTGTAACGAGCATTCAAAAATAAACCCAGGTGCCCAGTGCAGGACAATAATGTCAAAGAAACAAAGAGGAGGGAATGGGGGGGGGTCTGAGCAGTATGTTGAGGAGTTTTACAAGTTCCAGGCTCCATTTCATCCTGTACTATTATATTATTGCAAGTATTTGAGAATTCCTGTTTCAGAAAGGTTTGTATTATTGGTTAGAAACACAGGTGACCACCAGGAAGAGACATTCCAGAAAAAAGATAATGAGACACAGGGTCAAGGCCAGAGCTGAGCAGCAATGCTCCAGCCAACAGCCATAATAAGAAGCTGCAGGACCACGTAGGATGAGGGAGCTGTGGAAAAGCGCTTCCTTGCTAAGGCCTCAAACAGGGAGGTGATTATACCACACGGAGCAGGAAGTGATTTACCACGAGAGGGGTGGATACAGATAAAGGAAGTGGGACAAGGATGATGTTCCGCTCAGAAGTTCTCGGTGGCTCTTATTTAAAAAGAATCCCGACACTCTCTAGTGATTTAAATGTTTGTATGTTATGCAAGCCAATGCCTTTATCCAGGTGAAGAAGACACCCAAGACATATTGAGTGTGTTCAGTTTGATGAGTGACAGCAAGGGTGTGGCCTGGCTTTCCCCCAGAAGTTTCTCGTACCCCTTCAGAATCCTCCTCTCCATGTCTCCTTGCCCATGCCGCGTGGCATCAGGTGATCTTCTTTCTGTGAGTACACAACCATCTTCACGTTTCTGTCCCATCGGTGGAATCACAGTGTGTGGACCTTTTGCTCTCCTTTCTTCTTTCGTATTGCATTTCTGAGTGCCATCCACGTCATACACAAAGATCATCCATTCATTTTCATTGTTGAGTATATTCCATTGCACAATTAAGTCTTCATTTATTTTCTTAATTCAACACACATGACAATGGGTGACTTCATGAACATTCCTGTACAAGGCTTTGTATGACCATAAGCTATCATTTTTGGTAAGCACCTGGGAGTAAAATGGTTGGGTCAAATGATAGGGGTGTGTTTGTGTGTGTGTGTGTGTGTGTGTGTGTGTGTGTGTGTGTGTGTGTATGCATGTGCATACATATATGCACTGCCAATTATTTTCAAAAGTATTCATTCCTTTCTGCCCATCATTCGTGTAGGAGAGCCATGGTACCTTCATTCTTCCCCTGGCTCTTGCTCTAGCCAAGAACATGAGTTTTAGGAATTCTAGTAGATTTCTAATTGCCATTCAGCATTTTAGGACAAATTTCCATAATGAGTAAGAATGATAAGTATCATATTGTGTGATTATTTGCCATTTGTATAGATTTCTAGTACTGAACTACTTCTATAAATTCTTGGCAAATTTTATTGGGTTCATTTTCTTTATTGTTAGGGTACATATATTGTTGTGATAATACATTGTAATATATATGTATATATGTTCTAGGTTGAAGTGCTTTATCTGGTACCTAAGCCTCAAATATTTTTTTTCTTTTTGGTACATTTTTTATTGCAAAATACTGTACAGAAGGGTTACAGTTACATGAGCAAGGTAATGAGTACATTTCCTATCAAGCATTGTTACCTCCTCAGTTGTTTTTCCCCTACCATCCCTTCCCTCCCATCTCCACAACTACACTTC
>NW_012267317.1:2217367-2245579 GCF_000151885.1 Dipodomys ordii | reverse complement strand
TGGCTATAGGTCTGTAGGTTCATTTCTGGGTTTTCAATTCTATTCCATTGGTCCTGAGGTCTGTTCTTATGCCAGTACCAAGCTGTTTTGATTACTATGCTAAGCCTCAAATATTTTCTCTCATTGTGTGTTTTCTCTTTTCATTCTCTCAAAACAGCATCTTGGAAATGCCAAAGGTCTTGATTTTAATGCAGTACAATTTGCCAGTGGTTTTTTTTTTTTTATATAGAAGATGTGGTGCTGCATCTGACAGATTTCATTTAACCTAAGTCACAATATTTTTCTGAGAAATGTCATGATTTTAACTATTTTTCTGAGAAATGTCATGATTTTAACAATTATGTTCTCGATCTACTTTAGTTAGAATTTTCATGTGCTTTTGAGTGATGAAGGGTGGCGGTTTGCTTTGTTTTAGTTGTTTCTGCAGACAATTAGCCAATTGTTTCAGCAAGATTTGCTGAAAAGATTAGACTGAACCAAAAATCAGATTCTCCAATGAATTGAGCTTGCCTTTTTGTCAAGTAAATTGACAAGTATTCTTTTGGACCCTGTCTATATTGGATGACCAGAGCTTTGCAGCCTCTCTGGAGTCAGGGTAGAGATGGAACACATCATCTTAGTCTATGTTTGCAAAGTTAAGCCATGCAAGCTGGGATTCTCCTGTTTTTACAAAGCACTTTTTGATTTGGGTCTTGTCGAATCTATAGGCTGCTAACACTATCAAGAAATCCAGATACTGCCTCCTTATTATTGAACAACTTTCAGTGATATTTCTTTTCTTCATTGGTTGTGGGGCTTGAACTCAGAGCCTGGGTGCTGTCCCTGAGCTTTTGTGCTCAAGACTAGCACTTTGCTACTTTGAGCCACACTGCCACATCTTGTTTCTAGTGGTTAAATGGAGAGAAGAGTCTCACAGACATTCCTGCCAAGGCTGGCGTAGAGCCATGATCCTTGGGTCTCAGTCTCCTGAGTAGCTAGGCTTACGAACCTGAGCTGCCAGCACCCAGCTAAAGTGGTATTTCTTATACCACCTCCATTCCTACACAACTGTTTTCTGATATTCTTCACTTTCCAGCATTCTATTTCTCTCCCCTTCATCCTCTCCTTCCCCAGTCCCATAATTGCGATCAAGATCTGTGTACGCACGTGCGTGAGCATGCGCACACACACACACACACACACACACACACACACACGTGGTGTCTTTAGAACCTAGATTCTACAAATGAGTAAAAACGTGCAGCATTTGGCTTTTGGAGCTTTGCTTATCTTGCTCAACATGATGATTTCTGTCTCGTTCACTTTTCTAAAATGACATTATTTAATTTTTCATGGTATGTATGTATAGAAGAGGATCTATTTGTCTGTTTGGGGGATCATCAGCTGATTCCGTTGGTTAGCTATCAACAGAGTTGTGATCACCATGGGATGCAGGTGACATCCTGGTTACTGATTTAGATCCTTCAGCTACGTGCCCCAGCGTTTCATGGTGAGACTCAGAGATTTAGAGTTAGTTATATATTCTTTCTGTTTTCTTGTCAGTTGTGTGGCCTGAACTCTGGGTCTGGGCGCTGTCCCTCAGCTCTTCAGCTCAAGGCTAGCCCTCTGGCACTTGAGCCACAGCACCACTTCTGGCTTTTTTTCTTTTTTCTTATGTGGTGCTGAGGAATCGAACCCAGGGCCTCATACATGTAAGGCAAACGCTCTACCACTGAGCCACCTTCCCAGCCCCAGTTATATATTCTTTTAAAGTGAGGATTGGCTGTTTTTACCAGTTGAGAATACTTTCCAAAAGTTGCTCTTACTGAAAACAAGACAATCTATGAATAGATCTATTATATACCTGACATTGGAGATTTGTGTTTTCTCTCCTTTTATTGTCATATTTGTTCTAGATAGAAATTTATCAATACTGGAGACATTCCCAGGAGATCACTTTTTAATTTTGTTGATTTTTCTCTGTAATGCTTTGTTTTCACTGATAGCCTTCATCATTTTCCTTTCATTTGCTCTGCATTTCCTTTGCTCCTTGTATTCAAGTTATTAAAGTTTCCAATCCAATTTTAAGATAGCATTTATTATTGTAATATTCTTTCTCAGTACTGCTTTCACTGTAGCCCTCAGATTTTGACACATTACAAAAGCGCAATTCAGTTTAAAACTTCTAATAAACTGTTTTACTTATTTCAATGACTTGGTAATTAGGAAGGCAGTGTTTACTTTTCACATACTGATGAGATTCTTCAAGTTTATTTCTTCCTAATTTCCAATTTAATTCGTTTGCTGTATTCAAACGGAGCGCTTTGGATAACTTGCATTGTGCTATATTTATTGAGGATTGTATTAATGAAGTGTATGATCTGCTTTGGTGAGTGTCTATGTGCCCCCCCAAATAATGTCTGTTCTGCAGCGGATGGAGGAAATAGTCTGTTAATCGGGTCGGTTTCTTTAGCCATAGCATGGCTGTGCGAGTCCACATCCTTGCTGTGTCTGGGATGATATAGGTGAGTCAGTTTCCACTGCTGTGGTGGAATGCTCAAACCATCTGCTGACCCAGGCTGCCTTGTTGTTTCATAGATTTCTGAACATGGTAGTGTGGTCCTATTGCTTGGAGACTGTGGTGGGACAAGAATTATGGTTGGGAAGATGCGGTAGATGGTGATCGGAAAGCAAAGAGAAACAGAGAGGACCACAGCTGTATGCAACCCATTCCCAAAGCCTTCGCGCCTCCCAGCAGGCCCAACTACGAACACTCCAACACTGCTCACAAGGGCGGCCGACGGGGAGTATGGCCTTGGGAGAACATTCTGGGTATCAATTACAATTTTCATTATTTAAATGGATAGAGATACTTATCCCTGCATTATGTTAGTTTTTGTCCCATGTACTTTGCAAGTATGCTATTAAGTGCAGAAACATGTAGAATTCTTGTAGATTCTAGTTCCTCATTTATCAATAAGAAAGGATTGAGTTTGCCATCATTTCAATTGCTGTGGAATCCATTTTGTCTGGTGTTCATTAATATGGCCGTAAGAATTTCTTTGGACTACATGAGCTTCGGCTAGTAGTATATTCAACGTTATCTTAATAGTTATTGAAATTAAATGCATCTTATTCTTTGCTTTGTGATTTGATTCTCTCATTTGTTCTTGGCTTCGTTTGCTCTATTTGCCTTCTTTGGGGTCAAGTACATTTTACAGTTCCACTTCACCCCCGTGATTAGTTTGGTAGCAAGGTAAGGTTTGTGGTAGGTATTTATAATCCAGTACAGAGTTTTAACTCACCCTGCCCCTGCTTGTAGCATGTTGATGCTGCTCATGTTGCCAGATGATACATTTGACTCCTGCTGTTATATAATAATTATGCGGTTGTTATTTTGCTACAAACCATAGTTATTTTCAAAAGCTTCATATAATGCCAATACAGTGAGTTACATTTTGATGTAGTTTTCATATCTGAGATAGCTCTTTCCTTTGCTTAGGTAGACAGTTCTAGCAAGTTTCTCCCTGAACTTCCTTTAATACGTTCTGTGACCTAGTTCTGTTGGTGATAGATCGGTGCCACCTTCATATGGCTGAGAATCTCTTTTTCATCTTGGATTCTGGAATCGATGTTCCCTCAGTGTAGAATTCCAGGCCCACAGCTTATCTTGTAATGTAAACTTATCACTCTGCTCCTCTGGCTGCCACTCTGTGTGACAAGAAATCTTCATCTTTGTCTTTGTTCTGTACAATATGAGACTTATTTCCTCTTTTCCCGCTTAGGACTTGCTCTTGACAAAGGAAATTTAGAAATGTCACAAGCATGAGGTCACACAGTTGTTTAGCTGGGGTAAACAAGAGAGTACACTCACTGCGATCCTGCCGACCATTCAGACTGGCTGCGACAGGTAGAGCTGCAGTTGGCTGGAGGTGGGAAGAGAGGAAGAAAGCCCATCACAGCTGCGTTCTGCTTGGGGCAGTTCTTACCTGAAGGCATAATGGACGTGACTAGTCAGCCCCTTGCGCTCTGGTGGGGCCTCAGTGCCGCGATGGAGCATGTGTTCCATGGCCTCAACACCCCACATGCGTTTCCTTCTCCTGACATGCCGGTCCTCACTGCGGCCTCCCCGCTCCCGGCCCCCAGGTCCCAACCCTCCCTGTTCCTTAAACAACTGGTGCCGAATCCCTCTGTGCAGCGCCCTTTGGGGTTTTCATTCCTCCTGGTCACCGAGGACCTGTTGTTCTGAGATCACTTTTTGGTCGTTACTTCGATTCTTCTCCAGGGGCCCTGCGACTGCGGCCGGGCTGCCAGTGTCCTGCCCCGGCCAGGTCACCCTGTCCTTCCTGGCCTTTTCCCCCTCAGCGGCATTTCAGGCATCTCCTGTGGCTCATCCTGCAGTTCCCCCTCTTTTCTCTGGGTGGCCAGGGCGGCGGTGGACGCATGTGGGGTGTGGTGCACACTAGGTGTTGGTGTTGGTGTTGGTAGAGGGTTCCTGGTGGGGTGTGTTGCTCGCCAGGCGTTGGTGTTGGTGTTGGTAGAGGGTTCCTGGTGGGGTGTGTTGCTCGCCAGGCGTTGGTGTTGGTGTTGGTAGACGGTTCCTGGCTCCGCCGCAGGTCTTCATGTCTCCGTGTTTCCCTTAGTGTCCAGGACATGAATGCAGTTACGCTGCCCCTGGGGGTGCTCATCAGCTCATGCCTTCAACTGTCATGTGTCGGAGCCACTGCCAGTGTTTTGGGGTCTGCCTATGATCTTCTGTCATGTGTCGGAGCCACTGCCAGTGTTTTGGGGTCTGCCTATGATCAACTGTCATGTGTCGGAGCCACTGCCAGTGTTTTGGGGTCTACCTATGATCAACTGTCATGTGTCGGAGCCACTGCCAGTGTTTTGGGGTCTGCCTATGACCCTCTGTCATGTGTCGGAGCCACTGCCAGTGTTTTGGGGGTCTGCCTATGATCCTCTGGGTACCACGGGGGCTGGCTGTGCCTCCAGTCCTGCGCATGTCTGCTGGAGAACACGTTTTCTAGATTAGAACTGGCAGTGGACTCGCAGAGGTTCCCGGGGGAGGGGGGAGGGGAGGGTGGGGGAAGGCGGAGGCAGGCCCTCTCCCCTTCTGCATGTTCCCCTCCTTCCTGAGCTGCCCCGCAGCCTCTGTGATCGCTCAGTCTTCTACCACTTTTCCTTTCAGAACTCGTGTCCACCAGTTTAGATGGGAGGCTTGCCTCTGACCCCCGAGGCTTGCTTTGTGCACTTGGGCACAGCCCCAGGTGTGAGAGCCCCAGCACAAGAGAGGAACAATCTAGAACAATCTCAGCCCAGCACAAGAGAGGAACAATCAGAGGATCCAGCACCCCAGAGAACAGAGACTGACATTTAAAGAAGGATGGAAAGCTCAGTAGCTGCTGCTACCCAGTCAGGAGTCCATGCACCTGTCTGAACATTATAGTAGGAAAGAAAGACCACTTCTTCTTTTGTCTTACATATTTATTTTTAGTGATTTTATTTATGTACAAAATAATGGGATTTGTTGTGACACTTCATGCACACGTTAGGTAAGTAAGTCATGTTTGCTCTCCCTTTCTCCCCTCTCCACCTCTCCCCTCTCCTCTCCCCAGCCCTCTTCCTTTTTTATCTTCCTTCAATTCAACCTAAAGCACTCAATTAGACTTTTTCTGACAATGGGTAAGTCTGATATGCCTGGTCAGGGTGACACTGAGAGTTGACTTTTCTACAAGTCACATGACAAACACTAGATAGTACTCGCATATTGACATTTGATTTTCAAGAATGTTCAACAAGCATATACAACTAAACATATAAGTATTTTAGATGTCAAATTGAACAGTATGTAGTCCCTACCATGGAATACTATTTGGCCCTGAGAAGGATGACATCTTGTCATTTTCAACAACAGGGGTGGAATTGGAGGCCATTATATCAGGTCAAAGAAGCAAGACACAGAGACACAAGCACCATGCACCCCTACTTGTGTCTGCCATAGAGCAAGGTTGGAGTGCAGAACAGTGGTTACCAGAGGTTCGGGAGAGGTGGGAGAGGCTGGGACGGAATGGGCCTCAGAGAGACAGGGTTGCTGGGCCAGGCGGGAGCAGCCTGGCCCCCTTGGGCTGAGCTCTGTGCAAGGTGGGCCTGGAATCACTGGGTGTGGCTGTGGGGACTGAAGCAGAGGAGGAAGAGGGGAGGAGGAGCAGAGCAGGGGACAGCCGTGAGAGGAGGGATGCCTGGACACTGGGTCTTGGACTGGACGGTGGTGTGGCCTGAGGGAGGTCTGGCTCAGTGGAGGGTGCTCAACCAGATCTCCTGCTGGAGGAATCCTATTTTTTTTAATATTTTGGTGCTAGTATTTGGGGCTTGAACTCAGGTTCTATCCCTGAGGGGTTTTTTTGGGGGGGGGTCGTGTGTTTTTTTGTTTGTTTTGTTTTGTTTTTTTGCTCAAGACTAGCATCTTACCACTTGAGCCACAGTACCACTTCCAGCTTTGGTGATTAATTGGAGATAAGAGTCTCACTGACTTTCATGACCAAGATGGCTTCAAACCGTGATCCTCAGACTTCAGCCTCCTGAGGAGCGAGGATGACAAGTGTGAGCCACCAACACCTGAAAGGAATCCTACCTTTTGCAAAATGGGCCTGCCTTCCCACACACTGTCCCCGTATGCTTCTGGGAGACACAGGTTGCATGGTCAGGGCTGGACGGAGAGGGTAACTGCTGGCTGTGGGCAGTGGGAGACCCGAGGGGTGGATTTCCGGGCTGTCCCAGCTCCTTCCAGCCTTCTCCTCCTCACCCTTCTCACACCTGCCTGCAGAGAGCCTCCAAACACGAGCTGGACATCAAGAATGACTGGAAGGGGCTCACTCTCAAGGGACGACATTCTTTGCAAAGGTAGAACAAGAGAAAAAAATAATTTTCTTTTGAAAATAGGTTTTACTGACATATATCAATTGTGCCAAACAATGAGCTTCATGATGATCTTTTCATACATGTATTTTATTCTTGTTGACAGTGATACTTGTAGCTTGTATATAAGAAGACATCCTAAATCACAAGGGAAACCAGGGGGAAATATTCAGTTGTTAAAGGTTGGATATTTCCTGACTAGATGAATATGTATAAATAAGATATGAAAAAGAGATGAACATTGTTCCGATTTATTTGGGGGGGCAGGCACTATCTGAGTGTTCAGGTGCAGTGCACTTGGGGGTGAAATGTGGGCTGCAGATGTAACTCTTAGCTCTGTGGGTTCCCTGTAAGAATCTGATCGCTGGAAGGAAACGGGTTGCCGGGGTAGTGGGGAGAAATGGGTTTGTCAGAAAGCGCGTTGGGCTGATGCAAATAGTGAGTGCGTGTTTCTGCAGAATCCAGGCCGTGGACTTTGGGGAGTCATTAGTAATGGTCTCTGGGATGCATAAATGTATTTCTGTTGTACTTTCTGGGGTGTTGTTAAAGGTTACAAGATGATCTAAGATGTTATTACACTAATAGTCTGATAAATTTAGAAACCAAGACATAAATGTGGAGAAAACACTCAGAATCCTTCTGTGCTTTTGACTGCATGGGAGCATCAGAGCAGTATGACTCCGGCTTGTATTTCCTGACTCCAGCTAAGGGAGAAGGTGAATCTAAATGGGATCCGTGAAGGTCCTCACCTTGGAGGACTGGTTTGGTGGTATTGGGACTTGAACTCAGGACCTCAGCCCTTTATTAATTTAGTTATTTTTTCAGATAGATTCTTGCATTTTTCTCTCAGGCTAATTTAGGACCGTGATCCCTCCACCCACGCCTTTCTCCAAGCTGAGAATACAGTC
Organism: Dipodomys ordii; assembly: GCF_000151885.1. Classification (NCBI taxonomy): domain Eukaryota; kingdom Metazoa; phylum Chordata; class Mammalia; order Rodentia; family Heteromyidae; genus Dipodomys; species Dipodomys ordii. The sequence continues at coordinate 2,237,777 of NW_012267317.1, read as the reverse complement.
ATGCTCCACTATATCCAGCTTATTAGTTGAAATAAGGTCTCACTAACATTGTTCCTGGATTGTCCTTGAACTACACTCTTTCTTATTTCCATCTACTGAGTAACTGCGATTACAGGCATGATAGATCATGCTTGTTGAAAGCCAAACCACCCTTCAACATGAAGTCCCAACATCTGATGTGTATAAGCAGGTGTGTGTGTGCACACAGGCAGTTCAGTGACACCTGGGGAGGAGGCTGGGCACCAGCTCCCCCGTGGCCTTTGCCAGCCATGTCCTTCATTCTTCATGCAGACATCCAGTTTACATCCATGCTTCTCAACCTGAACCATCTGGGTCACTCCAATGAGACCACATCATCCAAGAGAGGCTGAAGCCCACAAATCCATTTTCCAACCTTCTGGTACTTGGAGCCAATGTATTGGAGAGCACAAGACAGCTAAATGATCGAGCACAAGACACATCTAGAGCGCAAGACATATCTAGATGCCAATGACATGAGAACTTGGTAACAGCGTGATTGTTGGGAAGGTAGCACCAGCTTGTGAATCAGAAACAATCACAATAACGAACATTTCCATTAGGAAAATTCCCAGGAAGTTAAATATAGCCTGCAGCCAAGGAAACAAAGATCATTTACCTATACTTAGGTACATCTCTCTTTTATCTAGGTAAAAAACATGATAGACAGACAGACAGACAGATAGATAGATAGATAGAAGATAGATAGATAGATAGATAGATAGATAGATAGATAGATAGATAGATAGATTAATATATAGACTGATAGATGATATGTAGATAGATGATATACAGATAAATGATGATGAAGATAGACTCAATATAGAGGATAATTTTAGACTAGATTTAGATGACAGGTAAATAAATGGTGAAGATAGATGTAGATACTAAATAGATGATAGATGACAGACAAACTATTTGTCTTTGTGCTTACAGTGAATTCCTTCATCCACATAGGAGATATTACCAAGAATGAAATACAAAAAAGAAAGCTTCCAACCTCATGGAAAGAAATTACAGGTGATTTCTCTAGTATAAAGCATGGAAAATGATAAAGAGCTACATAAATGAAATTATTAGGAATTTAGCACGGTACAGTAGTTGGTCATGATATCTGCTAGATATTTTCACACATATACTGTATTTATGAAAATAACATAATAAAACCCTTTATTTCATATGGTAAAATGCAATAAAACCAAGCTTATAAGGAAAAGCAACAGTAGCTTAGGGTTTTGACCTGGGTTTCCCTGGTGTCTCTCTCCTGATCTTTAGACAGGATTAGGTGAGTGAAGGAAAAATAATCTCCCTAAAATACTCAAATTTTGCTCTTTAATTTACGTCCTGGACTCCGGGACTGGGTCAGGCAGAGGAAATCAGCTCTCCATCTGGCAACTCCATCACTGCTCCTGCTGCTAATGTGTGACGTGGGCAGCTCATAAATTTACCTTCAGACGTGGTTTGTGAGGTTTCAGCCCCCGAGCTCCTCCGGCTTCCGGGCCTCTCCTCCAGGAGCCTGGCCTGGCTCCCCACGGCCCCCTTCTCCTCGCAGGCCCAGATCTGCCCTGCACCGTGCACAGGGGCCTCACTGTCACCACCCGGATTCTTGACCTGGATATTTGATGTCAGGCCAGAGGACTCAGGATCATCATGGGATCTCAGACCCAGAAACCAAGCAGCCGAGCAGGACAGGACTGTAAAATCACAGGACTGTTTGTTTTAACAAATACGGAGCTTCCATATCTGATGGAGTGCTACTGCCTTCTCTCACGTTTTTGAGATCCTGGGTGTGTGTGCGTGTTGCTCCTGGGGCTTGAACTCAGGATCTGAGCATTGTCCCTGAGTGTGCTTGCTTAGAGCTAGTGCTCTAAAGCCACAGCTCCACTTTGGGCTTCCACATACCATGGTGTTTAAAGGCATGGCTGGGCCGGTGGCTGACTCCAGCATTGCTGCCTCCATCCCTCTCGGAGATGAATACCAAAATCAACGTGCCATCACACAGAGGAATCTTGCCATAGGGGATGGTGTTCGAGTTCTGATGTATTTATAAAGAAATCAGTAACATGAATTTCTAGCCAGGCCCTCTCTCTTTTCTCTTTGTTTTGCAATGAGACCACAAAGCAAATACAAGAATGGATCCAGGGACAGCCATGATTCTGCCCCTCACCCCTCTCACATTCTAACACCACCTCATCAGCCCTTGTGTATTATTGAATGATAAGAAAAAGAAAAGGAGATGGAGGGAAGAAAGAAGGAAAGAACAGAGGAAGGAAGTTAGTAAGAAAAGCAAGCGTGAGGAACAAAGGATTGGAAAGAGGGAGGGAGAAAGAAAATAGGAAGGAGGGAGGGAAAAAAGAAGGGAGGCAAGGAGAAAGGTAGGAAGGAAGAAGGCATATAGGGAGAGAAGAAGGAAAAGAGGAAGGACAAAAATCTAGAAAGGAGGGAGGAAGCTAGGAAGGAGGAAGGAGGGGGAGGTGAGAAGGGAATGAAAAGGATGATAGGAAGGAAGCAGAATGGAAGGGTTAAAGAAAGAGTAAAGGAAAGGGGGGAAGAAATAGAGAATAAAGAAGGGAAAGAGAGAGGGAGGGAGGGAGAGTAACAGAGCTGGAGAAAGGAAAGATGGAAAGAAGAAAGTTTTTCAAGGCAGCAATCCTTTTCATGCTTTAATGCACTTGGAGTTGATAGAAGATAAAATCGTCCCATTTCTTGTACAATTTGGCAGGATAATAAGTAAAAAGTAAAATTAACACCCCGATCAAAGTACCAAGAATATATCAGAGTCAACACAGATAACGATTAGAAGTGTTTTGTTTTCATCCGTGAACTAAAAATACCTTCTCGGGAAATTGAAGGATGTCTCGGAAGTCCCGTTGTTGCAGACACCGGCCTGAAGACGAGGCTGTGAGGAACACCTTGTGGATCGTGGGCACTACCCACCCACCGCTCCATGGGCCGTGCAGCCTGAGCCCGCAGTGGGCCCACCGAGCCCAGCTGGAGAGAAAACAACTGTTTTTTCAGGCCCAGGACTGTGTTACATTCTTCTTCCCACTACTTCTGGAATGTTCACATTCTGCCTGCACACTTCCTTCTTCTCCAGGCTCCTGATCTTACCTGGTCTGGGTCAGACAGACAATCAAGGCCCAGGGCCCTGTGGTGGTGGGGAGACACCCCGTCAGTGCCCTAAACATACCCATCACTTTCCCAGACCCCTGTAACCGGGCACACAGAGGACACAGCCTGGCAGAGGGAATTACGGTGCCGTGTCAGAACGCAGCCCGGCCAACAACCAGCATCGCCTCGGCCCACAGCGCATCAGCCAGAAGGCAGGTACCTGCAGTACCACGTGGCCGCGACCAGTCAAGCCCCTGACCTCCTTGCAGCTCTGTGACTTCCTCCTGCAGCGTCCCCGCTGCTGTCCACACTGCTTAGGGTTTTCCTCACAGTTCATTGTGTAAATGATGCCAGCGGTCCCTCCTCCTTGGCTCGCGATCTCTCTTGGCAGGCTTTGCCATCCACTGAGATGCCTCAAGAATGGATCCAGCTCCCCCTGGGGTCAGGTCAGGCCTGTGTGCCCAGCTGCTCGTGGGTAGCTGTGTGTCCACACCCTGCGCTGGTCTGTCAGAACTACCCTTCAGATGTCTGTGTGATTTGCTCTGGAAGGAGCACTGGGTTGAAAGGCTCAATCACAGGACAGAGACCTGTGCGTCAGAGGGCGGTGTCTAAGAAAAGGGCGAGAGGAAGTCAATCTGCACATGCATTTCTCTAAGCAACACAGAGAGAAAAATAATGAGAGAAAACAAGCTGACCTACAGAAGGGAAGACGGTGTTGCAGGAAATGGAGACAGGGTGTTGAAAGGAGACTTCTTTAGATCGACTGTGGTTTGTGGATATGGATTGGACCAATGGTCATAGCTCACTAAATTGTGAAAACAAAATTAAGGTACAAATAATAATACTTATAAATCAATAGAAAGACCAACTAATGACTGACCGTGTGTATCCACTAGGTAGCAGCCCATCTCTGCCAGGATCGACAGGGTTAAGAACAGAGAGGCGTGGGGCAGGAGGTGAATTCTGCGCAGTGACCTGATTGTTGTGTCAAAGAGGATGTGCACTTTGCAGGCTGAAGCAATTATTTCTTTGGTTGTATTTTTATCATGTGTCAAAAAGGATTCTTTAAATATTAGAGAAGGGAGTTAAAGATGATAAAAATTAACACAATGTATTTCGTTCTTAAAAAGGATCCTGTTTCAGCTGGGAAGGCGGCTCAGTGGTAGAGCACTTGCCTTGCATGCCTGAGGCCCTGGGTTCGATTCCTTAGCACCACATAAGCAAAAATCAAAAAGCCGGAAGTGGCGCTGTGGCTCAAGTGGTAGAGCGCTAGCCTTGAGCTGAAGAGCTGAGGGACAGCGCCCAGGCCCAGAGTTCAGGCCCCACGACAAGACCCCCCTGCCCCCCGTCAAAAAAAGGATGCTGTTTCTTTCTGCAAAGGGTGCCTGCAAACCCCCGGGCAATGCACTCCTCCATGCTGGCAGTCTGTCTTGCAAACAAGTTCCTGCCAGGGAAAACACAGATCCCAGAATTAGGACAGAAAAATATACCAGGTAACCCTACAACATCCTGAGATGTCAGAAAACAAGGGAGACGACCACAACAAGGTCACAGCCAAGGGTCCTGGGGCCGTGGTCAGCAGCCTTCCTCGTCTGAGACAAAACTGAAGCTTCTGTGGGAAGGTAACTCCGGTGGTGTGAACATGAGAATGGCTGTGTCTATGAGTTCATGCCAACACTCACCGTGTCCAGACCCCCCAGGCGCGTGTGGATGAGGTGAAGGAGGCAGCTCAGTACTGAGAAGCCTGGTTCATACATCACCAATCAGGCAGCTGCCTTTAGGCCTCCTCCCATCCACAGCCAAGGCATACAACGCCGTCTTGAAGGGACCCTTCTAGCTGCATTCTCATTACAGCCAGACCGGATTCTTCCCAGGATGGCTCTGAGCCCTCCTCCCTTGACTTCCACCCTGCATGTAGATCCCAGGGTGAATCCCAAACACACAGCTGGCTCAGCCAGGTCCACTGCTCCTCAGATAAAACTCCACCCACCACCCATGTCTCTCCCCTGGGGCCCCTGCATCTCACACACACACACACACACACACACACACACACACACACACACACACACACACACACACTCCTCGACCAGCAAGCTCCAGGCTGTCACCTTCAGCTCTCATTATCTCTACTTGATTCTGCTTCCTACCGCAGAGGACTGTACCTCTGGTACTGGTGATTCGCTTTGCCCACAGGCCCACCGGGCTCTGTATGTTCCCTGTAATCTGCAAGAGCACATTCCTACCACTATGGTCCCAACAACTAAGTGACTGGGAGAACAATGCCCAGGAAGGAAAGAAGGAAGACAGGGAGGGAGGGAGAGGGAGAAAGGGAGGGAAAGAGGAAATTAGATGCTAGAGAGAGAGAGAGAGAGAAGGAAGGAAGGAAGGAAGGAAGGAAGGAAGGAAGGAAGGAAGGAAGGAAGGAAAGAAAGAAGGAAGGAAAAAAAGTCAGGAAGGAAGGAAGAGGAGAGAAAAGGGAGAGGGAAGGATGGAAGAAAAGAGTTCAGATATTTAATAATTTAACTATTCCTTTAAACAAAATTTTAAAAATAATACAAGACAAACTCTGTTGGTCTAGTAAATCCCGATTATACCAAAAATCAACATAATCCTAAACTACAAATCCTCCAGTAAGTAAATTCGCAAATAAATTATATGTAATTAGTTTTAAAGAGCTTTTCCATGTAATCATGGGAACATTCTTAAAGTGTATCCAAGCTCTAAATTCATTATTTCTGGATTATGTTTAAATGAAGAGGCCTTCATAAATCCAGGAGGAAGCCCGCAATCACAGGTACAGCAAATCAGTATTTAGCTCACACGGGGGCTTCTTCCTCACCCAGGCCTGGCTTCTTCATTACTGTTTCAACAATACACATTCCGTATCCTAGTGGCAGCAAAGATAAGCAAATGTTATCTTTTTTAATCCTCAGAAATAATTTAGAGTTAAGACAAACTTAAAAACTTCTTTTCTCTTCTTAAATAAGCTTGGTGGCAACAGCCTGGCTTTGGTGTCGGAATTTACGCAGCGTAGGTGGGGTGCTTGTTTCAGTAGACAAAGGCCAATAGTCTGGGTTTCATTTTAATTTCCAAATGCATCCATTTTGGGCAATAAACAGCTCTTAGACTGCTATTTTTTTCCTTGGCACAGACATAGAAGACCTGGTGATCATCTGTCTCCATGGTGTGGTGTAATTTCAGAGAAATACAAAAAAGAATCCACTATCTACCTAGTAACAATTCCATACATTAAGAACAGTTATACAAAGTTAAAAGAAGACCAAGAAGCAGAGTGGCCAAACAAATATAGTTGTCAGCATGTTTATTAGCCGGTTGTTTCTTCCTAAGTTGGTGGAGGGAGAAGATAGAAGCCACAAAATGCTGTCTTTTTCCTTTCTCAAATTAGTGTTAAAATGACAAGAAACCCCTGTACACAGAAACATATATGCTAAAATACTCCGAATTCAGATAGATCAATAGTTAAACAAATGAACGTATGTAGATAGATGTGGATGTATGGATGGATGAAAGGGTAGAGTCCCAGGTAGGTAGATAGTAGGTAGGTAGGTTGGTTAGTTAGATAATAGATGATGGGCAGATAAATGATAGATAGATAGATAGATAGATAGATAGATAGATAGATAGATAGATAGATAGATGAGATGACAGGTAGAGAGATGGCAAATGGACAGGCAGACAGGGCAGGTAAGGCAGGACAGGCGGGGTAAGGATTTAGCTAAGCCTGCACCAGCAATAAGAGGTTGGGCGTCTGCATCTGAGGAGGGCGTGAGCACGTCAGAGGGGCTGAGAGCATTGAGGGTGTACCGAGTGGCTTTGGGTATGGGCGCATGCCTGGTGTGCTCAGAGAGCCACACTCTGTGGTTCTAGCCTGGGAGCCTCATCCGAAACAAGATTCCAAACAGTGACACCGCTGTCGCCCCAGGCAGTTCACCTGTAATTTTCCACGGTGACATCTGGGAAGCCCTAGGGAGCTGCAGCAAAGAGATATTTGTCAAATTCTCCCTTCCCTTCACCTAATTGACAAACTGTGTTTTGTTGTGTGTTATGGTGAAATGTCCGCATTTCTCAGGTACTTGCCCCGAGCTGTTTCTGGTGAGTAAGAGACTGAGATGATCCTTTCTTTTTTTCTTTTCTTTTTTGTTTTTTTGGTTGGCTGTGGGGCCTGAACTCTGGGCCTGGGTGCTGTCCCTCAGCTCTTCAGCTCAAGGCTAGCGCTCTACCACTTGAGCCACAGTGCCACTTCTGGTTTTCTGGTGGTTAATTGGAGATAAGAGTCAAGGATACCCACAAGACAGTATATTGGAAATGAACTTCACAACTTTGGGCAGGGGGAGGGGGGAGACAGGCTGGGGGGAAAGATCGTGGGAGGTGGGAGGGATAGTGGGACAACAGGGGAAGGGGTAGCAATGATCAACAAGCAATGTCCTCATTGCCTTACTCGTGTGATTGTAACCCCTCTGTACAGCATCTTTACAACAAAATTTAAAGAAAATTTTAAAGAATCTCACGGACTTTCCTGCTGGGGCTGACTTTGAACTGCGATCCTCAGATCTCAGTCTCCGGAGTAGCTAGGATGACAGGCGTGAGCCACTAGTGCCTGGCTGGAACAATCCTTCCTAAGAGGAGAAATTGCTTTCCAGCTCCTTCCAAGCCTATATTTGTTTCAGATGGCCTGACAGAGAGACTCCCATGTAGACTGTGACAATGAGTTACAAAACTAAATGACAGCGTGGAAGAACAGGGAAGAATCTATTCTTATAAAGTTAGTCATGGTTTTTACCTGGTAGAAATGCATAAACAGAATATTTTCACCTATAACTCATCGAGTATAATGAAGTTTGAGAAATAGCTGTAGAATTAAATTACTTCAGAACCAATTTCAAAGTTTATCTTTTTGTAATTTAGATCTTTCATCACAAGAACATTAGATTTCCAAGTTGCAAAACTCCAAAGGGAGGAACTAATGTATTTTGGTGTCCCCATCAATCCAACAGTGAATCCATCAGCCATTTTCTCTCTGCAGATCATATCAGTAAGGCAAGAGTAAACCTGCCTCGAAACTTGAACCCAGGAATAAAGTTTATGAAGGCAGAAGGGCAGATGATCACAGAATGCCTGTGTGTAAGAGGTGTGCAGGTTCCGACAGGTGAAATCTGAGCAGAAGGGCTGCATGGAAGAGGTGGGATTTGGCATGTCACATGTTTACAAATGAACACAGCATCCTCACAAGAAAGCTAGCACAGGAAAGACTGACTGCAGCCACAATAGGCAGGCATGGAGTGTCTGGGCCTTCCTGCTAAAACAGACAAGCTCAGGATCAAGCTGCAAAAATGAAGGAGGCACAGCCATCTTGAGAAGGCCGGCTCTCCCTGGGCACAACAGCTGCCGTGCCCAGGTCCTCCGGCCTGCACCTCTCTTTGTGGTCAGACACAAGGCATAAACGTGCTGAGGGGAGCTGGCAGGCTGTGGCAGTTCATTAGTCTGGAGAGCGGGAAGGAGCCAGAGAATAGTCAGCTGATAGAGTCAAGAATCCCCGTGGAGCCCCGAGGGCAGCCTTCAAACTTCACGAGCTATTTACGAGAGTTAATGACGCTCTTGTAGGATAATGATCCTCCAGGTTAACGATCCACTTCTCACACCTTCTAGATTAATGATCTGCTTTTCTCCTGTTCTAGAGTAATGACCTTCTTTCTAGATTAATGATATACTTTTGCTACCTTATATATCAATGATCCAGTGTTCCCCTTCCTAGATTAATTATCCATTTTTCCTACCTTCTAGGTTAATGATACATTTTCCCATGTTTCTAGATTAATGATTCATTTTTTCCACCTTCTAGATCAATGATCCACTTTTCCCACCTTCTAGGTTAATGATCTACTTTTCACTGTTCTAGATTAATGGTCTACTGTTCCTGTGTTCTGGGATAATGATCTTCTTTTCCCTTCTTCTAGATTAATGACCCACTTTTCCCACCTTCTAGCCTGATAAATATTATTAAGTTTATACATGTATGAAAAGATACAACAATGTATGAAACCTGTTGAAACTGTTTTAAGAAAGGGGTAGGGGAGAGGAGGGCTAGAAGAGAGCAATAGAAAAGTTGGGTCTCATTACGGTACATTGCCTATAGGGACGTGTCAAAATAAAACCCCCTTGTAGAACATAATAGATGCTAAGAAAATAAAACCATGAAGGGGACTCAACTAATAATCTCAGCCACTTATAAACCACAGTCTTCGGTCTCTCCCTGTCTTTCTGCAGGAAAACAACTTGCCACAACCAATTGTCTCCTCTATAAATGCAGAGTTTCTCTAGAAGTAGGAACTAATGGACAGACGATTGCTGTTATTTGCAGAAACCATTTAATTTCTATTTCAAACATGTTATAACCTTTGAGTTCTTAAAGTAGTCTTTTCCCACTCGAATAAACTTTGTAACAGGACAGGATATATCAATTTTAGAGAAAGTGCATTCTCGCTTGCTGTGTAAACTCCTCACCTACACACTCAACACAGTCAGAAAAGAAGGACGTGTGTCCCATTGTGAGTTCTTTTACCAAAGTAGAAGCAGGGAGGACTTGTTGGCAAAGGCCAGCTCAACATCACATCACTCACAAGAGTTTCTCTTGTTTGTCCCTGGCCTCCAAATGCACAGCATGTCTCCACTGTCCATGTGCCGAGGAGGACCGGGCTCCCTCTGGCTTCCTGGTCCTGGCAGTGAGCATGAGTCTTCTCTAGACGTAAGCACACAGGTCACCCAGGCCTGAGAGTCTGTATTCGGCTGAGCCAGGGAGTGTCCTGCACCTGGGAATGCATATCAATCTGCACAGCAAGCCATTCTCGAAGGGTGAGATTTAAGAAAGGACTATGCAAAGTCAAAACCCAGCTCAACCTTAAAAAACGGTGCATCCACATGGCTTGTTAGCAGGCTGGTATATTTATGACACTTACAAGCCTACAAAATACTCAGAAGACGTTGCCACATAGAACTCAGGGTTGGCTGGCAGTTACCCTAGCAAGCATCTTCACCAGGCAGGGAGCATTTCCTCCCATTTGGTGCAGAATTAGAATATGTTTTGGGACTATGATTTTAATTTCTTCTAGTTCTAATTTTTACTCGGAAAATGGTAGAGCGAAACTCCACAACTCAGATACCACATGCCCTACAATGCGTTTTATTCACAGAGTTTTGAAGACAGTTTGGATTAGCACTCCTTCAGTTAAATGCCATGTGGGGCCTCTTTTGAGTTTGTTGTCCTGTCTCAAGTGAGTGAGGTGTGGGGTAGATTAAATGCACGTCTGCTAGGTGTTAGCTTCATCCTCTTCGCTTTACATTCAATTCTGGATTTCAGAATCTATGCTGTGTTTGTCTTTGTAATGATAACACAGGATCAGGATTTCAGTGTTGAAACAGTAAACATATTATTCCAGACAACTTGTGGTCTCTGCCGGGCATTCTCAACATAGCACTCTTGTTATGAGGTGTCCCAAAGGAAGCAACCCCTTCCCTCTCCAACCTTCAACACTCCATAAGGCTTCTCAAGTATGGACAAGGGACAGGAACGGGTAGCTCCCCCTCTCAAGCCATGGAATATATTTGGTAAGTGTAACGCAGCCCAGCTGCAAGCTAGAATGAAACTTAAATTCCCATGGATCCTAGTAACTCTGAGACGGTAGACCAAGATACCAATGACTATGTTGGCAGAAAAACCTGTACCCAGCAGCTCTTGCAAAGGGAAAGCAAGGACCTTGAGCCGGCTTCCATCTGGCAGAGGAATGCTTCATTACATCAGCAGAGTTCACGGGACTGCACTGCATATTGTTTCAATTATCATTAATTGCCAGTCTTAATTGGCAATTTGCCCCTAGAAGGCATCAACATGAAATATAGAAAGATAGCATCAACTGTAAGGAAAACTGTACTACTTGTTGCAACCCCAAGTTAGTTATGGGGTGCTGAGGAATTGAACCCAGGGTCTCATGCATGCAAGGCAAGTACTCTACCACTGAGCCATCTTCCCAGCCCCCAAGTGTGTTTTTTGTCTTTTATCATCCAGTGTGTACCTGTAGATCAGTGAACACTGTCTAGTCATAACAAATGAGGGAAACTATACAACCTATGTTTTCTAGGGTTTGGTTTAATTTACTTAATATAGTTTCCCCAAGTCTTTCCATTTCCTTATGAATGATATATCTTTCTTTCTGATAGAAGCATAGAATTCCATTGTGTATATATACCACATTTTCTTGATCCATTCATCCACTGAGCAGTATCTGGATTGAGTCCGTATCTTGGTTATGGTGAACAATTCTGCAATTAACATGGTTGTGCTGGTTGTGGATGCTTCAGTATTATCTTGTTTGTGATCTATTGGATAAATGCCTAGGAGTGGGGTTTCTGGGTCACAGGGAAGTTCTATGTTTAGTCCTTTGAGGAATCTCCACACTGCTTTCCAGAGCAGTTGAACACATTTACATTCCCACCACCAGTGTAATTGTGTTCCCTTTTAGCCTCATCCCCACCAGCATCTATTATTGTTAGTGTTCTTGATAATGATCTTTTAACTGGGGTAAGGTAGAATCTCAATGCTGTTTTGATTTGCATTTTTAATAGAGATTTTGAACATTTTTTCATGTGTCTATTGGCCATTCTTCTTCTGAGGAGGCTCACTTTAAGTCTTTAGCTCATTTATTAATTGGGTTGTTGTTTCTTTGAGGGTTTATTTTGGGGGTTTAATTTTGGGGGTTCTAAGATACGAAGGACCTCTACTATAAAAACTTTAAAAATCCGAGAAAAGGAATGAAAGCAGACTTAAGGACATGGAAAACTCTGCCATGCCGCTGGATAGCATCATGAAAATGGCAATACTGCCCAAAGCAAATTCATGCAATACCCATCAAATTCCAACATCCTTCAATGACAGAGAAAGCAACCCAGAATCTCATATGAAATAATAAATGATCAGAAATACCAAAAACACTCTGTAGCAGGAAGAACAGTGTTGGAGGAATATCAACACCAAACTTCAAACTGTATTACAAAGCCACAGTAATAAAAACAGCTTGGTACTGGCACAAGAATGGGTTCAAGGTCTAATGGAACAGTATAGAAGACACAGGAATAAGGCCTCAGACCTATAACCACCTAATATTCAATAAGGGAGGAAAAAACACAGGATAGAAGGAAGACAGCCTTTTCAACATATGGTGCTGGCGGAATTGGCTATACACATGCAGAAAACTGAAACTAGATCCTTATATATCACCTGCTCCAGAATCAATTCCAGATGGATCACAGACCTCAGTGTAAGGTGAGATACCATGAAAATATTACAGGAGAGGGTAGTGGAAACTGTAGGGATACCAGACAGAGGTTAAAACTTCCTAAGCGAAGATCCAATAGCACAACAGAGAAAAACTGGATAAGTGGGATTGTATGAAACTGCAGAGTTTCTTCATGACAAAGGACAGATTTGGAAAGGCAACCTGAAATTTTAGAGGCAAAAAAGGTATAAGGTAATTTCCTCTGTCCTTGCAAAAGGGATGTGTTCTTCTACTTCAGTACTGGTCATAAGACGTTGACGACACTGCCAGTATGGTCACACTGCACAGCTAATTCACCATACTCTGAACTTCCCCGGGAACTTGTGATACAGCTGAGGAGCATCCTGCAAGTAATGCTCATGCTTTGTGAAAACAGCCACATGCTGTCTTTTACCATGATGTCCACACAAGAGTCAAGAGGCGCTCAGCCTCCAGACCATCAGTGACTTCATTTTCTTAAAGTTTGCTTTCACATAAATATCACCCACAACTGCAACAACTGTCAGGCCCAGGTAGCACATAAAATGTCATATTAATAAAAAAAAAAAAAACAACCAACACGCAGGCAGGATTTTACCTAAGCACACTTTGAATTCCAGAGCACATCTTGTTCCCAGTATTTTCTTTGAAAAATGCCATTATATGTCCACAGCAGTTTTGACATAAAGTATTTCAAATTAAATATTAGCACTGAGGATATTAGATATTGTTTCATGCAAAGCCTTAAAATCACAAATCAAATAGTAACGAAACAGTCACAACTTAGCAGTCTTCCCTCTAAGCTTTAAACTGAATGAATTATGATACAAGATTCCACATAAAGTAAGCCTGCTTCTTCTTGCTTAACTTCCCTAATGTTTGTGCTGAATACCTCATGTTTCCTTCCTCCACCTCTGCCCAAATCCTGACCATTTAATCTCTGGATTCTCTAGTAGCAGCTTCATTTCATCATGGTAGACTTTGGAGAGGGCTATGTCAATAAACCCTAACAGTTAGTATCAGTTGTATTGCATTTTATTGCTTAATTATCTTTAGTCATACAAACAGATTTCACATCAACATGTCCATCTGTGAGTACAAAGCCTCTTTTTTTTTTTTTTGCCAATCCTGGGGCTTGAACTCTGGGCCTGGACACTGTTCCTGAGCTTCTTTTGCTCAAGGCTAACACTCTACCCCTTAGGCCACAGTGCCACTTCCGGCTATTTCTGTGTATGTGGTACTGAGGAATCAAACCCAAGGCTTGATGCACGCTAGGCAAGCACTCTGCCACTGAGCCACCTTCCCAGCCCAAAGCCTCTTGACCAGTGTCACTCAGTCCATCTTTCTCACTCATACCCCATCTCTCCCAACCCCACCCATCCCCTCAAGTTACCTGGCTTCATTTCCACAGGTGCACATTGGAAATTCCCCTTTCCGTTCATCTGCCCTCCTCCCTTTAGCCCCACCCTCCCAGGTAAGGTATCTTTCATCTTCCTGGTATTCCTTTGTTAAGCTGTCAGTTAATTGTTCAAAGGAGTTACACCACAGGAATCCACCCTGAGTATACCATACTAGAGTCTCTTTAAAGATTTACCTATGCTGATGGTCCTGAACCTGTCCTCATATATGTTTATATTTTGGACCCAACTTTTTCATATGAGAGAAAGCATGTACCTGATGTCTGTCTGAGTCTGACTGACTTCATTCCATGTAATTACTTCCAAGTCCATCCATTGCCTGCAAATCACAGTGTTTTTTTCTGGATGGGTGAGTAAATTTTGTATGTTCGTGTATATGTTTCTGTGTGTGCATTGCATTTTCTTGATCCACCTATTTCTTTGAAGGGCATCTGGTCTGTTTCTGTAACTTATCTCTGGTAAATAGTGTGATAATAAGCATGGGTATGCACAGTTCTTTACTGCATCCTGATTTACAATCTTTTGGATAAATGCTGAGAGTGGTATCACTGGATTATAGAGTAATTCCATGTTCAGTTTTTTGAGGAATCTCCATACTGCCTTCCGTAGTGGTTGCTCTTATTTACATGCCCATCACCAGTTTATCAGAACTCCTTTTCACCCTTCTTCCTCACCAGCTTTTATTGTTGCTCACATTCTTGATAACAGCCATTTTTATATTCCTTAGACTTTTGTTAGTAGCATATGCTATACCAAGTTGAACTTTGGCAGTAAATGCTTTCTATGTTCTCTGAAGAACTTAAGAAAAACTGGTTTAATACAAAACCTTCAGAAATATGTGCTGAATAACTTATAGGAATTAAAGTGGATACATATATTTTGTTTCTTTCATTGAAAATGTGTAGACATTCACACAATATACACAGTAATAAGATTTTTAAGCAAAATAAAATTATAGAGTGAAAAACACTCAAAATTCCAACAAATAAAAACTCAGGACTGGATAGTTCTACTGCTGAATTTTACTAAACTTTTAAAGAAGAACTAATACCAATTCTTCTAAAACTTTCCAGAAAATTGGAAGGAATAGAACCATTTCAAACCCATCCAAACACTGCCAGCATTACCCCAATACCAAAACAAGACAGAGACACAGCAACTATAAGTAAAACTATAGAACAATATACCGGATGAACATAGACACAGAAACTCCTAAAAAGTTCCAAAACAGCATGTCAAAAATAGTTTACACCATCATCATGTGACATTTATCCCAATGATGCAAGGATGGTTCAAGGACAGAAATAATAATAATATATCAATGAATAGAATCAAGGACTAAAATTATGTGACCATTGGAGAGACATGGGAAACATTTAATAAAATCCAATTACCATCCAGATAAAAATTAGAAAATCAGATACAGAAGAAACATACTTCAACACAATAGAGGCCACATATGACAAAGCTACAGCCAACAGTATAGTGAATGAGGAAATATTGACTCTGTTTGCTTATCATGAGGATTGGAAACCATCCCCATCCACCATCCCCATGCTTAAGCAGGGTGGTATTGTCATAGTGATAGGCAAGAGAAGAAAGTAAGGTCATCAAATAGGAAAGCAGGACGTCAGATTATCCTGTTTGCAGATGACATGATGTTGTACATTGAACAACCAGAAGATCCCACCAAAAAGACTAGTAGAGCTGTTAAAGAAATTCTGACAAATTGTAGGATACAAAGCCAGCTTGTAAAAATCACTTATATGCTAGAATTTATATGCCAGCAATGAACTTACAGAAAAAGAAATCAAGAAACCAAGCCCATTCATAGTAGACACACACACACACACACACACACACACACACACACACACACACACACACGTAAGAATAAGTTTAATGGAATGGAGAATGGTTAGATCCAGGTGGGTGTGATTTACAGCAATGATGTCAGCCATACACCATGGTTATGTGGAGTCTGTCCCAGGGATATGAGTAGATTTCTGCCTCTGACCCTCACAGAGGGCTTCTCACTCTGCCCACCATCAGGCCCGTTTCCTCTCCTCTCTAGCCAATGGACGCTTCCTTCTTCCCACAGATGTCCATTTTCACACCTCTGCTCCTCAGACACACCTCCACGACAAAACTTACTGTGCTGATGCCTCCTATCTGGAAGGGAAACACACACATCTATAGCATGCATGGAGGTTTCTGGATTCTCCAACACACAGGCAATCCTACAGCAAGGCTGTTTCCATCTTAGAAAAGTCACCAGAATTTGAGGACCACTAGGGCAGGAGGGAAATAGGTATGTAGGTGGGAAGGATGATTCTCACGTCTCTTCATTATTGGGACTTAAACTCAGGGTCTCACGTTCTGGCTTAACTTGGTGAGCAAGGCTGCTTCTCTACCATTTGAGCGGTACTTCTTCTTCTGGCTTTTTGCTCACTAATTGGAAATAAGAGCTTCTTGGATGTGTGTGCCCAGGATGACTTTGAAATTTGATCCTCAGATTTAAACTTTCTGAAAGTGAGGCACCATGGACAATTCCAACTTCTGTGGAAAGAAGCCAGATCAAGGAGGATGATCGTATTTGGGTAATATGAATGTATGTTGTAAGTCAGCCCATATTGGAAAAGAAGATTCCTCTAAGTTAGCAGTAATAAAAGGATTCATTTGGAAATAATATGATTCATAATCTAATTTATCTTATATTTAAGAAATTGTACATTTTATTAACAGTACATTTCCCAAACCTATTTTTTCTTTTTATTTTAAGATTAATCTGACCCAAACCACCATAAGTCTTTATATTTTTTTGGTCTTTTAACATTGAGTGCAGCATTTAATCCCTCGTGTTGTAGAGGACGATAACAACCACCTAGGAGAAAGTCACATATTGTTATAATTCAACAAAATGAGTAAAAAGCATTTTTTATTAAATCAATTTATAGTCTTCTTAAAGCTTTGTTCGTCAATAAATTATTTTCTGTCTTCATGTCCTCTTTTAAAGTAGGAGGAAATGCAGTTAATTTTAGTTTTAAGAGCATTATACACTTAAGAAAAAGTTTTGAAAAATAACCAAAGTTCATCTTAAAAAGAAATTAAAAATAAAACATAGAGTGCCTTGGTGTTTGTCACAAATAAGACTATAAGAATTACATTTGGCGGGAGAGTTGGGCATCCTGAAGGACAATTGCACTTGGAATGAGAAGGTTTGCGCTGCTAGCTTCTCTTCACTCTGGTCATGGTGGACAGGCTCCACAAACCACCATTCACAGAATGTATTATTGCTTACCTACTGTTTGCCATCCGTGGTATGAAGAATGGGGGCACAGCAACAAAAATAAAGCACTCCCAACCTTGTGTGCTCTTATTACTTCTGTGTTTTCAATAAGGCGCTCTCTCCCTTGGTGAATTCTTGTCTCATTGTTTTAAACTCTATTGACAAATTACCTACTTTCACCCTTTTTTATCTCCAGATGTGTAGCTCTTTCCAGTACTTAAAACTAACCAGACTCGCCATTGTCCAACCTGCGTTGGTCCCTTTTTCTATTGTGGGAAATAGCAACTGAGGGGCATCCTGGACTCCTGTCCAGGCACTAGAGCGTCTGAGGAGATGATTCCTAAGTCTCCTGTGTGTCAGTAGCCTTCTCCCATGCCTGTCTGCCCCAGTGGTTGTGCTGGGTTCCTGTCTTTAACACTCTTCACTGAAATCCCAACAGGGCTGCCTTGGGCCATCCCTGCCTGGTAATTCCAAGAACAAGTGTACCATTCACAGAACATTCTGGCACCTTTACAGTGGCCCCAGTAGCCCCACACCCTGCAACCCCTCTGGGACATCCCCTAACTCTCCAATTTTTTGAGCTCTAAGTATATTTTAGATATGAGACCCTTGTCCATTGTATGGCTAGTGAAGATCTTCTCCCAATCCCTGGGCTTTCTATTGATCTTGCTGGCTATGTCCTTTGCCATGCAGAAGCTCTGCAGCTTAATGCAATCCCATTTATCCAACCTTTCTTTGATTTGTTGTGCTTCTGGGTCTTTATTATGAAAGTTTCAACCTATGTTGAAACACTAGGGTGTTTCCCCTATTCCTTCCTGTGATATTTTCAAGGTATCTGCTTTTACCCTGAGGTCTCTGATCCATTTAGAATTGATTCTGGTGAAGGGTGATATATAAAGATCTAACTTTAGTTTTCTACATGTGTATAGTCAATTCTGTCATCATTTGTTGAAGAGGCTTTCTTCCATATTTTTTGGCTCCCTTATCAAAGATTAGATGGCCATAATTCTGTGGGTCCATTTCTGGTCTTCTGTTCTATCCTCAGGCCTGTTCTTGTGCCAGTACCAAGCTGCTTTTATTAAAATAGCTCTGTAATAGAGTACCTTACCCTAGTTAGAATGGCCATTATCAAGAAATCTAATAATAACAGATGCTGGCGGGTATGTGGCCAAAAGGGAATGTTACTACACTGTTGGTAGGAATGTAAACTTGTTCAGCCAGTCTGGAAAGCAGTGTGGACGTTTCTTAAAAGACTACACATAGAGCTCTCCTATGACCCAGCAGTCCCACTCTTGGGCATTTATGCAAATGACCACAAACAAGGCCATACTAAAGCTACCGTCACAACCATGTTAATTGCAGTATTATTTACCATAGCAAAGATATGGAACCAACCTAGATGCCCCTCAGTAGATGAATGAATCAAGAAGATGTAGTATATATATACAGTAGAGTTCTGTGCTTCCATAAGAAAGAATGACACTGCCCCATTTGTAAGGAGATGGAAAGACATGGAAAAATTGTATTAAGTAAGCTAGGTCCAAAGTAAAGGAGGTTGCATGGCTTCCCTCATTTGTAACAACTAGAATAGGTCTTTTACAATCTTAACAGTTATCTCAAGAACTCAATTGCTAAATGCAAAGGCCCATATACAACAAAGCACATCAAAATGAATTCCAAGAATTGGAAACAAGAGGTTCTTATTATGTCCTGTATGCAGTTATTTCTCTGTACCCTTTGTCTTGTATATAAGTTTACCTGATCCATGGAAGGGAAAGAGAATCACAGAAACAGCAGGACAAAGGATGAACTAATGCAACAATGACACTCAATAGACATTATGCGGGAAATGAACTATACAACTTGGGAGGAGCAGAGTAGGGAGAGGTAAGTGGGAGAAAATGAGGGAGGGAGTAACAGTGTTTTAAAAATATGTATTCATCTGTTCACCTTCACAATAAAGATATTGCATTAAAGTAGGTTCAGTATTGGTGGCTTGAGGAAAACATTAGGACCAGAGTCTGTTAGCAGTCAAACTCTGGGCTTTCTAGAGGAGTCGTGGATTATGGTTATGATAACTTAGTGTTCACAGACATAGATAATATATACCATCGGTGACAAGAAGGAACTTTGAAGGCTGCCTTGCCTTGTAACCATGAGGAATTATACAAAGCCAGGAGACAGAAAGGTCCCAATTTTAGGAGAATTACTAGGCCAATTTTGCATACTATTCAAACCTCTGGAGTACCACCTAGATTGCTAGATGGGGCAGAATCGGGGTCAGTTTCTTCTCAGGAGCAGACAGCACCATAGTTTTCTGTACTTATGCCCAGCCTAGTGATGCATTTTAAAGCTAGAATGTGATTACTAGCAGCAACCAAGTTGATTAAAAGAACAAGAAAGTGAGTTATGAACTGTTCCTAGACTTAATTTAAGAACAACTCCCTATAGGATTGAGTTAAAGGTATTTGAGTCCATACATCATTTTGAATGTAACGTGCTGTGAGTTTACAATTCTCTGTGCAATTGCTAAAAATATAACTTCTGAGTAAAGACTATTACCTTCCTGGTAGACTTCGGGGCACTCTACTGACAAGTGTGGAACCTTGGCAACAGAAAATACCAGAAGCAAAATCTCCCTCTCCACTGACCCCGATCACATGCACTCCCCCATTACTCCTTCCTATCTCCACCATTCCTCCCACCTCTTTTTATTTTTTTTTTTTATTGTGAGAATACCGTACAGAGGGGTTACAATTACATGGGCAGGATAACGAGTACATTTCTTATCAAGCATTGTTGCCTCCTCTTTATTTTCCCTTCCCATCCCTTCCCATACTCCCCTCCTTCTCCCACCCGATCCTCCCCCGGCCCCGCACCAAAGCTGTAAAATTCGTTTTTCAACATAGCGACTTGTACATCTCATTGTTGCAATGGGTCCACCTGTATCCCTGTTTTAACGATTTGTTTTTTTCCTTCCCTTCCACAAATTATACCAACACCAAATACAGTGAAAGCATGGGTTGTACCGTGGGGGAGGGACATACAAAGCAACGTAGAAATCATCTTATAAATGTTAGAAACAATTGCATGAAAGGAAAAAAACAAAAAAAAAACATTTGAATACTTATCTTGGGGTTCATTCCCCTAACATCAACTTATCTGACCTTTTCTGCTTGACTCAGACACATACTAGTTACTGCAAATAAGGGAAACCATGGGATTTATGTTTCTTTGGGCCTGGC